>NW_026899797.1:0-420000 GCF_033153095.1 Gastrolobium bilobum | reverse complement strand
CATGGAATGTTTTCTTTAAGGTAGCCTTGTTATATTAGTAATTTTTAAAATTGTTTCCTGCAAATCCCATTGCTATTAAACAAGGGATAGGATATTGTGACACCCAAGTTATGTTACACCCATGTGACACCCAGTCAATCTCACCGTTAGATCGCTTATGTTGATCCAACGGTTATATTTATTTCCATCTTTGTATGGTCATGATTTCCCAAATTTAAAGTGAAAGCATTAAATATGGGAAATCATAACCATACAAAGGTAGAAATAAATATAAAATATTAAATTTGGGAAATCATGACCATACAAAGATGGAAATAAATATAACCGTTGGATCAATATAAGCGATCTAACAGTGAGATTGACTGGGTGTCACATGAGTGTAACATAACTTGGGTGTCACAATATCTTATCCCATTAAACAATACAATTTCCAAAATCGTATTTTATGTATACAATTAAAAACTTAATAAAACCAGTATGCCAAATTATTTTAAGTCCTTATACATGGCTAAAAATATCAAGGAGTTGATTGCAAAGAAACCAACATGATACTTAATAGAATCGTCCACTAATAACTCCCTAAGATGTAAATCATTCACTAATAATTCCATTGTTTACTAGCAATAGAATTTCCAAGAAACAACTTTAATAATTACTAATTCTAACAAGGCTACCTTAAAGAAAACATTCCGCGAGTTCGTCTAAAATTGCGTTGGTGAAGAAATTCTATTTTTCTTTTTTCTATTTGGGTAATTTTGGTATTTAAAAAAAAAATTAACTATGTTAACAAAATTTTGGATGAAAAATTAAATTAAGGGGGTAAGTGATAAAGAAATTTTAAGTAGGGGGTAAATAATTAAAATTTTTGGAGGGAGAGTTATGTAATTTTGAGAAAACTTGTAAGGGAGTTTTTGAAGTTTTCTCTAAATATAATTTATCCATGTATATATAAAAGTTGGGCAATTATTTTCTCCTCTTGCAGCCACACCGAAATCTATGACTTGGCTTTTTTTTTTTTAAACACTGGGCACCACCTCTTTGTCTTCTCTATAGGAAATTTAAAGTCTCTCTTGTAATAGGGCTTTGATCCCTGACAATGTGTATAAAAAAATCTTGTGGATAGAAGTAAAATTCATTTTGATAATCTTTATATCTCAAAAAGATTAGTATTCAACTATTGGTCAAAAAATATCTTAAAAAAACTAAAAGAAATAAAGTTCTCTCTTGTAACACCCGAGACTAAAGCCCATAAAACTTTAATTGAAATATAAGTATTTTTATTAATAATGATTTGCATTCATTATTAGTATATTTTTTAAATCAAAATCAAATTATATAATTTTGACGTCTTTAAGAAAGTTACATCGTAAGTTCTAATAAATTAAAATAGTTTTATTTTTTATGCATTTTATACAACAATGTCATCAAAAATAAAAATTGAGTTATATAATTCTTAAAAGAGAAAAATTATTATTACAAGTTTTTTGTTTATAAACTCTTACAAAATTATATTATGTACACAAGATAGTATATTCCAACACACAAAGTACTATCCTTAGTACATAATATAGTTTGTTAAATTTTTTTTATAAATATAACCCTTCCCTTCTTAAATTTTTAAAAGAATTTCTCTGTTACATTTTATACGATGATAATATTAATAATAATAATAATAATGTTTACACATCATTTTTATTACACTGCTTTTACAAAAATTCCTTTTTAAACAATAAAACAAGTAAAATACACAATTCAATACATTCTCTTTAGTCTTGATTTTAATTTTTCTAAACAGGGTGCGTTAAAAGTTATATGTTTTTGGCTTATTAAAATAAAAAATAAATTTAGTTTGAGGGAAACTGCGAGCAAGCAAATGCCTTTGCTCCATAAAATGTAAAACAAGATATTTAAAGAGTGGTTTGGTTGCAGAAAAATACTTTGAGGAAAGATAATATAAAGAAAAAAAAGAAAAACTTGAGGACATGTCAAGTGGTCACAAAAATTGAAAAATACTTAGGGGGCGTTTGGTTGAGGAGAAATTTTTTGAATACTAGGTAAATGTAATTGATAGGGAAATGGTTGGAAAGTGAGTTTGGTGGGAAACTGTAAAAAAAGTTGTTTGGTTGGAAAAAATTTTACCAGGAAAATTGAGTGAAATTCATGAATGTGTGTTTGGTTGAATATAAAATATTGATGAGAAAATTTATTGAAATTACAAAATTATCCTTTTAAAAATAACCCTTTAGCTTTTACAAAACTTATTGTGCAAACTTTGCTCACCTGTGAGGGATAATATTGTCAATGTTTTGTATCACTATATCAACTTATCTGATTTTTATAGAAATACCATGTTCAAAGTAGCATTCAGGAACAGTACTTTTCTTCTTTTTTAACGTGTAACTGTGGATAGTTAGCTAACTGATATTCATAGATAAAAATTGAGAATCCGTGAAACAAACGCACACAATTGACAAACTTAGAATCACTTGCCTGGGGAAATCGACAGAAGTCTTGAAACAAACACTGCCTTAAGGATAGGTCAGCTGACTCATCCAATACGTCTCGTGACGTTCAAAATTAAAAAAAATATAAAATAAAATCACAACTCATATTTCATATTCCAAGAATTGAACAGTGACAAACTCATACTGCTTTATGTAGTAGTTGAGCAGAACTTAACCTCAGTATTGTTGGTATAAATTGTATCCAAACTCCAAATTTAGAGGGCATGGTCAAGTGATATGGAGGACAAGTACCGCACCTATTTGCGTGAAGACGAAGAGAAGAACACCAATTGGAGATTTGGTGCCCCTCCTAATTATGATGCTGTCAACAAGCTATTTGAAGATGGCAGAACCAAGGTTTCTTAATTTCTCTTTCTCTGTTTATGCATTCAGAAATTAATAAAAGACTTGTTCATGTCAAACGTTCATGCTTTTGATGGCAGGAATGGCCTCTGGATTCACTTGAACATAAGGTCCAGACTCTTGTGAAGAATTGGGAGATGGAAATGTTCCACAAGCTGGATTTCCATCAGAACAGATCAGTGGATCCTAACAAATATACCTTCAGCCTAAACGGTAGCGTTTCATCTTATTTAAAAAGGATTATATATATATATATGGAAAAAACATTTCTAAAGCAGCTTGATAAGTTTATCTCTGGCCATTCCAAAACTACGTCATTTTATTTATTTATTTCCTTATATTAATTGATTCACCTTTGAATGGTTATGATTTCCTTTTTCTTTCTCTTTCTTTATCATCATTGATCTATCTTTATACGGTTATGATTTAGTAGCCGGAGATAAAATTATCTCAAACTGTTTGAACCCTATATATATATATATATATATATATATATATATATATATATGTATATATATACGAGACTTAATTTTTTTGCAGTTACTTATCTGCCACACTAGATTACATGGTGTAAATTTTGAAATGTAAAAAATAATATAGTTCATTTCGACAGTTATAATATGTATTTTTTGAAATACATAATGTATGTGACTTGCAGCAATTATAATTTTTTTTTCATATATATATAATATAAGGATTATTTTACATTAGTGTATGTTATACTCTCAGTTTGATCCTTAATTTTATTTATATCTAACTATTCTCATTTATCAAACATTTGAATGTAACATTTTTTATTCTTACATGCCACACTAGATTACATGGTGTAAATTTTGAAATGTAAAAAAAATATAGTTCATTTCGACAGTTATAATATGTATTTTTTGAAATACATAATGTATGTGATTTGCAGCAATTATAAAAATATTTTTTTCCATATATATATAATATAAGGATTATTTTACATTAGTGTATGTTGTACTCTCAGTCTGATCCTTAATTTTATTTATATCTAACTATTCTCATTTATCAAACATTTGAATGTAACATTTTTTATTCTTACACCAATATATATATATATATATGGGGTAAGATATTCTTACACTAGTGTAAGAGTTAGAAGTTTTACACTCAATCTTGATCATTGATCCACTTGTATCCAATGACTCACTTTACTAAAAAAATTAGAGCCTTTAGATATAAGTGAGATCAATGGTTAAGACTGAGATGGTAACTTACACCGGTGTAAAATGATCCTGATCCTATATATATATATATATATAAAATTTTTCTTACAACATTTTGTGGATCCCATGTTTTTTTTTTCTCCTTATATTTGGGGGGTTTGACCTAAGAAATGTGAATTTCAAACAAATCCACCAGTTTAGTAGAGGTGGCAATATGAGTTGAACCCGACGAGTCAACCCGCCAAAACGAGGCGAGTTGGGTTACATATTTCAACCCATCAACCCGCCTCGTTGGGTTGTGGGTCAAAACGGATTGGCAAAACTAAGGAAAATGTTATATGAAAATAAGTAATATTATAATATTAATAAAATATAATTTATTACCATAGAACGCATGCGTGTTTTTGACTGTAACGAGGCTATGCCACGGAACGCATGCCTCAACATGACGCATTTTGGTATTGTGCTAATCAGACTTGTCAGAAACGCGCACCTGGTATAGACGTGTTCAGGTACGAACGTGTTGAAACTTGTCAAAAACGTGTACTTGATACAAACGTGTTCAAACACGTACAAACATGTTTAGATTTATCAGAAACATGCATGTGTTAGGTGCGTGACTAAATGCATAGCCACATGAAACATGTCTTCCTGCATTAATCCGATAAAACAGTTTGGTGAACCAACTAAACAAGTAGATTTTTTTGAAATTTGCATTTCTTAGGTCAAAAGCCCTTATATTTGTGGTTTTTTGAACTTTATATATATACACACATGCTTGATTGTGATTTGGGAGGGGTGACAGGAAGGAAGCCTATAACTTTGGAAGAGAAAAGGAAACTTGGTGGAGGGTATATCCCTCTACTGCAAACATCCCTGCCAGAGAAACTCATGCCTTACAATCCATATAAAGAAACAGCAGATTCATCCCAAAAGGATTTTACGACGACGTTCCCACGTGGGTTTGCTTTGGAGATTCTCCAAGTGTATTCTGGACCACCCGTCATTGTTTACAAGTTCAGGCATTGGGGTTACATGGAAGGTCCTTTCAAAGGTCACGCCCCAACTGGTGAAAAAATTGAAGTGTATGGGATGGCCATTTTCACGGTAAAATTACTTCCTTCCCATTTCCAAATCCAAACTTATTATTGTTAAAGAAAAGTGTGTGTAAGACACATTCAGGTCATTTTAGGAGGTTAATATAAAGACATGAGACCCGTACCTTTTTTTTTGTCAGTGAAACCTACATTTTTTTGTGTCTACTACTCTACTGAAATGACTTAAATGTGTGTCCTTTAATTTTTTCTTATTATTATTATTAATTTTTTCACTTTGTAATTTTTTTTATCTTTAATTTATTCTTTTTTGGGTCACATCACAGTTGGATGAGGCTTCGAAAATTGTGAAGGTAGAGTTCTTCTATGATCCAGCAGAACTGTTTGGAGGTCTATTGAAAGGTCCTAATTTTGATTGCACTGATGAAGATGTTGTTTCAGGCTGCCCTATACTTAGGAACACCGGGTAGAGCAGCACAAGTTCAAAGTTTAAACTTGCAACGTCATAAGTAATAATCCAAGCAAATTAAGGTTGTGATACCTTCTTGTGTGTAATAAGTTTAGTCAATTATCAGAAATTTTCAGTCAAGCTTGTCGCAAATACTTTCAAAAGTATCGTATGTATTCAGTCATCATGAATTTAACTCAGTTTCGCATTTATATATCAACCAATTTCAGATAAATAGATGACGCTTCCCTAAGGATTTGATGTTTTTGATCATTTGTATACTCGATGTTTTTGATCATTGTGAAGGAGTAAAAGGATGAAATTTTAGACTTTGGGGGTTGTTATTAGGGAACAGTGATCATTGTGCCACTGTTCACCAACTTTTTTACTTAAATGTCACGCGAACAATATTATTTTCCAATCTGCCACGGGACAAGTTCGCTTCTGACACAAGCGATCTCGGTTTGCTGATGTGTCAGCTTCCTGGTGGTGTCAGAGTTCGCTTCTGACACAGGCGACCTCGGTTCCAACAATATTTTAACCAAGTTCCCCTACATGGTAGGCGAACTTCATTTTTTTTGAATTTTTTTTTTTAATTTAATACTTGTTATCCACTAAAAAAGTGACACGTCAGCAAACTGAGGTCGCTTGTGTCAGAAGCGAACTTGCCCCCGTGGCAGATTGGGAAATAACACTGTTCGCGTGGCATTTAGGTAAAAAAGTTGGTGAACAGTGGCATTTTGGTCAGTATCCCTGTTATTAGGGAGCGTTTGGGTACATGAGATATTTTTTTTACCAAGTAAATATAATTACTAAGAATATGGTAGGAAAGTGAATTTGATAAGGAAATTTAAAAAAAGTTATTTGATAGGCCAAAATTTTACCAAGAAAATTGGGTTAAATTTTGCGAATCTTTGTTTGGTTGAAATAAAATAACGATGGAAAAATAAGTTGAAAAAACGAAAATAACTCTTATTAAAATTAATGAGGTCAATGAAGAGACAATGGATGGATTGACACATAAGCTTGCTTCCCTCAATGCTTACTTCAAGCCTGATTCATATTGATCTAAGTACCTTCTCTTTTACCTTGTCTGGTCCCTGTTATTCTCCTTTAAAATCATTGTTTTCTCTGCAAAAGCTTCGGTTGCTGGGTTTCATAACCACTTTCAACAAGCTGTGCAAAGTGTATAAGCTTTCAAAAAGGCTTGCATCGAAGCAGATCATCAGTGATGCTTCGGTTTGAGAATCATATGCTTCAATGATGCCTTAGATCGAAAACCACTTGCTGTCGGTTTTGGCCATCTCTTCTGCAACCCTTGAAATTTGGTAAAGCACTGATACCTCACCTTAATAGGTGAAATTTTAAAAAATTTACAATATTTCAGTAGATATTTTGATTCCTTAAAATAAATAAATTAAAATTTCGGTAGAATTTTAATAGACACTCCTCGCATGGTTGCTTAGGTAGCATTTAAGTATTTATCCAATGAAATTTTATTTATTTATTGGGTTTTGTTTTTGCCATATGCGCCTGGTATGTTAAAATCGCCTTGAAGGGTAGCTGCAAAAGACCTCTTGGGCCCAAGAAGCCAAGAGGAGGCATCTCTGTTATTCTATTTTATTTTATTGTTTTATTTCTTTAAATATTGAAATTAGAATGACAAAAAAATAAATACTGTGGAAAAAACACGTAAAGTAGAAAGACTATCCAAAAATTCTCATTGCGAAAGTACAATACAAATCTATGCAGAATTAATCTGTAATGTAAATGGTTTAAATTATAAATATTTTAAAGAAAACTCCACCTAATTAACACCACCGTCTCAAAATTGTTTAAGCGATTGCGAAGATAAAATTTCGAAAATACTAATTTATGAGAAATAGATAATACGATAGTTAATGTTTGGAATATTTACATTAAAATTATATTTGTAATTTTAGACTTTTTCATTAGATTATGTAACCCCCTTATACAAAATAATTTTTTAGTATAAACTCAAAACGGAAAAAATCAATTAAAACAGAATGTATAATACTACAGTGTAATTAATAGTTAACATTATCATTAGTACTTCTTAAGGTTAGTTTATTAATATATATAGAATATAGATATAGATAGGGAGAGGACACCCCTAAATCATCAAAGAATGGTTACTTCAATGTATTTTTGCTCTTCATCCTCCATGGCTTCCTTCTTAGGTAGCATTCTATTCCTGCTAAGGTGATAATATCCAGATGAGGCTTAGGTCATTGCTTCAAGTTTTTGAACTTAATCATTGTTACTCACATACAACTTTGGCAGTTATAAGGAAACATTTGCCTTTATTTGTATAACGTTTACTTTAAGGCATCCCATGTAATGCTATAATTTGGACGGCAAATAAAAGACAAACTCATGCTTTGGAATATCAACCCAATTCAATTTTGACACATAATGGTTTGAAAAAACAAATCATAAATTACATAAATTCTCTAATCAAAATAAACAGTAATTTTTTAGAGGATCTTATAGGCCAAACGAGCTAATTTAGATAAAAATTAAGAAGCCACTTCTTCTGAGGCAGTGAGTGCATGATCCATTTTTTCATTCTATTTTCTGCTTCAACACGTCCTAATTACAACAATCATGTCACCAACAGTGTCATCTACTTTTGAAACAGAGAGGCAACCTGTGAGATTTGCACATACAGTTTCAGAGGCAGGTCGTCTTCTTCCTTCAGCCAGCCGCTGGAGCTCTATTCAGCTTGACTACAAACTTGTTCCCAAGTCTTCCATTGCCTATGATTCTATCCCTTCCCAATACCCAAAATCTGTTGACTACAATCTTGTTATCACTGATAG
This sequence comes from Gastrolobium bilobum, assembly GCF_033153095.1. Lineage (NCBI taxonomy): Eukaryota > Viridiplantae > Streptophyta > Magnoliopsida > Fabales > Fabaceae > Gastrolobium > Gastrolobium bilobum. Next base: position 411,600 of record NW_026899797.1, on the reverse strand, counting down.
AAAACACTTTCATCGTTTTGTTTTTGTGTTAGTATCAATAATCTTTGCTATCTTAGCAGCGGTTCTGCTGGTGCACTTTTTACATCAGAAGCACAAGCATCAAGATTCTTCAATCAATCTCAAACTGGCAATAAACCAGGCTCTAACATTTTATGATGCCCAAAAATGTACTACTTCTCTTTGTGTTGCAGCACATTTCCTTTTCCTGCTTTGTTTCTTTGTGGTTAGAGATATAATATAAAACTATACATGTGTTGTAATTAAAAGTTTAAGCTCTCTCAAGAGTTGTTCATAACATGTTATCAAAACTTCTATGATCTAATAATCTACAGTTTTATACTTGTCATCCCATTCTTTTAATTAAAAAGTTGAATTCCACCTCAAGATAGATGGGTCCATGCATTATTACGCTTACTTCAAACTTAAAAGGCTCTTGTATATCGGGATGTGTTAGAGATGTGATATAAAATTATTCACGTGTCTTCATCAAAAGCCTAAAACTTTTGGAAGAATTGGTTCATGACATTTGTGTAATTCATTATTTTTATTTATTTTTTCAGCTGGGCATTATCCAAGGAAAAGTCCAGTGAAATTTCGGGGAGACTCAGGATTAGAGGATGGGAGTTCAGCTAATGCTAGTCTTACTGGTGGATTTTATGATTCTGGCAACAACATTAAGTTTACCTTCACAACAGCTTATACTATGACATTGTTGAGTTGGAGTGCTATAGAATATCAAAGTAAATATGCTGATATTGGTGAGCTTGACCATGTCAGGGATATCATTAGATGGGGTAGTGACTACTTGCTCAAGGTGTTCATTCCCCCAAATTCAACAGTTGGATCCCACCTTACACTGTATTCACAGGCAAGTTATAATTTTTTGTACCATAATTCCTATTCTGAATTACATACTAATTGTTATAAATAAAAATTTGTTCTATGTTTTTCTATTTCATTAGGTTGGAAGTACCATTAGTAATAACGATGTGCACAATGACATAAGTTGTTGGCAACGACCTGAAAACATGAGTTATCCGAGACCAGTTTCAATTTGTGATAGCTCTGCTACAGATTTAGGTGGTGAAGTTGTGGCAGCATTATCAGCAGCATCGATGGTGTTCAAAGAAGAGGAAGATTACTCAGGGAAACTAGTCCAAGCAGCAGAAAGCCTATATGAGGCAGTGATAAGTGAAGATCCTACGAAGCAAGGGACTTACACCATGGTTGATGAGTGTGGAAAACAAGCAATAATGCTTTACAACTCATCTGGTTACAAAGACGAGTTGGCCTGGGGAGCAACTTGGTTATTTCTTGCTACTAACAATGCTTATTATCTTGCAAATGCAACTGATAGTTTTATATCAGCCAAGAGTGTTGAAACAAATTTTGACAAAGGGATCTTTTATTGGAATAACAAGCTCGAAGCTGTCGCGGTAACTTCAACCAACACTATGTTAAGCTTTTGGGTTGAAATGAATGTTTACATGATATCAAAGCTTATCTTGTTTAACATGTTAGAGAAATACAATATAAAATTAGTAACATGACCATTTTGAACTTTTGAGTTGAGAGGTTAGATGAGAGAATGTTAATGCAGCTTTAATTTTAACCTGAACTTGTAGGTTTTGCTAACGGGTATTCGATATTTCCGTGATCCTGGCTTCCCTCATGAGGATGTTTTGAAACTCTCATCAAACTCAACCGATTCACTCATGTGTTCTTATCTATTCAACAAATATTTGAGCAGGACAGCTGGTAATTAATTCTCTGATCAATTGTAACTTTACATTATTTGCTTGTGTTGAATTAATGTCCAACTATAGAGGTATATATATGTCATCTGTGTATATGATTCATATTAAACATAATGGTAGGTGGATTGATAATCATGGAACCTGATAATGGGTCATTACTCCAGTATGCTGCAACAGCATCTTTTCTTAGTAAATTGTATAGCGATTACCTTGATCATCTCAAAATACCTGGTGCAAGTTGCAACACTGATGTATTCTCGGTGGCAATGCTTCGTGATTTTGCTAGTTCTCAGGCAAATTCCTAGCCTCTTGAACATTTTGTACTGCAACCTATAAATTGTAAATAGTCTAATTTTTGGTTCCTTTTGTTACGTGCTCTTCAGGTTAACTACATATTAGGACAAAATCCTATGAAAATGAGCTATTTAGTGGGCTATGGTGACAAGTTCTCACTCCAAGTTCATCACAGAAGTGCATCAATCCCTTGGGGTAACCGGAGTTACAATTGTGATGAGGGTAAGGGATGGCTAAACTCTAAAGACCCGAATCCACAAGTTCTTTTGGGAGCCATGGTGGGAGGGCCAGACACAGATGATAAGTTCACGGATCTAAGGAGCAATGGAAGGTTCACTGAGCCAAACATAGCAAGCAATGCTGGCTTAGTTGCAGCACTGATTGCACTTCAAGATCCTCCGTATAATTCACGTGACTTCAAAAACTTATTGTGGGGATGAACTTGATCAATATATTTCAACATGTCCATTCGATTCCTTATACCATATTGAAAGTCTTACGTTCCATTGCTCTCACAGGAACAGGATTATGAGAATATGTATGGGAAAAAGGATGTCTAGAAAACTTCATGCTGGCAACTACAATTAAAGCAAATGAATTTCATTTGAACATCAATCATTTGACGGATAGAATTTTAATGACATTGTTCATGTTACTTAATGTAAAGTTCACGCATCTAACATGCAATTTTGTCTGAGAAGGACAGAACCGGAATTTTATTTTTTCAGGATTTTGAATTTTTGACACAAGGCATGATTATTCAATCGAGAATTCAATCATGAAAATTATTGTGAAAAATAAAAATCTGGTCACGCAGACAATTTTATTTGAAGGAATGCTTAATAGTATCTTCAAGATTGGGATTTCTTCTAAATAGCAAATCCTGCTTGTGAAAGCCAAAAAAGAGGAACACGAAAAGAAAAGTGAGGTATTTGCAATCGTAAAACTTACGATAATAGTGAGTTAAACTTAAACCTTATGCTGAGCTATCATTTTATCTTTGAAAATTCTTGTGTGAGCACTGCAAGCTGGAGCATATAGCCCCTTTTATAATCCAATATAAGAGCACATGGTTATGGTCAATAACAACAAAACATATATGTATCTCAGGAATTACTCAACTCTAGCCACCAAGTAGTGCATATCTAATCATTCTTCAATCTCTACCAGCTTAAGCTTTTAGGGGGAAAAAAAAGTTTCATGACATAGTGTGAGTCTCTATGATTACATGGTTATTAGTTTGATCCATAAAATCATCATTCTTCATGATGAGATCAAATTTTAGCGCTAGGGATAGCGGACTTGCCGTGAAACTGCAAGCCAATTTTATCTCAGTTTGGTTTCCACAGTTGGTTTGAAAAATACCTTCTCAAAAGTAAAACAATTTTTTTTTAGTTTCTTTAAATGATTCATCCTTCGGACTAGTCTGGTTCGAGCACTGTCGGACCCTATAAAGGGAACGGTTCTCCCAAGATCATTTTTTCCATTTCCAGGAATCGAACACAAGACCATTAGTTAAGAGACACAAGCTCCTTACCACTTGTGCCAACGATATTTGATAAGTAAAATTAAACTTACACTTTTGTCATATTCAAGTCTAATTAATTTTGCGTGTTTAACATGTAGCACACCTTCAAATTAGATCCTCCGTGTAGATAAAATCAAACTGAAATTCAACTAACAAAAAGTTGATGTATAAATATACCCATGTTGACCAGCCGGATGCAAACTTGTAACTAAAGAGTTGTATTGATACAAATTTCACTGTACAAGCCATTTACATGAGAAGAGTGGAGACGGAAACCAAAATGTATAATACACAAACCTGTACATCTGTTCTTCTATCTTGACTTCAAGTTGACTTAAGCCTGTCCAAGTTATATACTTTCTGTAAAAGAAAAAATATATACTCATAAGTCATAAGTATGTGACAGGAAATTGAATGAGCATGACCAATTGATGTTATGTTTGGGAGCACGAAATCAAACTTACTAGAATACAATGGATATCCTCAAGAAAAGGCACAAGCAAAGACACCAAGATCTGCATTTTCTCATTTAGGGTATCACAGTTTTCATCTTTTTCCCTGAGGAGATCCACGAAAGTTTTACTATCTGGCACTAGTTTTAAAGCCACCTGCAGTGCCATTTCTGTTAGTTAAGCATAAACCAATTGTTCAATTTTGGTCCCTATGCTAAATTGTGCAAGTTTTTTATTAAGTACAGGATTTCATAAGGTCAAGAATTTGAGAAATAAATGTCCCATGACCATAGGTTAGCCTATAAAATCCATCAACAAGCATAAAACTGATTGAATAAAGGAAGAAAAGAAAAAAAATGGTTAGTACTCTGAAAGCAGCTGATGAAATCCATCCATGCCAAGGTGCCAAAGTTGCAGCATAAGACTCTTGAACTACTTGCTCCATATTCTTTTGAGGATCTTTTGCTAGTGTTTGTAACAATGCTGAGGAGAAATCCAGGGATCTGCAGAGCGGCACAACTGTAAGTGAAAATTACGAAACTTACACATATGGAGAGTATACAAGGAAAGATAATTTCTTCCTTTCATTTAATCTGAGTAACAGTAATTGGTCTGTTCTTTTTTCTCAACAATTTTAAGAGTTGATGATGCAACCTAAACCTAAGTGTAAGGAATAACAAAATAGGAAAAGAAAAGAACACTAAAAATATATGATCACCTAGTGAGCCAAACAAAGGCTTTACTGCAACTACACCTCTTCCTTGCGTTGCCTTTGCTAGCTTCTGATTTCAATATCTCAACCAGATTTGAATTCAGTGAGGTATTTGATTCATACATCACTTCCAATCTCTGCAATAACACAGAACATAATAGCATAAGCTAATAATTTGCAGTTGACTGGTAGAGCAATGTGCAACCATATGTTTAACTGAAAAACTGGTAGTCAATACACCTCATGCTAATAGACAAGAAACACACAAATTTTAAAGGTAAAAAGAAAGAAAGGAAAAAAAAATAAAAAAAAATAGTAAATTGAATTGAGAGTTTGGCTATACCATAAAAATTTTATTTTTACCTTAATATTCTGTTGAACGTCTTGTCTCAAAACAACCATTGTTGGCCCTATCTTATCTGCAAGAGCATAGTGACAATGTGTTTGGTGTTACATCACAATCATGTTTGGAAAATAAAGAGAAAAAGTAAGTAAACCCACCAAGAACTTGTAGAACCAAGTAACATAGAGATAGGAAAGGCTTGGTGGGGATGTGTGCAGCCTCATGATTTCCTCCAGGTTTAACTATAACAAGCATGGATAGTTCATCAATGACAGAGTTTACCTCTGATCTCTTCTCCATATCTCTGCTCCTTTTCATATTCCTTATCTTACCTCCTCCTCCCTCTTCCACTTCTCTGATAGTCTGATATATATATATATATATATATATATATATGTATAGATCCCAATACCCAACTGGGGTTCTTTATAAATACGTTTAACTTGGTCTTCCGATTGTTATTAATTGTTCAAATATTGTACTTGTACATGCTAGTGGGTAGAGACTAGAGAGAGGGGGAGAGAGAGAGAGAGAGTCTTGCTTTGCCATTGATTGATTGTCCTACACTTCTGGTAAAATAGCTTCTTTGGCTTAAACTCTTTATTTATTTATTTATTTATTTTGCTTTGCTAATAATATTCTTGTGCTATCATTTTTCTCTCTACGCCATTGATAGTGACTTTATATTTGACCTTGTAGTAATCATGATCTATTCCACCTCCCTACCTTGTGTTAATAAAACATTATCTGAATTAATCAAATCCATGTAGGTCCCATGTCTTAAATTGACAAGGCAAAAAAATCTGGCCGTTTATCTCAAGTTAGCATTAACTAGTTGTCTTTTTACTGCTACTTGGAATTTACAAATCTTAGTGTCAATTCTTGGGCCTTGCTTCAGAACTTCATTAGCATGATCTGCTTTCACAATTGGGAGAGAAAATGTCATTCTTTTTGCCCATTGCTGGTGTTTGGATTCGACAGGAGATAATATAATAGATATTAAAATCCTAATTTATTGTATTTGGAAATGGATTTCCATTGTTGTTAGTCTTTTTTTATTTTTTTGGACCGAATTCCATTTCAAAATACATTAAATTAGGATTTTAATATCTATTAAATTAGTGCTTGTTCTGACATCAAATTGGTTCTAAAATAATCAAGCCTATAAACCTAATTGGATAATTATCCCCAATCTTGTATATGGAAAAATGTTTTGTGCCCAAACCCATCCCTATTTTACAATCCCCGTACCCCACTTAGGGTGGCAATCAGTTTTGTGTTGGAAGTTATTCAGTTTTGTAACTGGTAACATGTATAGCAACCACACGACAAACCTTTGATATGTTCCTGTCCAAGGATAGGGTTTTTTATTGTTGTTTTTTTTTTTTTTCAGAATAGCGCATTCCTAATTATTTATCTGCTGTATTTTAAATCATCTGGTTGAGTTAGTTGCTCATTAGTGGATACGTATGGTGTTCTCCATTTCAGAATCAATTTTACAGTTACATCAGCGTTCTATTATGAAATAGAAGTTTAAAGATTTATCTTCAAGCAAGGATATTGTTCAATTGAGTGATTGAGTTAGTTCTATCTTATTGAAAATAATAAAAGAAAAAAAAAAGAAATAAAGAAAGGAGGAGAAGAATTGAAACTTATAATGATATTACAAATATCAACTTATCTCAAAGAAATAATTAAAGTCAATATAAAAAAAAAAATTGTTCAGGAAACAAAGGTGACAACTTGAAGTTTTTTTTTTTTTTTTAAACAACTTGAAGTATTTACTACATAGAATATAATTTTGGTGTATTGTTAGTGTACAATATTTGTACACATAAATTTAATAAGTGAAGTGTTATATTTATAAACTAAATTATTTTTAAATTTTTACAATCAAATTTTAACAGTTAATTTTCATCAATCTAACGATTACAATTTATTAGATCACACTTATTAATTGATTGTTAATTTTCAATAAATTATAACTATTAGATTGATAAAAATCAACGATTAAAATTTTAGTTATAAGAATTTATACGCGAAAAATTTTATAAATATAACTTCTTCAATTTAATAATATTAATATGTTACATCACCCGATAAGTTTAATTATGTCATTATTTTAATATTTAATCAATTTCACATCATCTTAATTGGTTTTTATAATTCGAATTTTAGTTTTATTCTTAAAAGTGTGCTCACTTATTCTTGTTGAATATTACTGTATATTGAAGGATTCGTTTACAAATTTCTTTTATAAATTTTTGCAAGCTATACTATGTACTCCCGAAAGTACATAATGTACCTTAGTATATTTCTGGAAATACATTATGTAGTTTGTAAACAAAATATTTATAAATATAACACTTCTCTTCTTTTATTCTTCTTTGCAAAGTTTTTTTTGGCATACAATGTTATAGTATAACATAAATGTTAGCTTAAAAAAAGTGCACTATTATAGATATATACTTTAATTTTTAAAAATGGAAAACTTGTGTCTACGAATTTTTTTTTTTGGAAAACCAGTTCATGCAACAGTTTCTCTTTTTAAAGTTTGAGTTCAGCCAATACAATAGCTTTTACCTTTTCGTTCGTTAAATTTAAATTAAATTAAAAAGTACATTATAATTTTTATTAGATTAATAAAATTATGATAATTTACATTGTTGTTAAAAATTAGTGTAAAAGCCAAAAAAAAAAACTAGTGTAAAAACATAAAAATTTATGTTTTTACTAAAGTTGCACGTATTAAAACGCAAGTAAAAATTCTTCAAAAAAAAAAACTGGTAAAAACGTCATGTAAAAACGTAAATACAGTGAAAACACGAGTTTCTACGTTTTTACTTAAACAAAAAAACTGAACCGGGTTTTATAACAAAAAAAAAACTAAATTGGGTCAACTTTAAACCCACGACTATATTAAAAAAAATAAATCTATTTTCATTTCTCCCAAATAAAAATGCACAGTATCTTCTTTTAGCTATCTGGAAAAAAAAACCTCACTCGTGGTTGCTGTTGCAAAGAAAGAAGAGGGTGAAGTCACTGGTGAAGAGTTTGAGTACCAAGCTGAGGTGAGTTTAAAATCAATCTATTATGTTTTATTGCAAATGAACTTGTTATAGGAGCAAGAGAAGAGAACATTGAGGACAAGCAACTGATGCAAGATGATGTGTTTGATTTGAATCAATTGATATAATTTAAGAGTTATTAAACTTTATTCTTTGATGTTTTGGAACTTGGTTGTAGGAGTTGTTAAACTCTTTTTGTGTTTTTGGATATACGTCTTACATAGTTATGTGACTTATATATTTTAAATATAAAGTTTTTCATTGAATTAACAATAGTGACTTATGTGACACACACACACACACACATATCATTTTGTATATTGATCTTTAAGTAGTAAAAATTTTACGTTTCGTGTCATTTCTACGATTTATGTTTCTACCATTCTTTTCTTTTCTACGTAGAAACTTGATTTTAACAACATTAATAACTCACACACACACATATATCAGTCCACAAGAGTTAGGCCTAATAATAATGGGTATACTCAACCTCTCATGTTGCAGGACAAAAATTAGATTTCCTGCAAATAGAGGACTATGGTGGGACCCACTAACAAATTAAATCAAAAAAATAAATAAACACCACCATTTCGATGTCTCGGGAATGAAAATTGGTTTTCCAGCAAAATAAGAAGTTGATTACTCAATAATCATATAGGTTGAATTTGGTCTAAATAGGTGTTTTGTTCAGTCTAGCAGAGGAAACATGATCTTAGCTTTGTTGTATGGGATGGGATCTTCAATGACACAACTATGTTTTTTCTAGAACAAGGGAGGATAGGTACATGCAAAGTATTCTGACATTCAAGTCGGTATTTAATTAATGAACTTAAATATATTCAGAGAAGATGATCGTATCTGAATGTTGACTTCTCCTTCTATAATATGTGGTGTAACTAGGAGTGTGCATAGGTCGAATTGAACTAAATTTTTTAAAGAACTGAACCGAATTGGTTTAAACGGTTCGGTTCGTTTTGAAATCGGTTCGAGTTGAACCTATTCTGAAAAGAAAAGAAATAAAGAGATAAAATGGTTCGATTCGTTTTGAAAACAGTTCGGTTCAGTTCTTGAATTGGTTTCTAAAAACCGATTCAGTTCTTGAACTGGTTCTTTAAAAACCAGTTCGGTTCATGATTTAATCTTTAAAAATCGATTGTTTTAAGAACAATTTGATTCAGTTTACAGTTGAGTTCAATTTTTTAATTCTTTTGCGTGTATCCTACTTGATAGCTCATGTAGCCTCAATATGGGGGCATGCTAGATGTGTTTTTTGATTGACTAGTTTAGAAGACCTTTTGAGCCAGAGTTAATTGGAATCTTGTCCAGATCATTATGTCATTGGATGGTATGTAGGTTCATGAATCCATGAATACTGGGGCTTAATTATTTACTTTGAAGAATGTATATATACAGATAAAACATATTTGCTTATTAACTTAGTATTTAATTTGAGCCTTTATCTTATATTGGGTTATAGCTTCGTTATGCCCTCCACGTGCAGAAGTGCTGATGTTAACAATTTACATATGGGTTGTCATCCGCAATAGAAAATACATTTGTGTACGTATATATCGTATATCGTCGTGTGAACGTGCTAGATTCTTTTGAAGGTAACTTAATTTTACTGAATTATTCAACAGTGAATAATGTTGTATTAAGTATTAACTTTAATTTTACTGAATTATTCAACACTGAATAACGTTGTATTATTAAAAGGCCTATAAGTTAACCTTTCCAAACTCTTAAGTCTAATTACATGTGTGATAAATAAATCAAGTCAAAGTAGGTTGAAAATAAAATAACTCATAATTTCTAATAGTTCATCTAACTTATTTTTAAGTAAAAATGGGTTAGGTCGTTTGCCCAAAAAAAGAAAAGAAAAAGGGTTAGGTCTGACAGAGTTTAATTTTTTATTTTTCCGGATACAAGTTTAGTTTTTATAAGGTATGAACTGGCCTTTTTAAAAATATAATCTAACTTAAAAGTCAATTTAAAAGATTTGTAAAAAAAAAAAAAAAAAAAAGACTTACTTTGTAATAAAATACTTAAATAAATCAAGAGGTCCACTCTTAAATAGGCTAATGAGCTTAAGCCTTTTATGTATGCTGACCAATTTAAATCTTTAAATAAACTAAAAACTTTAAGCCTTGAAACTGGACAAATTTCAAGTTGAAGATGTTACTTATATTTAGTTTGCTCCATGAAGTGTTTCTTAATTTGACATGCGATTCAATTTTCCTGAAGTAACTATAGAAAAAATATATTTTAATGCAGTAATCGGGACTTTCAGTTAGATTAATGATGGCTTAATTTTAACCATTGGAGGTTAAGTTTTTACGTACTAATTCATCATTAATTTTTATCCAGAATTCGTGATAGTGTTGTTGGTGATCAGTGATTACATGTGATGTTTCATCTGGGAACACAATCTAAGTCATTTTACATAAATAACCAACAGGAATTAGTAAAACTAATTTCCTTTCTACGTTTTTGCGCCTATGTTTTCCTTTTAGTGGACATTGACATTGTTACGCTGCTAAAGAAAAATACCAAATTGTTGTTTATTTTTTAGAAAAAAAAAACATTTTCTTCCGTCATACCAAATGACAAAAATAATAATAATATAAATCAGAGTAGACTTAAATAAATGAAAAATTTCATGCGCTGTTAGTTTTCAAATAAAAATGAACGTTTTGTCTACCAAAAACAAATGATAGTTTATTATTGTCGGCAAAAAATATTAAATTCAATTGGGTTTACAATTTTATTAACATTATCAATAGCTGCTTCCATTGTGGACGTGGTCCTGCTTCCATTATTAGAATGAAACAAACCTCGTACTCCAGTCGCGGTGGCCCATTCATTGAGAACCTCTATTTCTTTTCTAGTCATTTCACATCAGTTGCTCTTTTATTTTTATTTAATTTTAACTTATTAGCAGTACAATAATTTTTAATATTATCAATTAATAATATGATGTCACGATATAATTAAATAATATAAAAAAAGTTACATTAACAATAGATTGGAATCAAACATATATTATTTATTTATATTTGAACCTCATTTTAAATTTTTTTGGTTAACTGACCTGAGCTACAAAGGTCCAGAGAATACAGACACAAGGCGGAAATAATTGAAGGCTTTAACCCATAAAAGAGAATTTGGTAGAGTAGAAAATATTTTTTGTCTAAAAATTTTAATGACCCAAATATTGATCTTAGTATTTCGGTCATAGGACTTGGGCTACCATAGCTAAGTCCTACTGTCGTTATCATTCCAATTACATCAATTGGATCTAGGCCCATTAAGAGCGGTTGCATTACGAGGAACAGCAGTCCAGCACAACCCAAAAGAAAAGAAAAATAAATAAATACTCAACTCTAAGAAATACGGTGATATTAATTTTTCAAAAATAATAACTAAAAGGTTTTTCCCACTTATTTTCACGTAAAGACAAATTTTAATTAACAAAATATAGATATTATAATTTAATTTAGGACAATAATTTTTTTATATTACATGAGATAATATTATTTTATGTAAACATTTGTATTACAAAATATATATAATATTAATTTAGGTCAATCTCACAATTTAAAAAAGAATAAAGAAAAATACTAACTCGAATTTATCATGAGATAAATTTCTCATGAAAACATTTCCCTTTAATTTAACGATAAAATGTAAAGAAACTCTGGACATAATTATTATCTTTCAGCATTAACATGACTAACTACTATTTATTTATTTATTTTATTAAAAAAAAAAAAAGGCATGGAAAAAAGAAGACCAGAAAAGAAGAAGATGATGATGGAAAATTGAGGTTGAGGTGAACGTTGGAGTAACCCAGTAGTAATGGCACTGAGAGTGAGAGTGTCTTCTGTTGGGTCACCTTTTTTGCAGTTAGGTTCTACTGCTACTGCCACTGGATTCTCATTCTTACATGCGTGTTCTGTTTCCAAATTGGGTTTTCATCCTCTGCGGCTGCAACTCAACGAAAAGTCATCCCCAAGAAGGCTCGTGATTCGTGGTGCTAGAACGGAGTCCAAAGGTGCTACCTTGGGCTTCAGAGCCCCCCAATTTCAGGTTTTTTTTACCTTTATTTTATTTGTTTATTATATTCTTTCAAAAATGGAATATTTACATTTTTTTTATTTATTAAAATGGATTCAAATTGAATTAGCTTCCAGAGCCTCTTACTGGGAAGGTTTGGACATTGGAGGATTTTGAAGCATATCCAGCTCTACTGGTAGGACGCCACTTACCCTTCAATCTTTGTATTTTTTGTCATCTTTGTTTGTTTTGCTCACTTCACTGATTATTCAAATTTATTAGGCTATGTTTGGAGCCTTGAATATAGAATGGTAAGGAATTCATTTCAATATAAATCTTGTCAAAGTGGTAGCATTTCCAAGTAATTTTCATATTCATACAACAATTCATTAAAAAATATACTATAGAATAGCAGCTTGATAAGTAGCTTCATTTTGTGGCTAAGACTTGAAAAAGGGTAATCAGAAAATATTATTAATTGTGTTATTAATCTGATACAAAGAGGTCTCTATTTATAGAGATTAAAAGACCTAATTCTTGACCTAATGGGCTTGGCCCAATACAACAAATAATAATAATAAAACATCTAATAAAAGACCTAATATTTACAACACTAAGTTTTATGAACTGTTCTGGCAGTTCTTCCTTATGAATTGTGATACACAAAGCATGAGTGTTTTGGAAATTCTGTTTTAAGTCCTGTCTCTAGTTTGCTAATTTAGTGAAAATGCGATCTTTCTCCCTGCTCAGTTATATGACAATGCTCGTTTTTCCTCCCACTTTATGTGGTCATGCAGGTTATGTTTATATGCAATCACTGTCCATTTGTTAAGCATCTGAAAAAAGACATTGTAAAGCTTACAAAATTCTATAAGGAGGTACACAAATCAATTACCCTAGAAGAAATTTATTTCTTTCTTCTGTAGCAGCTCGAACTTGCATAAGTAAAAACGATTATAAGAATGTTGTTTCCTCTTTCTCCAGAAAGGACTTGCCGCCGTTGCTGTATCTTCAAATTCTGTAGCTACTCACCCCCAGGTTTGAGTAACTTCATATCCCGGAATAAAGCTAGATTGAGAGTAAGGATTGATTTGTCCAACTTGAAATTATGCCCCACAGGATGGTCCAGAATTCATGGCGGAAGAAGCTAAGCTGTTTGACTATCCTTTCCCTTACCTATATGACGAGGTATGCTTCAGTAAATCATAACCTGTTTTGTTTATTTACAATTCACATGCTTTACTAGTTGTGCAGAGCCTATTTGGCTTTGCCTATTCAATTGTATATTTATTATCTGACCAGATTAGGCGAAACATCATCCTTTTTATGGTCATACTTTAAAATCCTTCGGTAACATTCTCTGGCCTCCACACTTTTACCCTGCAGTTGGTAGCATGCTCTATTTGCCTTTAATGTGGGCTGAATTTCATGTTGATATCACTATGATGAAACTATTATAATCCACTACTGGAAATCATGTTAAGCAAAGAGTTACCCAAACTATCATTGAAACTCAAAATTCACAAGACATCACCGAGCAAAAAGTGGTCAATCTACACTGTTTTCTCCGTATTAAAATATGTGCCTGTAGCAAGGTGTCATATGAATATAACCCCCCCCCCCCCCCCACAACAACAACAACAAAAATAAATTGCAGGCTTTGACTGCTCCTTAGGTAGCAGCCAAATATTGTTCTTTGTAGAATTATTTAATAATGTGTTTCTTTTTATGATATGAATATCTGAACCGTTAATACATATTGAATGTCAACAATTTATCATTAACATTTTTATCCCAAAACTAATGTGTTTTCCAAATCATATTAACATTTTTATCCTGAAATTAGAAGCTCTTTTCTGATAGCAATAACTCAAATGGAATTGCATCCTTATTGCAGAGGACTTTTCATCTGAGGGTTAATTAAAAGCAACCAACTTATTGAAGATCTGATGTTACCTTTATTTTTAATTTGGTAAAACCCTGATATTTGATGAAATGTTTTTGGTTGCAGTCACAGGATGTTGCACGAGATTTTGGAGCAATTTGTACACCTGAATTTATGCTTTTCAAAAAGGTAATAACAACCAGTATTGGTCATCGTATTGCACATTGATCAGTGACTTTGATTTGGGGTTAAACTAAACCATCAAATGTCATTGTATAACATATTTCCATCAATTAATCAAATTGTAACAGGATGGTCGAAGGCCGTTTGAGTTGGTTTATCATGGCCAGTTTGATGATTCACGGCCAAGTAATAATGTACCAGTCACTGGAAGGTTGGTTTCTTATAATTGAGATAGCATCGAACAATTATTCGAACATTCTTAATCTTTTGATAGCAGTAACCATTTGATCTTCTTTATATAGAGACTTGAGCTTGGCAATAGATCTTGTTCTAAGTGGCCAGCAAGTATCATCAGAGCAAAAACCTAGGTACTTTATACATATTCTTCTACTTTTAGTTGTTTGAGCTCCTTTCAAGCTTTGGTCTCTTTCATGATCATGTGCTTATGGTTGTGTTTTTCTATTTGTATGAAGTGTTGGATGCAGCATAAAGTGGCACCCGGGGAAGAAGTTTTGATCTATAAATTGTAATTGTTATGTTCAAGATAGTAATCAGTGAGTTCAAGTTTTTCTTTCAGGTTTTCTATTTTTTATGTAATGTCAATAACCATATTGGAATCTTACTCCCGCTTGTTCTTTTCTTTCCATTCACTCATTCAGTATTCCTGTTTACACAGAATTTCGGAATGTGTGATTTGCAAGGAGATGGTGTATATTCTGTTTCTTATATTTACTGGATATTTCACTCAAGCTGATGGTACGTTAATATATATATATATATATATATATATATATATATATATATATATATATTAGCATTCGGTCAGACGAGGTTACGGTCTCCTTGTTCTTTGATTCTTGTGTTGTAATAATTAGGAAATTTGTTTTGCAATCCTTCTGGAAATGCAGTCTTATTTGTGATATTTTCTTTTTTGTAAACTATTTATGATAATTTCTAATATGTGGAGTTTGGTATTTGAATATTTACATATCCTTTAAAATAAAATTGTAGTGTTTTTAATTTTGGGAAAACTTCTTGTAACATCCCCAGCCTCGAGCCGGTTCAATTAACATACATATGATACTTAACAGAAACAGCGGAAGACTTAAACTTACGAAAATACGAGCTAACTTTTTCTTTTTCCCTTTTAATTCTCCTTAGGCGTAAACGAAAATCGGACAAAGTAATCTCTGTAAATCGGATAACTGGAGATCTTTCAATCCCACTCTCTAGAGTTCTTGATAGACAGTTTAAACAATATATATATCCAGAAGTACCAGTCATGCAAATATACTCAGATACCCATCCATGGGCGCATGCAGAACTTGGCTCCGTGCCACTAATCTAATAGCATGCAATCCAATACATAACATAACTGAATATTACATAGTCATATCAACATGCCTGAATACACAAATGTACATGCATCGAATATGAACACTATACAACAATACATCTTTTTCAAAAATACGTCTAAAATAAATAGTAGCCTCCAACCACCCAGAACTCCACATCCTCATACTAGTACCTCTAGCCACAGTTAGTGTCCTTGTCCCATGAGGCTCTTCAATTAACTGTGTTCCTGAAATCATATCCCCAAATGGGGTTAGAGACGAATCTCTAGTAAACTTCAGGTTTATGGAAAACTCTCCATATCCTGGGCTCACTTCCTGCATGACAGTCAGATACATAATATACAAAACATCATATAAGCAATTATCATAACTAAACAAAGCATATATACATATCTTATCAAAGACATAAGCAGTCATTCCCAAGGGATGACCCCAAGCGGAAATCAACGCACGTAACAAATATCATTTACAACATCATCACAATACTTACATCAGAACAAAAATGTTATATCAGAGACGTACGCAATCGTTCCCAAGGGATGACCCCAAGCGGAAATCAATGTACGTAACAAATATCATTTACAAAATCATCATACATATCACATAAAACATGTCATATAATCAAATATCATAACTAAACAAAACATATACACATATCTTATCAGAGACGTACACAGTTATTCCCAAGGGATGACCTCAAGCGGAAATTAACGTACGTGTTCCCTAAGGGAGTACCCCAAGCGGAAACAACAACATATCAGATATGTACACAATCAATCCCTAGGGATGACCCTATAATGACCCTAACTGGTAAATCTTAGTTAGAGATTTAATTTAAGGATTTAAATGCCATAATTAGATTCAGTGAGCAATTTCGAGTATTTTGACTGTAATCATGACTATGTTATGAACAGTGCGTTCTGCTGGAGAATTTACAGTTTTGTGAATTAACCGGTAGAGCTTAAAAGAGCAAAATAATGTTAGAGACATAATTTGATAATTCTGACGACAAATATGAGTTCAGAACGAAAAATTGTACAGTCTGGCACTTTCCGTGAAAATCTCGCGAATAGTGTTTCTACCGGGTATTTTGTACTGCTGTTTAAGCAACCGGTAGAGTCCAGAAATAAATAATTGATGAAGTAAGAATAAGAAAGTCCAATATATGCCAAGCAAGTCAATATAGGCCCAAGAAAATGATAAGTTTATAAGTGTTAAGTTTCAGAATTAAATAAAGTACAGTTAGTGGTTCACAGTGCATTTCGTTAAAAACGGTGCAAAAACCATACTGTGAATTATAAATATTGTTCCTTAGAAAATAACAGTTAATGTAAATGACTTTAGAAAAATAAAAATATATTTGTAGCTTTGAGTTAGTTCCGGGTTAGTTTAAGTGAAAATACGCGAAAGAAAAATACCCGGGTAAAAGGCCACATGTGCTCACCTTTTTAAGTCACTTAAGCTTCATTTCCAAATAAAATTCTCTCTCCTCTCCTCACTCCAAACCCGAGCTGCACCATGAGAAAGGGGGTTAGGGTATTTTTTTTTGATTTTGTTGATTCTCTTTGAATCTTCCACCAAATCTAATAACCCACCACATAAAATTGATTAGGAACTACTCAATGAATCCATTGCACCTATCCATTTGAGCTATAGTTGAGTGTGTGAAGAGTTATTCCTCCTCTCATTTTCGAGTTACTATTCATTGGAGGAGAAAAAGTGAGTTTTTGATGGAGCTTGGCTTGGAGATTGCTCTCTAGGCTTTGTACAAGTGTTTAGAGGTAAGAAACCTCTATTTCCATGATATTATTTTGATGATTTAAGTTATGAAATATATGAGCATGTTGTGAGTGGGGAATAATTGATGTTAGAATGTGAAATTTATGATAGATTATTGTTGTTTAGGAAGTTATAGTGTTGAGTAAGCATCCACATGTGATATAAAAATTTAAAAGCCCTATTGCATTTTCCTCCTAGGTTTCGGCCATCATGGAGTGAGTAGGAGTTATTGTGGAAAAATTATATTATGTATTGTGAAGGTATAGTGTGTTGGAAATGAGTGAAAATGGATGAGTTAGTAAGAATGCCTAAGTAAAAAGGACTTGGTGTCTAAACTCAAAATAGGAATTTAGTGGAAGCATTCCTAGGTGTTTGCAAGTTGTAATGAAGTAACGAAAATGTATTGTAAAAGAGAAGGATCTTTGGAAATTCCCCTTATAGGATTCGACCTATAGGGTATTTAGGGATATATTTTGTACATTTTATTTTAAATAAAATGTGTTGTAATAAATTGTATAAAAGTGATGAGTTTTGAAGAAAAGTAGCATGATTTATGTTGAAAATTCCTAAGGGAATGGTTGATTAAATTAAAGAACACCAACGGTTATAAAGGGGTCTAGACTTGTGTATTGGCATAGGATTGGCAAAAATGCAAAGAAAGGAAAATAAGCGATAAAATGTATGCTTATGAAATAATTATGGTATTGCATCATTTTATTGATGCATTGTAAATTATTCTCTAGGTGTGCCTAGGGATTGAGAAGGATCGGAAATCTCTTGAAGTGATAAAAGTAACTTGTTCCACAAGTAAGCGTATTGGTAAAGCTTCAAGAGGTAAGCTCTATGTTTAAGGAGTCTTTTCCTGCTTGAGTGCTCCACCATGGTTAGTGAACTATGGTTGGACTGTATGACTGTGATTTAGATGCTTTGTATAGATGCATTCATATAGAGTTATTTGATAACATGATATGTTTTGCTCTGATATGACTTCTGTAATTTGATTTCTGTAACAATCTCTGGCCATTGATTGTATAGTACCCGGACGTCCGCTTTGGGGTCCTCCCTCGGGACCGATGGTGTACTCCTCTGATATGTCTGGTTCCGCTTTGGGGTCCTCCCTCGGGAACACGTGCGTTGATTTCCGCTTGGGGTCCTCCCTTGGGAATGACGGCGCACATCTCTGATATGATAAGGATATATGCTCTGTTCTGTTATGATATCTGTTATATGTTGTATTCGTATACTTTGTATCTGACTTTCATGCAGGAGTGAGCCAGGGGTATGGAGAATTCTCTATAAACCTGGAGCTTATTGAGATTTGTAATCTCACCCCTCTTTGGGGACACATTTTCAGGTGCCCAGATTTCCGGTGAGTCCTCACTAGGCAGGGACACGACACGTGGCTGAGGCAGTTGACAGACCGGATTTTGAGTGGCTGTAGGCTACTACCTTTTTGGAGTGTTTGATGTATTTTAGTATTTTCGCATTTGATGGATCATGATATTGATCCTTTATTTTGTATATGGCCTGTATATGTTTTGTACATGTCTGTCGCTTTGATGCATGTACATTTGGGTATTCAGGCACGTTATATGATGAGGTAGTATTCAGATATGTTTACGTGTTGGATTGCATGCTGTTAGATATAGTGGCACTGAGCCAAGTTATGCATGCGCCCATGGATGGGCATTTGATTATATTTGTATAAACTGTTTATCAGGAAATGCTTCTGTGAGGGATTGGAAAATCCCCAGTTGTCCGATTTATAGAGGAAACTCTGCCCGTTTTTCGTTTACGACGAATGAGAATTTAAAAAGAAAAAGAAAAAGTTAGCTCGTATTTTCAGAAGTTAAGTCTTCCGCTGTTTTCTGTTTTATCATATGTATGTTAATTGAACCGGCTCAAGACGGGGATGTTACAGACCCCAACCAAAACATATCTTCACTGAGCAAAACATATATACAAATCTTATCAGAGGCGTACGCAGTCATTCCCAAGGGAGGACCCCAAGCGAAAATCAACGCACGTGTTCCCAAGAGAGGATCCCAAGCGGAACCAGAACATATCAGAGGCGTACGCAGTCATTCCCAAGGGAGGACCCCAAGCGGAAATCAACGCACGTGTTCCCAAAGGAGGGCCCCAAGCGGAACCAGAACATATTAGAGGCGTACGTAGTCATTCCCAAGGGAGGACCCCAAGCGAAAATCAACGCACGTTTTCCCAAGGGAGGACCTCAAGCGGAACCAGAACATATCAGAGGCGTGCACCGTCAATCTCAGAGGAACCCAAGAAGACATCAGTGTACCATACAAGTCAATCCCAGCCAAAGATCAATACAGAAATCATATCAGAACAAGTCATATAACAAATGTGTACACAGTCAATCCAGGGGAGGACCCCAAGTGGGAATCAGTGTACGTGTTTTCAAGGGTGGACCCCAAGCGGAACTCAACAAAACATATCATATTAACACATATCAAAGTAAACCCATCAAAACAAAACATATCATATTATCATATAGCTCTATATGAATGCATCTATATCATATATCTCATACATATCATACAACCTGACCACAGTCCGTACACTATGGCGGAACACAAAGTAGGAGCGAATCCCATAAACATAGAGCTTACCTCTTAGAGCTTTACAATTTGCTTACTTGAAGAACAAGTTACTTATCTTGATCCATGAGAATCCAAACGTTCACAGTCCCTAGGTACACCTAGAGAAGGAATTAAGACAAAAATCAATAAAATGTTGTAATGCCATGAAATTTACACAAGGCATACATCTTATTGCTCACTTTCGTTCACTCACATTATGCCAATCCTATGCCAATTTACAAGTCAAGACCATGCCTTTACAAATTTCGTTTCATTTTCCATTTTATAATCATTAACGTCCCCTAAATTTACTAAGTAGCCACTTGAGAATTTTTAACATAATTCATGCCATTTTCCTTCATAAGGCCGTGGGTACTCATAAAGGAGACCAAGGCTTCTTTCAACAATTTTCACGTCATTTTCATTCTCCAACTCATCAATTTCAAATTCCAAACGAAATTATGTCCCACCAAAACATGCTCAAAACTTTCAAGACTTAATTCACAAAATAAAACCATGGAAATAGAGATTTATTACCTCTAATCCCTTATACAAAGCCTAGAGGACAACCTCCAAGCAAAGCTCCACCAAAACTCCAATTTCTTCTCTTTGATGAATAGTGATTCACAAAAGGGGAAGGGGGAACTTTTTACACAAGCATTTTCAACCTAAAATAAGTGGTGGGATGGATTCATTCGATGATTTACTATAAATTTCATGTAATGGACTTAAGGATTTGGTTGAGTGTGGAGAGAGAAATCAAAGAAAAAAAGAAAAGGAAACCTAGCATGAAAAAAAATGGAGACGGACGCGTACTGGGACGGAGAACAAATGAACAAGGTCACTGTGTTTTAGAGTCAAATAGGTTAAGTTACTTTAACTGGGTAATAACTTATCTATCTATACACCTCCATTCAATACCAAACTTTACCCAATGAACTAGAATATTTTTTCAGGCATATTTTTAACTTTACTTTCACTTTTCGGATAACTTTGTTTACCCGCATTTTTACCCCTTAACTGTCATTTTAACTCCGTTTTCATCAAAGGTGACTCTATTTCTTTTTCTTTATAATTATCCTTCCATATTAGATTCATAATTAAATGTGAGGATCATTATACTTCTTATCATATTAAAGGACATAAGTTGTGTCCTTTTAGCTGCATATAACTGTTTTTCGGAGAGTATATAGTTATAATATTAAAGTTATTTTTTTTTTCTACGTCAGCCTATAGCTTGAAGAGAGAAAAAAAATACAATTTTAATATTATAACTATAACTCTGATACCATGATAAGCGTTACTTCAACTCAAAACCTTAAGATGTTAGGTTAGGGTTTTTTTTAATGTTTTTATATTATTTTCTAACACACTCCTTCACGCAAGAGCTCTTTGGCTTGAAGCGTGGCACTAGCCCAATTTTTTGTTTACTTATTGTGTTTTTTATTTAACTCCACAAGTGGGGGATGATGAAGATCGAACTCGTGATCTTATGGTCACTGAAACTTTGATATCATGATAAACGCCACTTCAATCCAAAATCTTAAAATGTTAGGTGAAGACTTTTTTAATATTTTTATATTATTCTCTAACAGGTTAAAAGGACAAACCATTTTACTTTTAATTTTATGTCCAGCGTTGCAAATAAAACTATACAGACAATACAAGATTAAATTACATTAACATCCTCTCATGTTTATGAAGTATATCAGAAACCTCTCTAGTTTTTGAAACTACACTGACGTCTATTCTAAAATTTTACTAGACAAATACCCTCGGCTTAATAATTTTCCGGACAAAATATACGTCTTTTAGACGCATCCTTGAAAAATAAACATGGGTTGTCCGTTTGATTTGTCTTGTAATGATAGTTTCGAAGTTCCAAGCTTGCGAAAGACCATCACAACATGGTCCAGTTCTTTCCATGCAAATAGCCTAATAATTTTAATGTGGTGAAGCAAGTAAATGAACTAATGAAGTGACTTTAAAGTACAAAGCTAATTTACTCCACCTGTTATTTTTATTTTTTAATAGAATAATTTACCTGAATTATCATCTTAGCGGACATTAATACATGTGTGTGGGTGTGTTGCTTTTAATTTTTGTTTCTTAAAATCACACTAGTTCCTTGGTTCTGTCCCAAAATCTTGTGTAGGTTCATCTATGTTTCCGTATGTGTCAGTGTCTCTAATTATTGTTTTCCTCCTAACAAGGGTGGTTGTGCTCCCTTTGACGAATAATCCCTTTGTTCTATTGTTGCTGACGTACGCAGTTCTATTTTTTTTCTCTCTCTTTTCATTTATATATTATTCAACTGCTATTAATATCCATCAATCTAGTACTGAGTGTAAAATTTCTTCGATGCTATATTTCTGTATGCTGCTATAGAAATAAATCATTTGTTTCCATCGGTGGATGGTGAGTTTGTGTTGTGCGAGAAGAAGTTTCAAAATTGTTTTGTTATATAAAGTAATAAACATAGGGAAAAACTATTCTCATATCACATGAGACAAGTTTTCTTTCCTACACACTCTTCGATAACTGTGACACTTTTTTCTTTTCTTTTCTTTTCTTTTCTTTTTTCAGGTGGTGGAGCTCACTAATTTGTCTCTATGACATGAGATAACTATCTCATTTAACATGAGATTAATAAAACCCATAAACATAACATGTTAGGTATCAATTATATTTCGCATTCAGATGCTGACTCTTGTTGGATGGATGCAGAAAAAGCCAATAGAGGTTCGCTCATTGTAAATAAAGTGTTTTGTAATGAGTGCATTGAGAAGAATATAGTGAAATATTGCTGGATGTAGCCCACGTTGAATGAATCAAGTAAATTTATTGCCTTCTCTCTTTTCTGTTTCGTGATTGTGTGTGTGATTATTCGATCCTAGTCTAACATACCATAAACTATATGATAATGAAGTTCTACATGTATTGAACAACATGCATTATCTTTTATAATTGGGCCAAAAGAACCACATATATTACCTTTCTAATTCTAGATGTTAAATGTTTCTTTTATGAGAAAATAATGATTACTTAATATTGATGGTTGCTTGCGTTCCTAACAAGGGGAGAAAATATTTATCAAACTATCTGTGGGCCTAGAATAGTCTCCTATCACATGAACAAAAGCAAGATTTCTTTTCAATAACATGGAGCACGAGCAATCTCTATCTTTACATAAATAATTGCTGGGGACATTGTGAAGGATGGTGGTCCATGTGCTTCTCTTCTCTCTATAATTTTGCGTTTAGAAGTTTATGCCAGGAAATAAGATACTGTCAATTCTTGCTTTCTCTGGCCCATCTATGTCCGTATTCTCAAGTCCCTTCTCTAAGAAGTCATTATTGACAAGGTTAATTGAACCTAAGGGCTATGGTATAAGGAATGGTACCACTATTCATTGCTACTTCTTCTGCCACAGTTGTCGACAAAAACTGGTTTTGGGACTATGTCCTAAAGCATATTCTTCGTGGATTTTGGTACACTCCAAATGACAGTTTGATACTAGATTGCAAGAACGTTACTCTATGCTAATTTTTTTTAAAAAGAAAAAGAGAGTAAAATAGAATATAGAGACTAGAGAGTGCTAAGCTATGAGGTGTTTCAAGTTTTTATATTCCTTTTACTTGAATTTGGACAACAAAAAGTGGTAGTTTTTATAGACAGCAATTGTAGGACATGATCAACTTAAGGATGCAAGATTCTGGTACCTCTGGCTTAACATAATTGTAATGTGGAATTTCCATAAGAATAATATTAGTCTATACACATAATTTGCCACTTGAATAAAAAAAAACAAATAGATATTAACAAATGTAGTAATCAATTTGGGGGCTACGAAGAAGAAGAAGATGATTCTATTAAATGTTCACATGATCTGGAGAAACTCGAACAGTGAACTGCTGCTTTTGGATTGGTAACCATGCCTTTATGGAGAATATTTGGTTTCTCAAAATCTTCATTACCATGCCTGATCTCCTTGAGCATTGCTGTTACATCTTTCATTGTAGGTCGTTCTTCTGGGGATGGATTCACACAGAGGATAGCCACCCCTAGCACTTGAAGCATCTCTGGGGTCCTTGTTCCACACTGCATTACTAGTTGCTGGTCAAGGATAGATGTAAATTCTTTTTTCTTCTCTCGAATTTCACTGATAACCCAGGTGACAATGTGGGCACCCTCTGGAATCCTGTTATCAGTTGGTTCCATCCCAGTTAAGACCTCAAGTAGCACAACCCCATAACTGTACACATCACTCTTCTCAGTGATCCTTAAACTGTATCCATATTCTGCAGTTTGTCACATAATACTATGATTAATCATCAGTCACAATGAGGTAGGTAAAATGACCCAAATATAGACATAATATACAGAATTAGAAATAGAACGTCTTAAAGTCTAAACACACTGATTTTTATATGTACCGAAAAGAATAAAAAGAATGTCTTAAAGACTAAAGAGATTGATTTTTTAAAAAGTCTTTTTGATAAAAGTTAGTTAAGACTGAATAGTTTTGTTAATCAGACATTGGCAAAATGAACTTGTTTTAGAATCCCAAAAGCTTTTACACTCACCAGGTGCTATGTATCCATAAGAACCTGCTACTATATTAGAGGCTCCTGAACACTCTGAGGAACTCACGAGTTTTGCAAGGCCAAAATCTGCAAGAAAAGCTTCAAATTGTGGACCTACCAAGATGTTGTTAGCCTTAATATCCCGGTGGACAATTGGAGGGATACAATCATGATGAAGATATTCTAAACCATGAGCTGCTCCCAGTATGATCTTATACCTTGCATCCCAATCCAAGAACAATCTCTTTTCATGGAGCAATCCAAACAAACTCCCATTACATATATAATCAAACAAGAGCAATCTAGTTCTTCCGTTGTCACAGCATCCTAAAAGTCTCACTATATTTTTATGCCTTATTGATCCAAGGGTCCGAACTTCTGCACTAAAAAGATCTCTCTCTGGTGGCTCTTCATTCTTTATTGGCCATAGCTTCTTCACTGCAATAAACTGTCTCATTGGAGTCTCTACACGATAAACAATCCCCGAGCAACCCTTTCCCACAATGTTTGAATCTGACAACTTTGTGACAATGTCATTGATGGAGAAGTTGAGTTTCTGGAATGGAGTGAAAGCCCATTCCATTTCACCACCTTCATTAAAATCCCTCCCAAAATTGGCCTCTTGAATTCTGAGAGCTAAAATTACTCCACAAGTGACAAAGATAGAAGTTAAAATAACCCCAAAGAAAGTGTACATAATGATATTTCTTATTGACTTGATGCCTTGGCGATTTTCACTTGCATGACACTTGTTAATGCAAAGCTCAGGATTGCCAGCAAATGCTGCAGCAGGCAAATCCCGGAAGAACTTTGTATCAGGAAGAGAACCAGAAAAGCTATTGTAGGAGACATTTAGAGACACAAGATTGTCAAGACTACCCAATACTCTGAGGGTGCCTGTGAGCTTATTGTGAGAGAGATCCAAAATGGAAAGTTTCGAGAGATTTGAGAAGGTCTCAGGAATAGGGCCTGTAAGAGAATTCAAACTCAAGTTCAAGAGGATATCTAATCCTTGCAAGTAACCAATCTCATTGGGAATGGAACCAGTAATCCTATTGTTACTTATATCCAGCAACTGCAAATCCTTACAAAGGCCTAGTGAATGAGGGATCAAACCATTGATATGGTTTCCACTTAGAATCAACTTATTTAAAGACGTAAGCTTGCCCAAGTTATCAGGAATGCTTCCAGTTATTCTGTTTGAAGAAAGATCTAAGACATTAAGAGCAACTAGGAATCTTAATGAGGAAGGAATGGTTCCTTGCAACTTATTGCTGTGCAAATCAAGCATTTCTAGATGAGCGCAGTTACCTATCTCAGAGGGAATATATCCACTGAGTAGATTATATGACAACTCAAGAAAGCTCAAGCTGCTTAAAAGACCTATTTCTGGTGGAATTTGACCAGTAAAGTTGTTTGATCCCAGACGTAACCTGATCAAGCTGGTGCAACTGCCAATATCTGGTGGAATTTGACCTGAAAGTCTGTTTGATATCAGCAACAACTGAGTTAGTTTCTCTAGATGAAAGAGTGAATTTGGAATCGAACCAGTAAGGAAATTGTGTGAAAGATCAACTGCTTCAAGTTTCTCACAGTTGGATAGTTCTGTTGGTATGCTTCCATGGAGTTGATTCTGCCAGGCAAAGAAGAGAGTAAGTTCCCTCAGTTGTCCCATAACAGGTGGAATCTCCCCAGTGAAGTTGTTGTTATCCAATTCAAGTTGCTTCAGCCTGGAAAAGTTGCCAATATAGGAAGGTATTTCCCCATGAATGTTATTATCAGACAAAAGAAATTCCTCCAATGAGAGTAGACTTCTGAGAGTCACAGGTACCTGACCACTCAGAGAATTCAAAGAGAAATCTATAACCTTCAGATTTGTACAGTTTCCCAAACTTTCTGGAATGGTGCCAGTTAAATTGTTCTGCCACAGCAATATCCTCTTGAGGCTTTGCATGGAACCTAATTGGTAAGGAATGTTTCCAGAAAGCTGATTTTCATACAGAAACAAATTTTCCAAGGCTGAACAGTTGTGAATCTCTGGCGGTATGTGACCTGTGAGATGTGCTGTGTAGACAGAAAGTGTCTTGAGATTGGTAAGTTCTCCTAAACTTGGTGGAATCTCCCCAGAAATCCCAGTAACTGCAAGTCCCAGAAAAACAAGAGCCTTGCAGTCTGATATCTGCATTGGAATTTCACCGTAAATACCTGGATTTCCACCTGCTCTGAGAGTTTCAAGAGCCCTCAACTGGCCTATTTCTCCAGGAATCATACCAGAGAGTTGGTTGTCAAACAGTGCCAGCTGCTGAAGCTTTGAACAGTTTCCAATTGTGGTTGGAATTCCACCGCTTAAGGAATTTGAATTCAATGATAGCCACTGCAGTTTATATAGCTTTCCTATTTCTTCTGGAACGGTTCCTGATAAAGTATTGAAGCTAAGGTCCAAAGTGACCAGAGAGGACAAGTTTCCCACTGAACTTGGAATCTCGCCAGTGAGATTTCCATTTGAGATTACCAGAGTGGTGAGGTGGCCAAAAGAAAGGAGCTGTGGAGGGAAGCTGCTATGAAGATCAATGGATGTTATTATGATCTCTGAAACAAACCCTTCTTTGGAACATTGAATATAATCCCATCTGCAAGGATTTTGGTGGGTTGGATTCCATGAATAGAAGGAAGTAGCAGAGTTAGAAGAATTGAAGGTTGAAAGCCATGAAAGTAGAGAGAGACCTTCCTGGTTGAGAGCAGATATGGCTGGAAACAAGGAGATATTGAGAAACAAAATAAAAAGAGTTAATGTTTTGCTTGACATGATGATGAGGTGGTTTTTCTGCTACTGTTCTATCTCATCCAAACATAGCATCGCTAGTCTCTCAAAGTTACTCTTTATGTCCTCTTTATCATGATACTTGGATATTTGAAATTCCCATATCTCCATTTACAGCTATTGATAAAGATGTAGACCGTTCTTTATCCTTCATCCTCAAACACTATTTCACTATTTCTCTTTTATATTTGAAGTGGATTAACTGCTAAGGCTGAAGAAATACAAATTAGAAGCATTAATCAGATTGATGGGTAAAGAAGACGTGGTGGTACAAGGTTTTCTAGTTGGCTAAGTACTATCAACCCTTCCTTGCAGTATTTTTTATGATTAAAATGAACTAAGAGGTGTTGAAACCGTAAGAATAAAATATAAAAGCAAGTTCTTACTAAATTATTGACCAGATTTCTATGCGATCTAACAACATTTTTCGTACAAGATTCTGCAGTGTGTAAGGGAGCTGTATACAAGATCTAATGCTAGAGAATATCCTCTTTGAAAATGACTGCATCGCCTTTTTAGTGTCTACTGGGTCCTGTGCATATGTTGCTATTTGTGTCGTGATACCTATTTGGACAATACGAAAGGAAAAAACTACTATAGTTTGACAGAACATTCTTATGGTGGATAAACTTTGAGACCTAAATGTAACTAGTAAGCCTGCAAGGTGTTGGTCTTTAGTCCCAACTACTTTCCCTATATGGAATCAACATGAACAGATGAGAATAAAATCCATAAACCTGTATGCCAAAATTGTATAAAAATATAAAGAAACATAATTGTTTATTCTTATTTTATTATATACTTGTATAAACTGACTTGTTCTTTTTCATTGACAGAATCTTTATGTACACAATTTTCTTTGGGATAGCTTTTTTCTTCCCTCCTTTTTAGATTAGTTAATTAAGGGGTTTAAGGTTTATAGGTTTAGGTTTAGGAGGATTCTTGATTCTCATACTTCGTATTTTTCTTCTCTCTGAATTATTTCATATATACATACATAAGAAAAAAAAAGTACTTGCGTGTACTAAAAATAAAAAAAGTACTTGCAGAAACTGCTTATATATATGTGAAGAACATGACAGCAGTTACTATTTTCGATTTTTTTCCCTTTCTTTTAGGTGCAGATGACAGGATTTGCCGCGAGTTTCCCAATTCATCATAATGATGGTTCATCTAACTTGGCATAAGAATCCAAGTATTGTGATGGACCAAACAGCACCTAATAAACAAATGATGAACACATATAAATTAGAAGTGGTAGAAACCACAGTGCTTCAACCTTTTCTGTTATATATGCATGGTGAGGTCTCAAAATCATGTTGTATTTGATAAAGTTGTTTCTTATCATGAAAGTCAGCCGGTGAGCTTCCAAAGGGACAAAAATATAGGTACATATATGCCTTTCTTCTGATGCATGAACCATCTCCTATTCCAACTAATAGTGATGTAAATCTAACTCTTTGCAGAGAGTTTTATTCTTTAAATAATAGCTTATATATCAATAATCAGATGAATTATTCATAAAAATGAAAACTATGCAGCTCAATTAATTGTAGCTTTTGGCCCATACCCTGTGGTGGGATGTAGCTAGAGATATGTGGGTCAGGGATTTTGATTGGTCTGAGAGGAGGGTTGAGATTACTACTATCACTACTGAATTATTACTTGTCTTTTTACTGTGTGTGATACATTGGGAAATAATTGTTGAAAATAGCAAAGGCAACTTTGATGTGAAGAAAGCAGACAGAGAGAAAATTTTAGAAGACAGAAAATGATGTCTCAATAGCACAGGCCTTAAGGAGATGTTTGAGTGATTTGAGGATGAAAACAAGTTGGGTATCTGTTTAGGGATCGTGTGGGCCATAGGATTAGGATAAGCTGTGGATTTGGAAGGTGGGGACAAGTGATTCCCTAACCACAACTTGAGGTTAGTGACTAATTTTTACAATGGCCATTTTTGTTTTGTAATTAGTCTTCTTTAACCTCTTCATTATAAGATTGACCTCCTTATTCTTTCTTGCGAAAAAAAAAAAAATTATTAAGCCATTGACATGCATAATTTTCTAGAGTAATAAATAATGTTAACTACTATCTCTAGGGGTTGTGGTTAAAGTGATTTAAGGACTACATGACTTTGAATAATCTGTAAACAATCTTAGACCAGGTCCTTAGTGTCAAACTCATCTCCTTGGGTTGTGGTGAGCTATAAACTCAACCATTTGAGTCATGATTTCAAGACAAAGTCTATGAAGGGTAATTATGGGATAACAAATATAATCCAGGCCTACCACATTAATCCCATTTTATGTATGATATATTAATGAATATTGTTACATATATTTTTATATTAAAAACTCACTTTTCTATTTATTCAATAAATTAATAATGCAAATACGAGAGTGTAACTTTTTCCACTTTGGTCTTTGACCAGAGTCCCAGACCATCTTATAAGCATTTGTTGTGAGAACAATTCAATGAATACTATTTTGACTAAGACATATTTCAATATTTGAATTATGTTCTCCTCAGGACAATGTGACTTATCTACCAGCACATTTAATCCTTATTTGTAAGCGGAGTTATTTTTTTTTGTAATTATTGTTATTAAGAATCGTGAGGTTGTGAGAAAAAATCTCCACTCCAATTTCGAGCGCGCTTGATTACAATTGAGAATGTAACATTTTTTTTTTAAACTGGGTGAAGTTTATATTGTACTCTAAGAAAAGATATATATAATTATGACTACCAAAGATATAGATAATTATGAATATGCAACTGAAGAATTAGAGTTATAACGAATATTTAGGCAAAATATTTTATCGCGTATATATTAAACAGTTTCTTCGTTTCTTTTTCATGGCATGCTTCATAATCCTTTAATACTTGACAAAAATAAATTCCTTGGGTTCGATTCTTATTTAAAGCCTTTATTCCTAAACTTTTTTGTATAAAAGAAACACAAAATACCATTTATGATATTATATTTCAGTTAACATAAAGTATAGTTCTATATTGTTTTAGCATGCGTGTGAATGGTTTTAAAATGTTGAATGCATAATATATGGTTTGGTCTCATCATCAACTTTTTGCCTTAACCTCTCTTATCATATTAAAAATTATTCAAAATATATCTAAAATTTCTAAACATATAAAATAGTTATTGAACCCCAAGTATCTTCCTATCTTTTTTTTCTTTTTTTGGTATACCGACCTTAATTACTTTTTTAAAGCGAGTCGGCCCTCAGTATCCCCACAAGCTTTAATTCTTTGTGCAAGTTACAATTAAAGCTTTTTGCTCTTTCCAAAAATATTTTTGGTGAGACTCGAATTCAAGTTCTTTCATAACCTATTTAATATATGTTGTCAATTGAGTTATACTCATTGAACAATTGTACAATATATAAGAGATGGTACATGAAGCATGTTTGGCGTGTTATTTTTTTTAATCTAAAAATTATTTTAAGATAAAATTAAAAATAAGAACTTAATTTGATGCATTTTTTTAATTTAGAAATTATTTTAAGATAAAGTTAAAAATAAAAGATTAAAAAAAGTCATAAATATTTAATATTTTAATTTTTTTTTAGCTTTAAAATTCAAATTATAAATGCTTACCAAAAATTCAAATTATAAATAAATTATTTAATAAAAATTTATATAAACTCTATTTTTAATTAAGATTACCATAAAAAGGTATATCATTACAAACCTCTACAGTATTAAGATAAACACAAATATGATATGCAATAAAATAATTTGTTTTTAAAAAATAACAAATATTTCTTTATCAATATATTTAACAAATGAATTTATATATCAAGTATTTTTAACAAATGAATTTATTTATCAAGTATTTTTAACAAATGAATTTAACAAATATTTTAAAAATATTTTTATTTATCAAATACTTATTTATATATAAATATTTCCAGAATATTTTTAATTATACTAATATTTAAAATAATATTTTAATATATGAATATATTTTGTTTCACTCAACCACTACAAACAAAATGCTGATTAGCCACATTTAAAAATGTGGCAACCATTGATAAAAAATGTGGCTAACATAATTTACCACATTTTGATTAAATGTGGCTAGAAGTGGTGTTGCAATAATTTAGCCACATTATTTTATTCACTTTGCCACATTTTAACTGAGTGTGGTAGCCTTTTTTTGGCCACATTTATTGTTAATTTAGCCACTTTATAAATGTGGTTAAACTATTTGGTTTGCCACAGTAGAAAAATGTGGCTAATTGTGCCTAAAACTTTCTTTAGCCACATTCATGTCCATGGCTTAATGTACGATTTTTTTTTTTAAATTAAAATTATTATGAATTCGATAAATATTACAATAATAAAGAAAATAATGTTGAAAATAGCTCAAACACGATTTAGTGAACACATTAAAATATGAACCAAACACTAAATATTATATTCCATTATCATTGAAGAATACAAAGTCATCATGTTTCCAATTTATATAAGCTAATCAAGCTTTCTACCAATATCATAGTGGAAAAAAATCGCCAAATAAAACTATAAAATGTTTACTTAAGGGACATCTATACAAAAAAATATCTTCTCAATTCCATAAAAAAATATGGTAGTACAAATTTTCCTTATTATTCATTTATGACTTGTTCTTGTATGCCATCCTAGTCCTTTGAAATTGCATCTACCAGATCACACCTGCACAAATCAATTCCATATTATGTTAATATACTATTAATGAGCTATTATGATAACCAACCTCAAAACACCAAGGTACAAAATCCTAAGGTCAGTCTCTACGCTTAGCTAGTGAACACAATCGAGGTCATTCATGTCCAATAATCAACCAAGAACTCAGGCAGACACTAGCCATAAAACAAATAAATCAAGTTTCATTTTTTATGTTATGTGATATCAATTAATGGGTTCATCAAAAAGCACAATAATTGTTTCTTCATTCCCACGCAATTCAAGAGAGCAGCTTTATCTGAATATTCATACTCTATAAGCTTAGATCACGGTTCATCTTAAAATCTGTACAAGAAGAAATTAGAAGATCCACCTGTTCTTTTCTTTATTTTATTTATTTTCAGAGCAAGAACCACCTAATAGAATAATAGAATACAAAAGGGGGAAGGAAAAAATGCCTTGGAAACGAAGTATAAAGAAGAAATAAACGAAAAACAAATGAACTCAATGAGTAGATATCATCTGATTCGTCCATAGTAAGGAGAACATAAGAGAAGAGAAGAAAGGAGGGGAATAAAATATTTAATAAAAAAAAAAACAATGAAATGAGAATTAAATTAAATGAACAGAGTGAAGAGATATGACAAAACAGTACTCAAACAATTTACCAACGAATACCCTTGCTTCTTCGTGGCTCGTCGTATACATGTTGAAGTTGGTTTCTTCAAATTACCTGATCCCATCCTTTCAGTGATATGGCTTCAGAATCTGCAGCAAACCAGCCCTCCACTCTGCATAGATACCATCAAATTTTGTCACCGCTTAGTTGCGCATCATGGGAATGAGAGGCCCAAAACCTTCACAATTTATTAAAGGAATCGATCAAAACTTTGATAACGTGATAGAAATCTTATTGTTACTTCTACAATAATTACTGCCTATCTATACGGTAACTCACTTATTATGGGTAAGAGGTCCTCTTTTTCCCTACCTTTACTAATAGTGAGGATGCTGAAGCTTGTCTTCATACGTATTGTAGTGTATATTACTATAAGGCCAATGAAATACATTAAGAAAAAAAAATATTGGAATCAAGTAATAAATAAAACAGGTTTTAATAGCATAATAAAAACAACGTTTTATTTGAATTTCATGGCAAAATTGAATGACAGATTGTAATCACTATCTTTTTTTCAAGATCCAAGTATTTCATCAAATAATAAAATCTTAAAAGGAGGAATTGCTTCAAGATCCAAGTACTTCATCAACGTTTAATATTCTTGTTCAATGCACATTATGTATTTTACTCAGAACATCATCAAATTAAAATTAAAAATAATTATATAAACCAACAACACCAGTTTGAATATAAGTTAAATCTTTTCCCAAGATAACATAGTGCAGTTTATTAAAATAAGGACTATACCTAATTAAAGCAAAGTAGGACAATCACTTACATCATGATAGGTGGTTGTGTTGTTGGCACGTTCACCATGGTAACAAGAATCAACGGAATTGCTATATACCCTCGCGAAGCATAAGCCTGAAACAAAAAGAAGAAAAATAGAAACCAAGGACAGAAAGAAAATCCAAGAATATAATCAATTAAATCATATAGAAGTGCAATACATAATAACAGAGGAGTGAAGCAGAGAAGATGCAATAGGAATCTCAAGTAATGGATGCAATTATTCTTTAAATTTGTATTTTATTATGAAGGAAAACAACTGCAACACTGTTATACCAGTGTGGTGCCCTGTGAATCTTCTAGCTAGTGGCACAAAAACTCGGTCATAGATTGGAACAGCGAAAAGAATTGTGATTCCAACAAGGCCTTGAAGTGATACTGGAGGGATTCGAAAGTGTGGTCCTATGGAACGAATCAATGTTCTACCTTGCTTAGTGAAATATGTGTGTACTTGAGCTTGGACAACAGTGAACATCAAACAGCTTAGCCATATTGGGATTATAGCTTTGCTTCTTCAACTTGCATCATTGTACATAGCCTCCAAGGATCTCTGATTTTTCTTGAGGCATCAATGATAGTTGCCTTGTCCAGAAATCTATTAGAATTTTTTATATTTTTTTTATTGTCAGAAGAATTTCCCTTTAGTAATAATGTGGTAATAAAAAGTGCATCTGAAGCAACAAAAACACAGAAAATATCTAGACCCATGATAAATTGTTGGAATCAACTCCAACCATACCCAATCTATGTGGCCCATATTCTTTTGTATTTAAATTCTTTTACCTAATTTTCATTTCGTCACATTGAAACTAATAAAGTGACTTAAGCATATGTTTCGTCATTACCCATCCACTATTCAGGAAACTTCCAACCATTATAAATCATACATGTTACCAATTTATAGCAATTAATTTAATTTGTAATTAAATTTAAAATAAAATTCCCTAATTTGTTTTACTGCATAACCCTCCTCATATCAAAAGACGATAGTTAGCAAGATGGCAATTGAAATAAAAGATTAATATAAATGCACACCTGCAACTCATTTGCATAAGAAACGTAATTGAAAGGAAGAATGGAATCATCAGCCAGGTGAAGGGCAAGAAGCCCCCAAACTCCAGTAACTAATACAACAAAGAACAGAAAAGATACATCTTATGACTGCACACATGGATTAACAATTTACTCAAAGAAAACCATTTTAAAAGCACACTAAGTGAGTAAACGAGAAATCTAACCAGCAACATGGTGCAGAAAGAATGGATCTCCATACTTTGTCATCCAGTTATAGGAGTCAAAAGTTGTGTGATAGACAGGAAAATCGGGAAAGTTGAAAGAGACTATTACATCACAAATTATTTAATATCCAAACCTATGTATGTATAATAGATTATAGACAGGACATATCAAAAGCATATTGTGCTAGAAACATTTAATTTCACATCATTAAACAATATATGCCAACAACCTAAGGACTGGGGAATGATCATTATATTTATCGCTTCCCTTGCTTAATATTTTGACTATGTAATCTTCCCTTGTTTTAGGTAGCTGAATACAAAATTGTGCCTTTTTAAATTGAAACTCACCCATATTCTTTCGTAAAGAACAATGACGTTTTACAATACGACTATAGTGTGAAGCAGATGCAAATCAAAGTAATTGGAATTTAAGGAAACATATTTGAATTGAGAATTAGGGAAAGAACCACTACTTAGGTTGAAGAGCACAAAATCAGAAGTGAAAAGAACAACTTACTACCTTCATCATCATCAATGCAGAGAGAATTTCAAACAATAACAAGGTTCAATGAAAAATCAAAGAATAAAGTGACAGAATCAAGTTAGGGTTTGTGGCGTAGGAGATTTTAAATTAAATTAGGTTTGATGCATAATCACGAACCTGAAAAAGATTGTGAGGAAAGTTCTTATCGAGAACAACAATGGCTTAACTGTAAGAGCTACCTCAACAAAATCACCACTTCATTCTCGCTCTAAACGATCTCACCACTGGTAAGGTGAGAGAGATAGTTAATCCGAAGAGGAAGAAGGTGAGAGTAGAAGAGAGTCAAGGGCTTGTAAGCTTTGGTGCGTTATATTGAGCCTTGTTCCTAAAACGAATGCAGAAATGCAAATTTGTTCTACCGAGATATTGAGGCGGGTTGCAACTTTTGCAAACAATGTAGCAAATTTGGGGTATTTTTGTAATTTTACCATCATCTCATTAAATGTGGTTAAACCAATGTGGTTAGCGCCGTATTTTTGGTAGTGAACATCCTAAATTTTAATAATATGGTCGTTTTTTTTTTATTAATTCATATCTTCTTATCAATGAAAAAGCTACTTATTATCTTATTCAGCTAAATACGCAACTGAACACGAGCTGCTATACTTATGGGTAAATTTTTTGAATGGGTAATAATAAAACATCCCATTATGTATATATATAAGCGTGTGTTACTCTGTTGATGGGTCATACATACATAGAGGTTTTGTCTATAGTATTTGGACTAATTAGGTTTTTACTTTTCAAGAAATCAAGAGAAGCAGCAAGCGAGAATGTCTTAGGTAGTGTTTGGTTCGGGACAAATTTTTTTTTATTAGGGAAATGTAATTGATAGGAAAATGATTAGAAAGTGAGTTCGGTAGGAAAATGTAAAAAAAGTTGTTTGGTTGACCGAAATATTACCAGGGAAATTTATTAAAATATGCAAAATTAATGTTCGAGAGAAACTTTGCACCTGTTTTTTCACTTTCCCAGTTATCTCAAAATACCATATCTCAAGTGGTATTCTGTAACAGTGAAATTCATCCAAAAATCAACTCAAAAGTCATTTTCCTATCTATCCTATTTGCCTAGTATTTTTTGAAAAAACCTGAACCAAACGTGATATTTTCCAATATCCACTTACACTTTCCCATCAATCCCAAAATAAACCTTCAACCAAACACTACCTAATACCTTCGATAGGACGGGAAATTGGAAAGCAGACAAATAGACAATAATGTGACATGATATTGAAGATTGAGGGTTCCTTTCTTGTCCCTGCACAATAATACTAGTATACCGTTTCATTTTGGTCTGGCAAGTTGTTTTGACATCTTCCAATCACATAAGTTATTTTGAAGATTGAAGATTTATCTGAAATTTTAAATTTTAAATTCTCATATATTTATTTTTTTTGGTAGTTGAAACTTGTTAAATTTAGAATTATGGATTCTTGACTACATAATGGAGGACTTATTAGAACTACTTAGTTAAACATGGGGTACATTTGCTATTGAAACCTTTTTTTTTATTTTTATAAACTGCTATTGAAACTTAGGGCATGTTTGAATTGTGTTATTAAAAATAGTTTTTTTATTTTATTTTTAGAACAAAGAAACAAAACAACTTATTTTATAAGGTTTGTTTTGTAAAAATAATTTTAAAAAGTTATAACTATTTTTTTTTATTTTTACAATCAAATATAGAAAATATATTTGTTTTTTGCTTTTTGTTTTGATTTTTAACTTTCAAAATAAAAGAAACACATAAAACATTTATTTTATTAAATATTCTATAAAATAGTTTTAAGAAGAAAAAAAAAAACAAGGAACACAATCAAACACACCCATAATTTCTTCATACTCTTCCTCTAAAGTTGGATATTTCCATAATATTTGTTGTAATGAACATTGCAACCTTTGGCTTAGTCGTTGTGTAGTCTTCTTATTTTTGGGGCCTTGACCCCTTATATTAAAAATATATTAGGAGGGGCTAGCCCTGTAATCAGTATCACCATGTATTTATTGTTATAATAAATTAATGTCAACTGTTCGTTTAATTCTGCCCAGAGATATAAATGTAAATACACTGCATGTTCCTTTTAACAAAAATATTTAAATATATAACTTTCTAAGGGTTCGTTTTTTCGGCAATTACTGCATATAAGTTATCTGCAGTAAGTCCAATACGACGTCGTTTTGGAACGAAAATCATGGTACTTTTTTAATTTTAATTTATTTCAGAATTATTATAGTCTTTATAATTATAATTTTTTAATATTTCAATCCCAAAGCAACTTCTTTTGGGAGTAGATGCTGATAATTTATATGCAGTAACTTGCAGAAATATTTTTCTGATTTTTTAAATAGAGTTTTAGAGAAAATAAAATAATATTTATATTTTAAAATAAACATTGTTTTATCCTATGACTAAGTACTTATTTGGATATTCTTCTTTTTTTTAAGGTTTTTTTTTCTCATAAGTAAAAGTTATACCAAACAAATTTTTACATAAGCTCTTATAATAAAAAAAATGTTTTTATGATGAAAAAAAAAGGCAAAAGCCAAAAATTTCTAGAAGAAGTATTTTTTTAAGATCTTATCAATTTTTTTTGAAATAAGATTTGAGCTTTTAAGCAATTTTTAAATTTAAAATTTTATGTAATCATTAAATAATATTTTTTTTTTCAACTTTAAGACTGCACAGTTTGGGAATAGCTTATAAGAATTAATTGGTACTACCTATACTAACTAGATGCATCTTCTTTTCGGTAGCCCAGAACGAAAGAACTCCACAATTAAGCGTGCTTGACTTGGAGCAATTCTGGGATGGGTGACCTCTTGAGAAGTTTTCCCGAGAAATGTACGAGCGAGGAAAAAGCACACTGAAAATTCTCGTGTTAGTATGTGGAGATAGTCATTGATTCTTGAAGCGGCCGAGTGCTAAAAAAAATTCCAAACATGCTCCGCGAAGTGTTTCTCCCTAATTTTACAGCTAGTTGATGCGTGCGGTGATAACTTCTTCTGATTTCCCCTCAACACTTGGATTTCTAATTTTTAATTTTATTTTTAAGTTATTTTTTGTGGTGTAAATGCCTGGCGTTAAGCAATATACTTTATTGTAATATTTAATGGATCTATTATCATGGAATTTTTTCTTTTAATTATAATATTTAAATTAATATTTATAAAAATAAAAAAATAATAGCAATAGAGGTGACCAAACAGATTTGATCTGTCGGGCAACTTGTGTAACCTGCTTAATTTGACAGATTTCGTTATATTTTTTTAAAGAAAAAACATGTATCATTTTAAAAAAAAATTATGTTATTTTAAGTGAGAGAAAGAAATAAATAATAAAGAGAGATAGAAAATAAAAATAAAAATTTGAATCCTACCTCTTTACAAGATTAAAATAACACAAATTATATTATTTAAAAAGATAAATATTTTTCTCATTTTTTAATCCGTCACAATATGCTCCACTTAAAAAAGTGAGTTAAAAGGTCAAGGCGGATTCACTTCAAAGGTTGAGTTCTTTTAAGAAAAATTAATTGGGTAATTTGAATAAAATGCTTTATTTTTTGTTTTAAAAAACATCACACTCAATTTTTCTCTTTGACTCTTTATCATAATTTTTCATTATCAACCTGTCATAAAATGAGTTGAGTTAAAATTTTCAATCAAATTTGAAAAGCAAGGCGGAACAAATTAACCGGTTTTATAATGTGTTGAGAGAAGTTGGGACGGATCGGCCATACTGCCACCCATAAATAGAAGCATCAAAATCATATATTTAAGAAAAATAAAAATAAAAACTTTTTACATTTTTTTATTAGGATAGGATATTGTTACTATCAATTAATGTTATTATCAATATCACTATTAGTTTATTTCACCGTTAAATCGATTATGTGGATCCAACAGTTATATTTATTACTACATTTCTATATTTATTTCACATTAGTTTATTTCGCATTATATATGGAGAATCATAACCATACAAAGGTAAAAATAAATATAAAGTATTAAATATAGAGAGAATAAAGAAGATTTTTAAAGAGTTAAATCAGAACCGTTGAATCAACATAATCGATCTAACGGTGAAACAAACTGACAATGACATTAATAGTATCACTAATTAGTAATAACAATATCCTATCTCTTTTTTATTTTCTTACAATTGTAACACAAGATTTAAACTAATAACTTTTTGAAACTTAATTGCTCAAACTCGCATACTCCTAGGGGCAATGTTGTGAAAATCGAACCGGACCGGTCGGGTTGACTCGGAACCCGGTGAACCGGTCATCTGACTGGTCCGGTTATCATATTGGATCGGTCAAGTATCAGATCTGATATGATCCGGTGCGACCCGGCCGGTTTTGGTGAAAAATCGGTGACCTGGCCCGGTTTAAAAAAAAATTAAAAAAAAAAAATTTCCAAAAAAAAAAATCATAAAATTAACATATTTGAGTGATTTGTTACTTATTGACTTACACAAGTTATGTACCTACAATACTAATTTTTTTATCTCAGTTATGCACTATGCCAGAAATTTTTATTTGATAGTTAGAGATGTCGTTTACCGAACCCGAAACACCAGTATAACAAGCATTATGTGTTTGTTTGATCCTTTATTGAACAATAATATATAATTTATTATTTTTATATTAAAATATTTAGAATTTAATATAAAAATAATAAAATTAACATATTTGAGTGATTTGTTACTTATTGACTTATACAAGTTATGTACCTACAATACTAATTTTTTTATCTCAGTTATGCACTATGCCAGAAATTTTTATTTGATAGTTAGAGATGTCGTTTACCGAACCCGAAACACCAGTATAACAAGCATTATGTGTTTGTTTGATCCTTTATTGAACAATAATATATAATTTATTATTTTTATATTAAAATATTTAGAATTTATATAATTTTTTTCAGCTATTTGAGTACATTTATATTTTTTAATATAAATTATAGATTTATACATAATCACCGGGTCATGCGGTTGAACCAATGACCCACTAGTTGAATCAGTGACCTAGTGACCCAGTACCTTGACCGAGTCATTGACCGAGCCGATTTTAATAACATTGCCTAGAGAGTGTTTGGTAGAGGATAAATTTTTTTGTGTCTAAGAATTACGATTATCAAAAATATGCTGGGAAAATAAGTTTTCCGGGAATGTTACAAAAAAAGCTAAGCTGTTTGGTAGGCCAAAATATTCTCATGAATATTTGCTCAAATTTACTGATTCTATATTTGATTGATTGCCAAACATTACTAGAAATATGAGTGATTTTACAAAAATAACCTCTATGAATTTACACCAAACCATCGCATCCCTTGTTCTGCCTTTCAAACTTCGACCATTGTTTCCCTCTCCCTAGTGAGACTTTACTTCATGGCAGGATTTGTTTTTTCAAATTGTATGGAGTTCCAGAATTTGACGGCAAAATCACCGTAAAATAATTAACAAAATTAAATGTTATTTTTTTTTCTCTGTTTACTCCTCTTATGGGATTGATTTGTTTCCTAGTGATCATTTTTCTCATCTTCTGAAATCATCAAACAGAGAAAGATTATTACCGTAGGCTGCAAAGATAAGCAAAAACTAAATGACTCCGAGCTTGAATGAAACGAAGAGTAACCAATACTTAAAATTTGAGTTAGAGAGCTTGAATACGCTTGGACTGCGTCCTTCGCTTCTTGCTCGAACGCGATGCCATCATCATCATCATTGTTGTCGGAATAATCAAGTTAAGCGAACTCTCCGATCCTTTTTCGTCATCAACACTGCCTGAGAATTTGCCAGCACTAAACCGTAGGACGGATCCGGAGAGGCTCCGACGAGAAAGCGCGAAGAATCGGAGGGGAGAAGGAGAGAGAAGAACCAGGACCAATAGAAAAGATAGGGGTAATTTTGTCCTAAAAATCTTGAAAAATATTCTCCCGTGGTGAAAATATCAAAATGTCACGTATCTGGGAGTATTCTTCAATGGTATTTTGCTTCACACAAATAAATACCGGTCTCAGAAATTTTTTCACATTTTACGTACCAAAAGTGAATAAATAAAATTATCAATATCAATTATTTGAGAAATTTAAAATTTATCTGTGTACCAAACGCACCCTAGTGACTTTAACATGAAACTTTTCTAAGATGTGAGCGAAAAGAGGAATTAACGAGAGGTCAACAAGACCAAAGAACATTCACCGCTCAACTTTGGAATTCTTTCTGCTCTTCAAATGACGTCGAATTATGTTTCAAGGAATGGAGTATTCCTCGTACGACTTTGGTTCAATTCCTTATATGATATATCTGATGCTGCAGGAGTGGCTTTTTTTTTTTTTTTTTTTTCTTCTTAGGCCCACTAATTTTTATTTGAGTAAATATCTTTTTTGATCTCAGCATACCTGCTTTAGTCCCTAACAAATAAGAAGGCTATTCGTGGTCTCTACGAAATTCAAAATGAACCCATTTTAGTCTTTTGAGAGACTAATATGGATCTTTTTTGAATAAAGACTAAAATGAGTCTTTTTTGAATGGGTTCATTTTGAATTTCGTAGGACCACAAATAGCCTTTTTGCTAGGGACTAAAACGGGTATCGTGAAATTTGATGAGGACCGAAAAGTGTATTTACTCTTTTTATTTTTATTTTTTAAAAAAGAATAAACCCTGCAAAGATATGGAACTTACTTCAAACAAACGAAAACTCCCTTGGATTGGAGAGCATCCATTCCTTTCTTGAATGGAAATAGATAACAACACCACTTAACAAGTAACTACAATAAGAAAATAATTGGGATCCCCCATCTTCTTTCAATTCCCAAATTGCTAGGCCATGGCATCGCTGCACCAAATCTCTGCTACATTAGGAGCATGCACGACCTCGAACAAGAATATCAACAAACCATTCATTGCTCAATTTTACAAGAATAGGCATTTCAGCAACCTAGTTACCAATCACCAAATTATCAAACCTACGTTATTGTTTCCATTAGCGTTAGTTGGACAGAAGAAGCCCATAAGAGACTTAACGAAGCAATGCCAAATTGAAAAATGGAAAGCACGGGGCAGCGACGACGGATCATGTGGTGTAGTTCCTGAGTTCGTGACACCACCTTCACGAGTCGACGTTGTCAAAGATTTCTACGAGGCCTTCAATGCAAAAGACACTCCAACATTGGAGCAATTACTTTCACCTAAGTGTGTGTACGAGGACCTCCTCTACTACGGTCCCTACCAACACAAAGAGGTTTCAATAATTTCTCTTCTCTTTCTCCCTTAAAAATATGTTAACGACCTTATAAAAAACAAGTGCTTGATAATAATGAATTCACGATAATAACATGAAACAAATTCACGAATTAACCCTAATTAATGAAGCAACCATACTAAACTAGCTGTAGGCCATTTTTAAAATGCAAATTAATTAATTCCTAGTGCCATTATTAATTTCAATTTTAGCACTAATTAAT
Source organism: Gastrolobium bilobum (assembly GCF_033153095.1). Classification (NCBI taxonomy): domain Eukaryota; kingdom Viridiplantae; phylum Streptophyta; class Magnoliopsida; order Fabales; family Fabaceae; genus Gastrolobium; species Gastrolobium bilobum. The sequence goes on along the minus strand of NW_026899797.1, from coordinate 368,760 downwards.
ACAATTGTGTGTATATTTGAGCATATACTTTACGTAATGCTTTCTTAGAATCCGATGCTACCAATACCGTCTATAAATTTGGTGATTGTGATTGTTTATGTAAAAAAAATAAATTAAAAAAAATGGTGAATAGGTTTTGTTTTTCCAGATCATAAACTTTTTGCAGAGCGCGATGGATGCGATGGGTCAAAGTATTCACATTTCTGTGGAAGATGTCAAGGAGGAGAACCATCTTATGGCCACTGCGTTTTGGCACTTGGGTATGTCATGTGACTTCCACTCACTCAATTCATCACTTTATATTTCAGTGTTAATTTATCATTCAGGTTAGCTTCAAATTGACAACATCTCTAACAACAACAGCCCAATCCTTTGAATCTTACTGGGCCAATTGTGAAGCCTTTTAGTTTCTATAGGCTTTCATGACCAGCACTAGCTCATTGCCCTTATTGGAAATTGGGTTCGTTGTGAATACTGTTTGGGCTAGATAGATCCAAAGGCTATGTTATGAATCTGGTTAGAGTTTTTTTACCAAAACAAAAATATGATAAGTATACTAAGTACTTCAAATCAACGTACGGGATTAAAAAATACGTAGTCTGGTTATGCTATGCGTGTCTTAATTTTTTATAAACCTTAAAAAATTAAGGAAGGAATTAATAATTATTGATTCAAGTAAATAGAGGTGTAGATGAGGCAAACTAGACCAGACTTTAGCCTTCATGGCCTAGGCATATATAAAAATAGGGAAAAGTGAGTATCATTTTAAATGATGTAAAATTGTGTCATTTTAAGAGAGAGAAAGATATAAATAAATGAGGAGAGGGAGTTGACAAAAAAAAAGTGTGGGTTTCACCTCCTTGTGAGAGTGAAAGGATATAAGTTGTGTCATTTAAAATGATAAACATTTTTCCAATAAAAATATGTTGAACTTATCTGACTTATTAACCTATTAAAAGCTTAGTTAATAGGCCATGTCTGGCCTATTGTTAAAAAATAAAAAGCCTAATATATGTCTACTAGGCCTACCAATTATGATATATTTATAAGATAAATATGCAACTTAAGATAGATAAATAATATTTATGATAAGTGATAAATATATTATTTTATTTAAAAAATTAAACAGGCCAGCCTACGGCCTTTAAGGCCATGCTATTAGTTAATTTGCCTATGACCTATTTTTTAAAAAGGCTAATATATAAACTTAGGAAAAAATGTTTGTCCTTTTAAAGAATATAATTTTGTGACATTTTATATTCTAACCGTTGATTTTCGTCAATCAACAATTAAGATTTATTGGGTTTTTTTGCGAATTACTAATTAATTAATAAATTTGACCAAATAAATTATAACCGTTAATTAACGAAAATCAACGGTTATGATATAAAATGCCACAAAATTATATCCTTTAAAATGAAAAATATTTTTTTTCATAAACTTAAGCCTAATCTAATTTCCTGATAGGCTAGATCGTCCCTAGCATAAGCCATACTATAAGCCTTTGTAAACTTACCTAACCCATTTAGAAATAAAAGAAAATGGTGTTGGAAGAGTCACTCACAATAACATGTTATAAGTATGGGAAATTATTTTCTCATATAATAGGAGAGAGTTATTTTATGTTGTAGATGCATCGATAAGCGTGTTTTTTATTTTTTAACACACGGTGAGACTCACCATGTGTTGGATCTATGATATAAGAGGATATTTTTTATAACATGAGATTAAATGCTCCTAAAGGTATTAAATAGAATCTACCAAAAAAAAAAAATTTAAATCTAACAAAAATAAAAGTATTAAATAGGACTTATCATGCTATTTGTACAGATGACTTACTAGCTAATGTAATTAAGTACACCAGCAGTAACCTTCATTATTTTTTACTTTTTAAAATATACCCTATATATACTTTTTAGAGTGTTCAAAGGTGTCGTCTTCCACATAATATTAACAAGACGTTTGGTTAACGATTTCTTAGAAGTTAGCTATGCATCTCAATGTGTCATTTTTGGACTTTTTTGTTTGGTTGAAGTTTTTAAAAATTTAGCTATGCATCCATTTTGCCTAGCCATTTACTTTTGTGTGAATAATTGGAGGAAAAAATACCTATTCCAAGGTAGTATTTTCATATTGCCTAGGCCAATGGTATTTTCAAATTGTGTGGATGCCAAAAATATCCTCTTCTATTAGACAATAGTGTTTGCTACAAGGTTATTTTGTAATTTGAAGTTATTACCGCATCCATATTTTACCTCAAACCAAACATAGACTTTATAAATCTTACCTAATTTGTCCGATAAATTTTTTTCTAACCAAACAACTTTTTTTTACACTTTTCTACCAAACTCACTTTCCAACCGTTTTCCTATCAATTATATTTCTTTAAAATTCAAAAAATTTCTCCTCAACCAAACGCTACGTAAACGTTGAACTTCAGCTTTGAATTGTACATAGTCTAGTAGTCCTTGCATCGCCGTAGCCCCTAGGATAAAGTTATACTCACTAAATTCTTTATTGTTTGTAGAATATCGAATATTTGGCTGCAATATATATATATATATATATATATATGCTTAAAAGATTTCTTCGGTCAATGAAGATAAGTTATTTTCGGTAAGCCCAAAACGACGTCGTTTTAAACAGAAATTAAGGTGTTTTATAATTATAATATATTGCAAGGTTTTATTAGTTTTTATCATTATATTTTTTAATCTTATAATCTCAAAACAACATTGTTTTAAGTTTATTGGAGATAACTTTATTTCCGGTGACTGGAGAAGTACTTTTCTATATATATATATATATAAAACACTATAATATCTCTTGTTAATTGATAAAGGAAATAAATATATAGCTTGGATGTGTATGATTAAAGAATATCTCACATTCTTTGCAGAGTGGAAAAAGAAGAAGATACCCTTCACAAATGGATGCAGATTCTTTATGTTTGAAGAAGATGAAGGAAGATTGCTTATTAGGTACTGCATGTATTACTATTTTTAACCAAATCGTATGCTCAATTATCAAAATACTGAATTTTTACATAAGGAGAATTATATTTATAAGTTTTGTTTTTACAAATTATACTATGTAATAGGAGTAGTACACTGAATATATTATCGCTAATATATAATGTAATTTGTAAGAATTTATAAAAAAAAAATTATGAATATAATTTTTCCCCTTTTATTAAATGGAAAAAGTAAAAGTGCGGGGCTTTGTGCAGCAAGATAACCGGCTTGGAGGAGCTTCCAGTAAAACCTGGTGAACTACTACTGGTATGTTCCTAATTCAGTATTTTGCCTTATTTATTTCTTTTATTACAAAAAGTGGTTAAGAGTTAAGAGTTATTGTTGGGAAAAGAAAAGGTACACCAAAGTGAGGTTTTGAAAATTTTGAATCCAAGATTAAGTAATTTTTGAATCCAAGATTAAGTAATGTAGTCTTTAGGAGAGCGTTTGGTATAGGAAAAATTTTTATTTATCCAGAAATCTCGATTTTCAAAAATATAATTTTTACATTCAGTTTACGATAATATCTGAAAATTTAAAATTTAGAAAAATTTAATTTTCCATAAATCCCTCAAAATTTCGCCACCCAAACGCCTCCTAAAAAAATTTACGTCAATTGAAAGACTTTGGAGCATGCTTCCGATTCTGAGGTGATTAATTGGGGGCTTAAATCTCCTCTCTGTAGAAACTGATAAAAGCAATTCGCACGCTTTTCGATAGCTATCCACTAGCAGCTGAAGGTACATATATGCAATATCCTACCTAGTAGATATATATTATCCTTGATCTTCAATTAAATATTCACACAACAAACTCGATCGAAGTTCTATATATCGTAATTAATTTGTCTGACATAATTTTGAACAAAACAAAATTTCAATTCGGTGCTTGGCAGCGATTCTTGAGTCCCATGCCTCACAAGATGGTAGCACACATGGGGAAATTGACAAGCATTTCAACTTGTTTGGCCGGAAACATTGATCTTGAGAAACCTCGATGGCTTCCACAACGCTCTCTATGTAAATGATCATACGTATTATTTGCTTACGTAAATTGATAGATTAATCCTTTTCCTTCCCCATAATTACTTCGTAACGAAAATAATATGGGCTTTGCATTTCTTATTTAACATGAAACACATACATAATTCAAATGAGTCTCATCATAAATAAAAAAATAAAAATATTGTACGCAAAACGATCTCTCACTAATATAAGAAAACAATTCTCTTATTAAAAGAGAAAGTATTTTTCGAAATAATATATAAAAGGGCAAAAAAAATTAATTTATTGCTTTTTTAATAAAAAATTACGAATAAGTAGTCGTTTTGAAATTAATTACGAAAATATAGCAGTCAAACACGCCCCATAGGGGCACCGGTTGGAGAGAGACACGCCCAATGTTGGGCGTGACCGAGGAGAGAGACACGCTCAATGTTGGGCGTGTTTCACCAGGTGCTGCCACGTGTCACAAAAGTCAATAATTTGACCGTAAAACTTTAGAAGTCCATAACTTTTGACTCGGGTATTCGAATTAGGTAATTTTTTTTTGATTCCACATAACTTTTCGAGATCTACGTAATGACACCTAATTTGACCTATTTTGTCTCTCACAAAAAAATTTGAATTTACAACAATGATACCATAATTATTAAAAATGACATGACTTTGTTACCTTATAATTATTACTAAAAATAATCTAATATTTTTATAATCATGAACAAAAACTTAAAAATCAAAATAAAATGAAAAGCACTCACTTAACTTTTTAATATAAATTATTCGATATTCTGTCACCGACAGATGTTAACTTTTATTAATTATAAATTTCATAAAATTCTTCATTCAAAATTTTAATATATATCTCAATAACATACATAATTAACCTTATCATAAGGATCTTTATTATGAATGTTTCTAATCATAACAATGATTTTCTGTCCATTAATTTTTGTTTAAACGTTCTTATGGTATCATTATTGTAAATTTAATTTTTTTTTGTGAGAGACAAAATATGCCAAATGAGGTGTCATTACGTAAATCTCGAAAAGTTATGTAGATTCAAAAAAAAAATTACCTAATTCGGATACCCAAGTCAAAAGTTATGGACTTTCAAAGTTTTACGGTCAAACTGTTGGCTTTTGTGCCACGTGGCAGCACCTGGTGAAACACGCCCAACATTGGACGTGTCTCTCTCCTCGGTCACGCCTTTATGAAGCGTGTTTAACTGCTATATTTTTGTAATTAATTTCAAAACGACTACTTATTCATATTTTTTTATTAAAAAAACAATAAATTAATTTTTTTGGCTATAGAAAAGTGCTATATATATAATATCATTAAAGCATAAGCTAATGCAAGTGTTGGTCAGGCTTGGCGATGGAAAAATTTGGACCAATCTTGTTAATATGTTTTACCGGCCACAACATATGTTACATGTGTATATATTTTTTATACCGATCCAAATTATCATTTTGAGGCTAGTATTGCGACTCCCAAGTATTTTTATAAGTTTAATTCTTTAAATCGATTATGAGATTATTCCTAAGTTGCCAGTTAATTACAATTAAAATTATTTATCCCTTCGTCAAGATATATTTGGTTGGACTCAAACTCAAATTCTCTTCTCACTTTCTCGACCTATGTTACATGTATATATTATTAAAATATTTTATCCCTATATTTTCTCCTCAATACAGTAATTACTGAGATAATGATAATGCAACTTACTTTCTTTAAAACTTTTCCAAAAAAAAAGGTGCTTAAAAAAGAGTAGGATATACATATATTTAACAAATAATTTTTAATATTTCAAAAAAAAAAAAAACAAATAATTTTTAAATTAAATTAACTATTTATATATATTTCAATAATTACAATTTTATTAACTAATTTAATCATATTTTATGTCACATCATTTAAAAATATCAAAACCTCTTTAAGGTAGGTTACGTACAATGAATTGATACCACACACATGTCAAATCATTCTTGCTAAGTGTGGTGGAATAATACTTGGTGCACATATTTATCAAATACATCATTTTACATATGAGTAACGTGACAAAATAAAAACAATTATAATCAAATAAAATTATATAAATATGAAGTGATGTGTATATAAAGACGTGGTTGTATTATTCAATATAGTGTGCTATGCACATCGATTAATTAGTATACATGACTAAGTTTTAAACCCAAAAGGCCAAAAATAAAAAAGTCATACGCGAAGCACATTAATGAGTGGCTAGCAAGGCAGAAAATTAGGTAGATTAATTGGAACAAATACAACATATACTCAGTGCATGATACCTGCAAAATGCCAATAATGTGACGCGTGTTGTTATCAAAGAGTGAGCTGATTCCATTTGTAAATTCCCCTAAAGAAGAGAGAAAACGATGCAAGAAAGAAAGTTAGAAGGTGGGGGTATTCTTTTCTTTCTCCTATTATTTTTGGGGTTTGTATTTGTCATTTAACATGACATAATAAATTTTTCTACACACACAATATTTTATGGAGCTCACACTCTTTTAAGAAAAAAAAAAACTGCGTCACGCAAAACGAATCTCTATAACATTAGACAATCACTCTTTTTTTTACATTACATGAGAATTGAACACACACCACTACACTACACACACCTAACACACACTCCACACCACTAGGTTAATCCTAGTGGATATTACACAATCAATCTTCCTATAACATAACCCTGCAAAATTCATTATGTACTCGTATAATCCTAGCCCTGTATAAAACAGTTTTCCGATGCTCATAACGATCCAACGTTTCGTTTGCGTCACGTCCACGTGCTATGATGCTACACATGCATCACACCGTCTTAGCTGTCACTCATCTATTTTGCGTACCATGATAACATATCCCACCAGAGCCCTTTCTTAATAAATATGGTAAGTAATTTATCGGTACAATTTTTTTTAATAAAAAGAGTCTCTTTGAGCTTTTCAAATGTAAATTCATCTTAATTACTTTAAAGGTCCCTTGATGACCAATATTTTTTTCTTACTTTTTTTTATTTTACTATTTTATGTCCCACCAAAAAGATTTTAAAATTCTAGTTATAGCGGATAATATATCTTCGTTAATCTTATATGTAAGTGCCTTGTATTATATGTACTCATGTACTTCTTTTGTAGCAAAAATAAAACTTGTTTGAAGAGTCACGGACGAAACGTGCCATTCGCAGCTTGGCTCTTTGTCTCTATTTTACATAGCACTAGCTAGTTGGATGTGTGTGTGTTGGTATTTTTAGAGTAATGACGTTCCCAATACCATCTCTGTGCATATCTACGTGAACTCGTAGACACATTGTTGGACACATAGGCTTAATTAAAGGTTTATGGGCGCGCACATTAAGATGCATGTCTCATAATTTCCCCTTTACCTTACCTATAACTTGATAGTATGCGCAAGTGCGCAACCATTCTGGGGGCTGCACGAGGCATGGAAGTTTGCGCCTTAAAATTTTGCAGCTTGAGTGTTCAATTTTACTGAAATCACACGTTCCCCCCGTTCGAGAGGCTCCACACATGTTTACTACTTTACACGTCTCTTGAAATATGAGGTTGTTTGATCTTTCTTTGATTTAGGTTTTACTTGAATCTTTGACTGAGATTGTGAGCGCGCGTGGCTGAAATCACTATCAGCATGTATATAGTCTAAGATACGAAGACTTAGCAGTATAAATTATAAACAATTTTAAAATTGTCATATTTCTATCATTAGTACATTCCGAAAGGTACAGAATAATATTGGCTATCTGAATACAATATCAGATCCGAGTAAGCCTTTTTTTCAACTACATTATTTCCATGATATATGGTTATATGCAGCCGAAGTACAACTTTATTCTATATCCGTTAAATATAAATAATTTCTATAACAATTGATCAATTTCCTTCTCTCTTCTCTCTTCTCTCTCTTAATTGGAAGAAGCGTACAACTTATACATGAAAAGTATTTTAATAAACTATCTGGAAAATCAGATATAACTGAATAATTAATTAAGGTTTTGATGAGAAGAGTTCCATCGTTGAAAGATCAAAGGAACTCCAAGTACTCCAACTGTCGCTAATTAAATTCATGGTAGAATTAATGGGTAACAATTGACCATCATCATCATCATTCAATGGCATCGAATACTCCAACTCTTGTAACTGCATTTGCATCATGGATGGTTGCCAAGATGACATGGTAGCCGTAGCAGCAGCAGCATCAGACCAGAGAACATCTTGAACCACATCTTCATCAGCACCACCCACACCCAGAAACCCTTCCAATTCATCAATCCCACTTAAACTCAATTCCTCCCCTCCAAAATTCTCAATTGTTTCTTCCACAGGGTCCCCACCACCTATTACCACCGCATGATCACCATCATAAGGATTCTGATTCTGAGGCTGGATTACTGCATCATTCTCAGTTTCAACGCTTTCCGGAGTAGTCAAAGAAGCTGACAAATTGTTTGAAGAAGATGATCCATTATTAGTCTCACTCTCAAATTCCTCAGTACCAGAGCTTGGGTTTTGGTTCAAGAATTTGGCAAACACAAGGGCCATGTCTATATCACGTGACCCGTTGGTTTGGTTGGGTTCATCACCATCACCTATTGATGATGATGACTCTCTATTCTCAGAACCAGAATTCCCATGGATGGAAAGGCGTTCGCTTTGCGTGTGCCTCGCCGGCTTTCCGCGGCGGTTTTTGCGGCAGCCACCGCCAACCGGCACGTTCCGGATAGAGCCACCTTTGGTCCAGTAGCGCCTGCAACCTTTGCAGAAATATCTTGGCTGTGACAAGCTGTAGTTGTTGTAGTAACAGAATTTTGTGTTTGTGGAAGCGCAACGAGGGCAATTGGGAGCTATCTCAATGCTGGGTTTCCACCTTGAACTTGATCGTTCCATTGGGGTTGGAAATTGCATAGGAGAAGAAGATGGGAGCTGCAACATGTGTTCTAGCCCGCTACCGCCACTAAAGCTATGTCTTTGTGGGAACATTTATTTTTAGAGAGTGAAATGTTAATGAAGGGGACAAAAATTGTTAAGAGTTAGATATGATATAAGGGTGGGTTATGTGGGGCTTGGGATTCAGAGCGAGAGCATGTGAATGTGGAGAGGAATTTGTTCCTTTGTGAATATATGTGTGTGGGAAAGGGTTGAGAGGAACGTGGGCGGTTGGAGAATCGTTAGAATTAAGGAAGGGTGTGCATGTGTTTGTGTAAGGTGTGTGAGTTTGTGATGTTGATGTGAATTTCATGTTATGGGGTGCGTGTGTGTGCGTGTGTGCTGTTGCATAGGCGGATGGAGCGTGTCTAATAGTCACACGTGGCGTTTCTTGATTGGGGATACTTCTTCAGGGTTATTGAGGTTGATAAGTCAAAGCCTTGCTTGGCTAGTCATTATTTTACTCGCTAAGTTACGTGCCTGAGAAATGACCAAATTGACCATGCAATATGTCCTTGTGAATTGTGATACAATCATTTTACATAGAATTAGACAACATGATTAGATGATGGACAAAATTCATCTCCACCAAAGAGAAAGGCAGATTTTTTACTTTTTAGAAGTTAATGAAGGTTTCACAAATTAGAATCGTGTTTGTATTTTAGGTAAATTCATTAAAGATTTGAATGATTGCTAATGCATATATTTGTGTTAGTATATGACACGAGAATAATGCCTTATTTTTTCAGCATGTTGCGGTCAATATAATCCAGAGGGAGGGTGGCAAATGTGTCATTTCAATACGTATGAGGGAAATAAAAGTCGGCAAGAATGTATGAGACTATACAATGCACTGGATGTAGTGGAGGGAATTATGGTTTATGGAAGAAGTTTCGCATATATACTATACAGTATTCACATCATGGAAGGCTACCGTTGCGGGCATGGAAGCAAGAGCACGTGCTCAACGGAAGCAAGAGCACGTGCTCAACGGGTATACGTGGCCATCTTCCATCCTTTTGATTCTTTGTTAATGCTAAATCCGCTGTTGACCGTAGATTTCGTTGCAATTATGTGCACTATTTTATTCATAAATTCATCCTCATAACAGGTCAACCTATTAACTATCCATTCTACATTTCCACTGCAAAAGTAGTGAAGAGTTATGGAACACTTTGCCTCCAAAGGATCCAATCCAATTAACTTTAAAAATAACATAACATTTGCTTCATCTCTTTTGTTTTTTTTTATATATATTATCCCCCAATAATCTCGTAACTTCCTTATGAGCTAATCCAGAATTTTGCTCAATTTCTAAATCGGTTTTATATTAAATTGTGTAAAATGTATATATTTTGCAAGTAACAGAATTTGAAGTTGAGTTCCCTTGTTTGAAAATTAGAAACCTTACCACTGGATTACTTTTATTTGTTGGACATAATATTTATAATTTAATATTTATTATATATTATTTTAAAATTCAATTGAACTTAAATAAATCTGATTAAACCACTAACTCAGTATCTCATCCGAGTTAATGATTGAACCAAATTTTAAAACACTGGATACGTCACAGTTAAATCACCTGTATATGCATTTCCACATATTATTCGACTTTTTCTAATATAAATCCCCATCCTCTAAGAACGCGAAATAATAGCTGAGGGATTTATCTCCCGTTTTTCTCATTTAACCTAGATTTCACTCACATATTAAGGAAAATACAATCTGCAGATATCCTCTCCTTAAGCAAAAAGTGATACAGTGTTATATTAAGAGTTATCAACCCCATCAGTTGCACACATTGTTCCTTTTATACATTATATTCCCCTTTCTGTTCTTTCGGCGTCGAAACACTTTAAGGTACACCAACTCCTTTTCCCATCATGGCAGCCATCACAGTAGGAAGATTTTAGGATTAAGATGAGACCCAAATACCATTTTGATATCTCGGAATAATTCAGGAAATAATGTTACATCATAGGAAGATAAGGTGCTGCTAAGAGTTGCAATCATTGGAGTGGAGATTCGATCTAAAGAGAACATTCGAGGCACGTGGGGGTTTAACGTTGCTTTCAGGAAAGATGCCATCATACGTATTTGTAGTTGAGGATCAGTGGCTTCCACGTCTCAAACTCCTTCCCACAAGTTTTTTTCTTTTATATGTTCGGTAGAGTTTTAATTAATGAATTAAATTTCACATAGCTAATGATGTTTTAATAAATCAAATGCAGTTTATACTACTTCACTTGCTCTAACCTGATTAATATAAATCCTCTGTTTCAACCAACCATGAATATATCTTGAATGTGCATGCATCAACAAATTCAAGAGCGAGTTCCATACACATATTAATATTTATACGGAAAAAGTGTTTATCATTTAAAAAAATATAATTTTGTATTATTTTAAGTGAAACGATAATGCTTTGATATATATATTTGCTGGTTTTTTACATTCTTTCCTCCACAATACTCTTTCTTTCTCTCTCATTCTAATTTTGTGTAGAAAAGAGAATATAAAAGGTTAACAAATATGGAAATAAATCTTCTCATGTGTTACTTAATATGACCGTAGCGCAGCTAATTAGATGCGGAAGCTAACTTTTTAATTTCAATTATGACGTCATTATTATTAACCAAGTTGATTACTTATTTCCTTTCCAAAACATTGTCTGTATGTAAACTGCAATAAACAACTAACTGAAATACCTCATATATAGATGTGTATCTAATCACAGAACTACAACACGTAGTCCGGACAATATCCTGATAAATTATACAACTCAAGTCTGAATAAACATAGTCAAAATAATGTGGCATGAACAACCCCCATGCTCACCAAATAAGGCAACAAAGCCAACAAAGTCTCGAATCAAATAACAATATATCAAAAGCAAAGCATGATAATCATCCAGAAATATCAGCACAACAACATGCATAAATCAACTCAGCCCTGGCCTCCTGTCGCCAGAGGTATCAACCCCCGAGGTACCTGAACCTGAAAATGTGCCCCAGCGTGGGGTGAGATCTCTAAAAAGAAATCTCAGTAAGACAAAGGGTCCTCAAGGATCTCTCCACCCTAAGCTCACTTACATGTGCAATATAAGTTCTAAAACAGTAAACAATATAAGTTCCAAAATCTCTGCAATGCAGCATATAATCATGTAATGTGTGTCAGAATCCTACTGACTAGAGAATAAAAGTAGGGATTACATACGTCTACAACCTACAGTATAAGACGCTACTTGTACCTACCCACAGGATCACCATATTGTATGACCGTACATACTTAGGCTTACCGTCTATGCGGAACATCACATACATATCATTAGGCATTTGCACTTAACAACTAAAAAGCATTTCAATAAATCATCATTTCAAAAAGGCACATCATGCATATAAACCATCCCTCCATGAGGTATGGTGGAACCAATAATGGGCAAAATCGAGGACACGAAAACTTACCTCGCAATCGATCAATCCCAACTCAAAGGTCCACAACCTCCCAAGGTCCACAAACAGCACTCTCACGGTCTGTTTAAACCAGCAATCATATCAACATTCATAACCTAATAGTTTATGACATAATGACAACGTTTCCTTTTTTGTTTAATGACCGTAGGCTTCTCTCAAAGCCATAAGCCTTCAATATTATTGGTTCTGACTTAATTAAATTATTCTAGAGGTTCATAACAATCATTTAAGGGTCCAGAAACCCAACCCACGCTTCTGTTTGGGTAAAATAGCTCAAAACATGATTTTTCCCAGAATATCCCGATATTCCTTGGGGACATATCCAGATATCAATATCTGGATATTCACAGACCCAATATCCGGATATCCATATCCTTATATTTACAGACCCAATATTCGAATATCCATATCCAGATATTTCCAGACCCAATATCCAGATATCACCAACCAAATATTCAGATATTTCGCTACAGAATGCAGTTTTGCATTTTCGCGAAGATATCCCTTCAAAGTTCCATTTTTAACACTTCCAGACGTCCAAGCATGCATTTTTAGACACATTTAAGCAAGCGTTTAAGTTGGTTACCTACTCATCTCATTTTACATGCCAAGACTCAACTTTTATCATAGAAAACTCATGAACAAGGTTCAAGGACATACCCCAAAGCTCAAAACAAAAAATAGGGGTGCTCTTGGAGCTCTCTATGCAGCTCCCATGGTTCTGACTTCAAGGACCACGAAAATAGCTATCCAAGCTAGGTTCTTTGTTACAAAAATGGCTTCTTGAGACAACAAGTGTCAAATAAATGGCCTCCACATAACTATGAATGGAGCCAGCCCTCAACCCCTCACCAGCAGCAGCCACACACTCAGAAGCATGAGCCTCTCACTCACCCAACACAAGCTACAAGGTGTTAACAAAATTAAGGAAAAAAACCAAAGAGAAAAGGTGATTTGTTAGGAATGTGGCTTCCATACTCAAGAGGGGGGTGAATTAAGTATTACAAGATTTTCGCAAAAGTCCCCTTCTAGTTTCTAAATAACCATTTCAAGCAAACTTTGATATGTGAAAAGCTAATCAATGAAATCAAACAATCCATAAAATATAATATATCAATATTATAGAACTTATTCTAGCACATACAAGATATCAAAGAAGAAATTAAAGTGCTAGAAATAAAGAGTTTAGAGTTTAAAGAATTGCAAACACAATATATCCTGGTTCGGTCACCATCACTTGTGACCTGCGTCCAGACTGAAGCTGCTCGATCAACTCTTCACTAATGGTCAAGCTTCACGGGTGCTTGACAAACCTTTACAATCTTCCAAGACTTCAGGTTCTTGGATACCTTACAATCTCCAAGTTTACGGGTACTTGACAACCTTAAAATTCACTCCAAATTTACTTAGGTATTTGGATACCTCTCAAACAATGGGTCTTACAACCCTTTCAACTCAAGAATACAAGGAGGGAAATATTTAGAAATGAATGTACACTCTCAAAGTGTGGATATACAACTTGAAACACTATGGGTATATGGATTTTCAAGATATGAGCTCAAATATGTTTGATCTTTGAAGATATGAAAGAATATGCAAATGATAGTGTAGAAGCTCTCAAAGTATGTTTAATATGTGTAGGAATGATGCCCAATGTTTTTGAGTCATTGTGAATGCATATATAGTGTTTTCATTGAAAACTAGCCGTTGGAAAATTAGTCGTTTATAGCCGTTGGAAAATTAGCCGTTTATAGCCGTTGGGATCTCATTTGTAAAACTAGCCGTTTTATAGCTGTTTATAGGCGTTAGGACCACTTTTGAAAAACTAGACGTTTTATAGCCGTTGGAATCGGTTGTAGTGGTAGTCGATTCCCAACTTGACAACAAGAACACTGTTTCGTATTTTGACTATAATTTTAGTTATACTTGTCGGATTGATGTGATATAGGTCTCTTTGGAAAGATAAAAGAGAGATCTACAACTTTTATGAAGAACACAAGATTCAAATCCATTATCTTAGATACAAAAAATTGTATGGAAGGCATCAACAAAATTAAGCAACAAATTTTAAGTTCAAATGTGTTCTAGCTTGCTTCCAACTACTTTTTGTGAAAGATCTTGACTTGATAAATATGTTTTAAGGTTATAAAATATGTCAAGGGTCATTTCCATGAATTTTTCAAATTTATTTCAAGTATATAAAGGTTATGATTATGCAATTTGAAAAACACATTTACTTTGAGAAAAACTTTGAGCTCATGCAATGCAATTTATCATATACCCTCACATATATTCTAAGTCCTAAAGATATATTCTAAATATGATTTTAGACTTAGCTTCATGTCTTGTGTCTTGGATCTTTTCTTGAACTTGATGCTTTGACTTGTTGAATATGACAATGCTTGACACTTTGTTGGTTTTGATCATTTTTCACCATGGTTATGATATTAAGCTTCTCTTAGATGTTGTCCATGGTTAGTTGCCTTTGATCTTGTTATTACTCTTCTAATTATTCCTTGTTGCTCTTGATCCAATGATCTTGCCACTTTGATATGACATCACTCTTCTTGTGTGGCTACATCATACATCTTCAATATCCACATATGGTTGATGCTTTTTGCTCTTAATCAAATGATCTTGCTTTTTTTGTTGTTGCCACTTTGTTATCATCAAAATATACCTTGTATCTACATGGTTCCTTGGTGAGTTTTCAAGAGAGGGAGGCAATGGAATGGTGGAGGCTGATCAGCAACAAGGAAGCTCACATAGCCTCAGAAATAAGGCCTAGGGTTTTGTGCAATTAGTATATATAGGGACATTAAGTTTTAATCGTCGGTATTAGCTCTAATAGCTCCGCTAATTATTTTAATCCCAAACTTTGGATTCTAAACATAGTCATTTTTCTAGGATTTAACATATTTTTATTATAATTTTCGCAACACTTTGTCGATACGCACTTTTAAGTAACCAGTATCAGTCCTGATGCCAGTTCTCATTATTTTGACTCCAAACTTGTTATACTAGTCTTAGATATTATTCTAGTGATATATACATAATTTTCGTAATTTTCTGGGATACTTCATCGGTACGCACTTATACAGTGAGGCAGAACCGGTATCTGCACTTCTCGTCAGAAAAGCGACTTTCAACATTATAATCACTTACAATAATTAGTTAAGCTCTCTCATAATTATTCAAGGTCAATTATAGAATTTCTCTTAAGTCATAATTAATTTAATTAAATTCCTAATTTAACGGTGTGGGTTCTTACACTAACCATTATTGAACAAATCAATGGTAATGATGTTTGATGATTGTCAAATATACTATGTTTTTAAAATCAAATATATATCAAATAATGGTGAAATAGGGTAAAGATCATAGTATAAATTCATAAATGTAAGAGAACATAGGATTTTATAATTGGGTATGATTCTGACTTTAAATATGTTGTTTTTAGGGTTGAAATATTAAATGCAAACGTTGATGGATTAAAGAGACCAAAGAAAGTCAGAAGAGATAAAGTCCAAGACAAATGAAGAAGAAAAAAGTTTTAATTTATGCTCGCTTAAGCGAGCAAGTCCAACGAGCTAACCCTGATGAACCCTAATACTTCATTTGCTCGTTGGCTTGCTTGCTTAAGCGGGCAAGTCCAGCGAGGACGTTCATGTATTCACATTCCCTCGCTCTGCAGCTCGCCCAAGTGAGGAGTTAAAATTTGCTCGCTGATCAGCTCGCTTCAGCGAGCTCCTCAACGAGTTGTGAGCCAGATTAAAAGCCCACAATATTTACTTTAAAAACACGGGTTATGGTTATTCTAGAGGCATTCTGCATGCGGCCAGAGACAGAGAGGAGCAAGGAGAACGAATTCTTGGAGGAGGAAGAATGAGATAACATTAAGAAATCACTGTTTATTTTCCCTGCTAAGTCTTTACGAATAATTATTGCTTTCTTTTATCTTTTGTTTTAGTTTCCATGATCATGCTAGGCTAAGTTTCTTTACGTAGTCAGGGCAAGACAGGACCAATGTGTACCTGAACACTGTTTAATCCTTCGTGTAATTATGTTTCATATTTCAATTGTGCAATTATTTTGTTTTAATTATCAGTCTTGCTTATGATTTGACCAATCTTGAATAGGAATTGGAATCTTGCATGTTAATAGGTATAACACCTTGTATTTTAAATATGTATTTATATGTGATAATGTTGACTAGAAAGGTAGGATTAGTGAAAATCCTGAAATTAGGGCCAAAATATGTGAAAAAGGCAAAAATGATAATTTACCAAACACGTATCCCTAGGCATGAAAAATTGAGTAGAAGACCTCAAATGGTAAAAATAATGCCGGAAATGGATTCAGGATGAAAAATTGAGTGGATAGGCAAGTTTCGGAAAATTTGATGAATAATGATTTTATCGGTGTAAAAATACTGCGGTATAATTGTATCGATAAACGTGAAAATATTGTCAGTATTTTTAGGAAACAAAAATATGACATGAACGAGAAAAATACGTAGGTTATGAATTTGTGGTTTAAATTAGGTGATTGATTAAAGTTAAATCGCATGTGGAACCCACTTATGGTCCAAGTGACTTAAGTGACCCCATTTTTACTAGAAAACATGATTCTCTCTCCTATTCCCTTCATCTCTCCCGCGACCTCCCCTTCCCTCCATAGCCAAAACCTTGCAAAAATTCCTTTTCTTGTAACTTCATCATCCAATCACCAAATCAAGTCAAGTTGGTCATGAAAGTTGTTGGAAAACACATTCCAAACCATTGGTGGTAGTATTAAGTCTTGAAAACCACTAGAAATTGAGAAATATCTCCCCTAAAACTGCGACCCATTGTGTGAGATTTGTGTTCATGGAGATGTGTGGTGCTCCAATGGTTTGATATGATGTGGAGGAGCCCTAGACCAACCTATTGAGTAAGTTTTAACACTTTACATTGATTGATTCATGAGATTTTTGATTTGTGCCCTAGATTGGAATTGGATGATTTGTGTTGTTAGAGAGCTCAAATGGAAAATGTGTATTTGATGATTATGTCTTAGAATGATGTATTTGAGCTAGAAATGCAATAAATTTTTTTGGTGAAAATATGTTCATAACTTAAGAAATTTCGAATGATGCCATGAAATTGTGATTTTGGATTGTTGTTAGGGTTGTGTAATTGGATGGTTGTATGTTGGTATGAAGTAATGGGAGATAATATGATGTGTATAATTGTTAGAATGGATGGAAAACCTTGGAGTACCATCTATGAGGAATCGAACCATGGGAAAGGTTGGAAGAAAAATTGAGGTGTTATTGAATAATTGTGGATTCATGATTAAGTTGAGGAGTAATGTGATTGAAATAGGTGAATTTAAGGTTGTGTGCCATTAGGCCTAGGTGATTCTAACTGTTTATTATGTGTGTGAAATGAATGGTTTGCATTGAAATTGTATTGATGGTCAATATTGTGATCAATTTAGGTTGCCTCTCACGGACGCGATAGTGGAAGATCGAACTTGGAGCGTACGTGTTGGAGCATGGTGCTTGGAGTTGAGGTAAACCTTTGGAACTTGGGTTTAATCCCTTGTGTTCTCCACCACACCTAGTGAAAGGTTGTGGTTGGATTTTATGCCTTTGGACATTGTGTGAATATGTATGTTCATGCATTATTGCTTGATTGTGTGACATGGTCGGAGCATGTTGTGTGTTAATTGTTTGATCTCTGGCCAGTAGATGTGTGTTAGTTTGGACTTCCGCTGGAGATATTCTTTGGGGATTCCGGTCGGGTTTTTCCGTGGGGCCGACTCTGGGAGCGGTACCAGGATGATCTAAACGGGGGACTTCCGCTGGATAGGGCTCATGAGGAGTTCCGGTTGGGTTTTGCCATGGAGTCGTCTCATCTATATGAGAGGCACCAGGAAGATTCCGGGAGTTATACGATGGGGTCCTTGAACAGAATCCTGATGTGGATGTTCTTGGATTTGTCCCCAGTTGTTTGTGATTTTGTATGTTATGCATTTTTACATGATGTTATTTGTTGTACATTGAGTGAGCCATGGGGTGGAGTGATCCTCTAGTACCCTTGGTTTACTGAGATATATTTGTATATCTCACCCCGCGTTTGGGGACATCATTTTAGGCTATAGCGAGCATGGAGGAGTTGGATCATGATGTGCATATGGGAAGTATAGCGTTTTGGAGGATTACATGTGATGCACATACTAGCCTTTATTTTATATCTTGGACTTAGAGTATGAACATGAGATTATAGTTGTCATGCTTTAGTTGTCCATATGTGATTCTAAGTCATTTGATCATGGGTTGTATGTTAGTATATGAAATTGTATATATCTCATGTTATTACATTTTGGATATTGGTGAGCATGAGACTTGTCTATGGCCACATGTGTTGTGTTTTGAGGCATTTGGAGTCTTATGTTGTAAATAGACCATTTGATGAGTAAAATGGCTACGATATTGGGAATCATGGTAATTGCCACTTGAATTATGCTTAAAGTTTAGTTGTTGTAAAGAATACTTTATGTAGGTTTATAGTTGATGGAATGGTTAATGACATAATGAATGTGTTGAGTTGCGAAAGGGTCTAATGAATATGGTGATGATAATTGATTAGGTACTTGATTGGAAAAATTGGTAATTGTTGAAAATATAAACAGGGTGCTGCCCAATTTTCGTGTCTGATACGATGAAATTGGACCTTTTGGCCTTCTTGGGAGTTATAGATCCTTCTTTTAGCTTTCCAAGGAGACCAAGATTGCGTAAATACGAGTAGTATAACTAAAGTTATGGATAAAATACAAAAGTAGGTCAAATTGCCCTGTTTAGGTGCTTGCTCCAGAACTGCGGCGCTATTAGCGTCAAGTTGACGCTATTAGCACCAACCATCTGAGGGAGGCCGTAGCATTGACGTTATGGGCGCCAATCTGACGCTATGGGCGCCAACCTCTCTGCCTCCTGGGGCGTTTTCACGCTGTGAGCGTGAGACTGACACTATGAGCGTGGGAGTCTTGGGGATTTCAGCATCCATTTTCTTAGAAAATTCATAACTTGGGTTACGGTGCTCCAAATTGAGCGCAGTTTGAACCCACGCGTAGCTAACGAAGAAACCTATAACATATTAATGACTGAGAAGCATTTGTGAGGTATAAAAATTGTTAGAGTAAATAAAAAGGCAAAGAAAAGTAGTGTTAAACATGAATATAATAAGTTTTTTTAGCCTTGTTGGTTTATGAGAACCACTTAGCATGTTTAAATGTAATATGCATGGTATTAAGCTAATGTATTCATAATTTCCGCTATAAGTTTTGGGTTATGATCACAGTTATTTCAAAGGTACAAACGATATTAAAAAAAAGTTTTCCTGTAATTACAAATAAACGCTGTGATTGTAACTGCGCTTAATATCATATTTGATGATAACACACCGGTTCGGTAACGGGGTGTTACAATAGGCATATTGCATTCTTGATTCCGATTGGTTAATTGCGACAGTTTGTCTGTCCTAGGCATATGTTTATAAATTCTAAAATTTATGATTCTTGACCTTAATGCTTTCTCTGGAAAAAGGCTCTAAGGGGTTAGAGCTTTGGACTAAAGTAAAGAACTAAAATCACCAAGGGTTTGAGAGTTTAGTTAGCTTAGAAAGATTTTTTGATAATTGATCTTGACCGTTAATTGCATGAAGGGTTAGACTCATTAGAAAACTGTAGGGGAAGTCGAATCCCTAACTACGCTCGTTATTAATTAAAAGTTAAACCATTTTCTTGCGTTATTTAATAGTGTTCTTGATTCTTAATATTGAAAACTAAATATGTTTTCTTTAAAATTATATTTTTACAATTTAAATCAATATTCTCACAAATTTGTTCTAAGATTGATACATCTTTAATCGCTTAGATAAGTTAGCGATCGGTAATCAATCCTTGTGGGAACGACAACCCCATTAATTTTACCACTTTATTACTTGTATTATCAGTGCATTTGCCGAAGTCGTAACAATGTTTTATGTTAAGGGGGTGTTTGGTAGGGAAATTTTTTAAAATTTCCAAAAAAGTGACAATGGTAATCCCAATTATCCACATTTGGTATAAGACTTTTGAATTTTTTTTCGAGAATCTAATTTTCCCGAGATTTTATTTTGTTTACAAATTTTCTTCTAAAATGCCATCCAAAAATACAACCAAATGGGTGGTATTCTTCGAATCCCAAGTATTGGAAAAAAGTTACACGTTTTTTTGGACAAAATTCCGATAATATTTTAGACTACCAAACAGCTTTTTGGTGACATTCTCGAGAAAATGATTTTTCCACCATATTCCTGGGAATCACGATTCCCGAGCACAAAAAAAATTATCTTCTATCAAACGCCCCCTAATATTCCAATTTTTTTTCTTATCATTTATCACCGTTAATTCATCCTTGTATGGTTAGAATTGCTTAACATTATATGGTTGTTGTAACGCACTGTTACCGGACCAGTGTGTTATCATTACGTATGATATTAAACGCAGTTACAATCACAACAGTAGGATTAAAAAACGGATAAACATTTTTTTTAAACATAGTGCGTTCCCGAATAAAATATGTACCACATTTAAATTAAAATTCAAACTGCAATTATAACTATGTAATGTTGCGGAACAGTTATTCCTAGCTTAAACATCTCATACCACCAAGAAGTTTCCATAAACAACATGCTTCACACGACAATGATGATAGTTAATCACATAAGGTGATAATCTTCTACCAGCATTGCCTAAACCAAACGAACAAAGCTCGTTTGTTTTTCGGACATGTATTATACCCAAAAGATAGGAAATGGAGATGGAAAGGAGCCATGCAAGAAAAGATGAAAATGGTAAAGTGAAATGGAGATTAAAGTGGTATGGTAAATATTTTTTTCTCATGAAATAGAGAAAAAAACTGAGAGAGAATGAAGATAAAAGAGAAATGAGAGAAATGTAATCTATAAAGTTAATTTTTTTACTTAATAGGGTTTTTGCAACGGAAATTTCCGTCGCAATTTGTAATGCATGTGTGTCCCATCGCAAAATTGCACAATATTTTTGAATTTTGAATTTTAAAAGTTTGATAATTTTATTTTTCAAATTGCGATGGAAAATTTTCGCCGCAATTTGGGATGGATATATTTTTTGTCGCAAAATTCAGCAAATTTTTTATTTTCAATTGCCTATATCTTATTTATAGAAGATACATGTAAAGTTATTAATTAAGAAAAATTATATTTCAATATTTGCGATGGAATGTAATTCCGTTGCAAAAAAAAGTAGAACTGCGTCGCAAAATCCGTTGCAAAGTTTGCTCCCAAGGTTTGCGACTGGTTTGTTCGTCGTAAATTTTTTTGTTGTAAACACCCATCACAAGTTTTTCATTTTTGCGACCGAATTAATTTACGTTGCAATTTGCGACGAAAATGCGACGGATTTGCATCCAAATTTTTAGTGATCAAAATTTTGACATATTTCTCTCGCAACTATTTTACGGTTGCAATTTTCGTCACAAATTGCGAAGATTGATTTTTTGTAGCAATTTCCGTCGCAGTTTATGACGGTTTATTTTTCGTTGCAGTTTCAGGATTTTCTGGTAGTGGTGGAAATCCTGGTTTAGCAGCATGTGGGGGTGTGATCAGAAATTCACAAGGTGTTTGGTTGAGGGGGTTTGCTTACAAGCTGGGGTTTTGTTCGACTTTCAGAGCGAAACTTTGGGGTATTTTGCATGGTTTAAAGGAAGCTTGGCATGCTGGTTTTAGGAGAATAATTCTGCAAAGTGATTCGTTATTAGCGATTACTGGGCTCACCAAATGTGGTGTAGCAGTCCGTGAGATTCGACTTATATCTCCTATACGGACCTGGTTGAACAAAGACTGGAGGTACCTTTACAACATATTTTTAGGGAAGGTAATATGTGCGCTGATTGGATGACCAACTATTTGTTATATCCACCTGAACAAAGTGATCAGATCTTCTTTGAGAATCCACCAGGGGGAATCCGTTTGCTTTATGTGGCAGACCTGGCATCTGTTGGGAGGGAGCACACTGTTTCCCTCTCTTGTTAGGCTTTGGTTTTATTTTGTTTTTTGTTTGGGCTTTGCCCTTATGATTACCAAAAAAAGATAGCAAAGAATAGAGTATTGCAATTTCTTGCCCAACCAAATGCAAGTTGAAGATTATTCCCTATGCTCAATGGAATCGTGGTTGTGGGCGGAGGATGAGATAATTTGAGATCACGAACAACTCCAAGTAAACATCCAGCTGTTCCATCACCCCCTGCAACATAAAGTCTAGAAACATATAAAAAAATAAACCAAAAAACAAAACCACAATTTGCATATAAAATTGTTTACAGAAAACGAAAACCCCAATGTTTGTTTAAATATCAACTCATCAAATTGAGTTGTCTTCAATTTGGGTTGTTTGACTCAGTGAAGACAACTCAAATGATAAAATAACAATCTTATGAAATAAGGGTAGAACAGACAAGTTAGCTTAATTATTAACGGTGTTAAATGTAAAATTGAATGAAAAAATCACAAGAAGGTAATTGATAAGAAAAAAGTATGGGGATATAAGTGATGAAAAAATAAATGAGTAAAATTTCTTTTGGGTCCCTAAAAAAAACATGGTCCCCATTTCCGTCCCTTACAAAAAAAATGTCAAATTTTGGTCACTCTACAATTTTAGTTCTTTGAAAATGTGGTCCTTCAAAAATTCAATAAAGACTCAATTTAATCCTTAAAAAATGACTAATTTGAGACTTTTTTTTGTAAGGGACGAAAGTGAAAACCGTGTTTTTTGTAAGGAACCCAAAAGGGGGTTTATGAATTTTTTTCTATTTTTTATGATAAGTTATTAATTCTTTATTTTATTTTTTAATATTTTACTCTCTTTAATTCTTTAATTATTATTCAAATTTCTTCAATTAATATGAGACATAAAAAGAAATTTGCAACTCATCAGTGAAATGATTTTTTATCGATGAAATTAATTTTTGAGATTTTTCAAAGTTGAAAGTTTTAAATGCCTTGTATTTTTTATATTTTCATTGAATTATTTTGTTATCAATAAAATATTTTTTATTGAAGTCACTATAATTGGTTTAGTAGTGAGCGATTTGAATAAATTTTATTAGGTTATGTGTTCGATTTGCACTTATATTCAAATAAAATAAAATAATCTTTATCGATTAAAACAGTGTTATATTAAAAAAAAATTTCTTAAATATATTTTATGTTAGGTACTACGTGTCTACGTGAGTAAAATCTTGACCCAATCTGAACAACTTCACGCGAACAATATGAACAGCACCCCGCCGAAATTGATACCTGAGTATCAAAATTACCTAAGAGAGATTTGCCACTATGAAAAAATATATATATATATATATATATATATGCCCCGACTTGAAGACAACTAGCTTTTATAATAGAAAATTGGTGAAGTAACCTTCTTTGACCAACTCTTACCAATTCTTTTATCATCCACTGTAGCAATTCAACTGCTGAGAGATTCTTACAGAATGAATTAATAATGGAGTGAATATTATTAAAAATTATTCGTTTGAAATCATTAAGGATTTAACCAAGGGTTTTATTAATCTCATGTTAAAAAGGAAATAAGTTATCTCATGTCATCGAAATAAACTTGTGGCCTCCATCACCTAAAAACATAAAAAAAAAAAAATGTGGCATAATTATGAAAAAGTGTACAAGAAGAAAACTTATATCATATAGCATGATAATAGTTTTTCGCTTTAACCAAAGATTTTCAGTTAAAGTTTAGAAATGAAGAAAATAATGTTGAGAGAGTCGTCCTTACAATGAATCTACAATACTTGAAGCGGACTAATCAGATTATTGATAAACTGATGGATTATCCCAAATTTGAGATTGTCCGGCAAAGATGAGATTGTCCGGCATTACAAATTTGAGATTGACCGGCGTCACTGAAAATAAATATTTCAAACCACTTTGACTTGGTTACACATGCAGCTCCCAATATAAATAAGTAATTTGGCTTGAGGTAGCAACACTCCTCACCTGTGTCATTGAACCTTAATTACTTCGAAAATGGCATTATCTCAGTACATCTCCCTTATTATGATAACAATTTTTGTTGCTTTAATGCTGCATATGTCCTCTGAGGTGACTGCTCAAGAGGTCCTGCCCAGTTCAGTGGCAGAAGTCAGTCTTGGTTAGTATAATTAACTTTATATAAACACCAATTATTATTGCTTTTATTGATTAAACAATACTTATAACTAAGTATAAGGAGAGGCTTTTCTTCCTCTAATATTTTAGGCTAATTTCAAGTTAATTTGAATGTAACTGCTATCGAGCTTGAAGCTCAATTTAGTCATATGTTATTTAGGACATGCATATACTTGCAGATTCCAAATTAATCATTTTTTTTTACTCTTTTAAAATTTTAAATTTGCTTGTTTTCTTAATTCATTTGGCTTATATTTGTTTCCGTGTATATGCAGGACGAAGGCTTCTTCAAGCAGCACATTACAATACCACAGGGCGTGGAGGATACAATTAACCTAAGTGATAATAATGAAATTACCCTTGTAAGGGTCTAGTGATCCGTTGCTTCTATAAATAAGTTGTCTTTATGACGATAAAATTGGTCTTTTGAGTTCTAAGCAGTATTATCAGGGGATTATATGCATGTCCACACATTAGTGTTTACTTGCAGTCTGCTTATATGTCTTTATGTAATGATAATATATAATAATAAGTCTTTACAGTAAAGTTCCCTTGCTTAGCTTTGTGCCCTGTTATTTTTTTTTCTTTGTTCTTTTGTTCCCTCAATTCTGTGAGGTATTATAATTTGGATCCAGTAAAGTTCCTCAGAAGAAGAAAAGTAGAAAAAACACCCAGAAGGTGAGAACAAGTAGGCACACAAATTCTAAAAATAAAGTATGTATCAAAAAAAAATATTCTAAAAATAAAGCAAATCCCTATATGATCTCTATAGTCTTTTTTTTTAAATAGAAAATAAACTCAATTAATAAAGATAATTATAGTTAAGAAAATTGAACAGGCCGATCTAACTAATAGCAGGTCGTCCATTAACTAAGGTCTAATATAGTCTTTATGGATTAAAACATTATTTTAAATTATTAAATAAATTTAACACTAAGTCAAGTTAAAATTTAAATTATTTTTTTTAAAAAAATATCTTATAAAATAACAAATATTTTTAAAAGTTGAATTGATGAGTAAATATATATTAAAAATATTATTATTAATAATTGATACATATTAATTTAAATACGTTTCAGGAAGTAATATAATAAAGAATTTAAAAAATAAATAAAAACAAATTAGTGGGGTGGTTGTAAAAGACACGGTCAAATGCTCGACTAATTCTGCATGTTATTTGTTTTGCACATTCTTTATAATATTATATCCTAAGATATATTTAAGTTAATATGTATTAATTTTTTTATAATATTTAATTAGTTTATATTCGTTTATTAATTACTTTTTTTATTTTATAGAATATATAATATGATCTTTTTATTTTATTATATTTTTGGTGAAATAAAGGGCTCACGCCCAGATAATATGATCTTTTTAGATTAATAAAAGATTTAACTTAACTTGATTTCATCTAAAATGACATAAAATTATATTATTTAAAATGACAAATATTTTTCTCGTTAATTATATCAAAAAATAATAGAAAAAGAACGTTTTCAACACTCCATATGTTCAATTTTTTTGAGACTTTGATTTACGTTAAAAATCAGTAAGAATTATATGCCTTATAACTGTATTTTAAATACAGATAAATATAAAATGATATTTAAAAAATTAGTTCAATTGATAGAAAATTTTTTATACTAATAATAAAAAGTCAAGTTAAAATATAAGAAATACAGGCATTTGAAGCTTAAAATTAAAAATCTAAAAAAATATATTTAATTATAGAATATGATTTTTAGTGATTATTGGTAATTATTCCATCATATCTAATATCGACTGAAAATTTTAAACATCAACTAAAGAAATTGAAGAAAAATATTCTTTTAAATGAATAACTAATTAAAAAAAACTGATTTAATTGAATATGAAAGCACAGAATTCATGCATTACAAAATAAGGAGAACGCATGACAGTGAAAATATGTACGAAAGTTATCTCTAAAAACTCAAACTTAATATATAAGAATCAATAAATAATTTTTTTATGATACATAATAAATAAATATTAAAAATACATGAACTGGAACTTATTGATTATATCAATAAATAAATATTCAATCTGGGTATTTAATAAAAATAAGTGATAGTATAAAAAACTTTTTTTTATTGTTTAAATAGTATGAGTGTAAGATAAAAAAACCTGAAAAAATAACATAAATCTTTAAACTTTTTTTATCCAGTAAATAAAGTATAAAAAGATCAATAATATTTTATTTATTTACTTATTATCTATTTTTTAATATTTTATAAAATAGTGCGACTTTTGTACAATATTCGTGTCACATTATAACTCTTGAATAATATTATAAATTTTTAAATTTTTATTATCCACTAAATATAATTATAATAGTGCAACTTTGCCACCAAATTTGTGCAACTTATCATCTTTGTTGATTTTCCACCACTATTTGTTGTTTATGTAATAGCTTAAAACACCAAATATTTTATCACACTCTTCCAATCAAATTTGGCGGGGCTTCTTCAACACTTGCTTTACACCACCAATAACTTTCTTTGTCTCTCAACAACTCCACTCTCTTGTACATTGTCTTTCTTATCATGGTTACCTCTTAAACCTCTTGTCCTTGATTGCGTGATTGGTGATGTTCTTGACATATTCATTCCTTTTATTAACATGTTTGTGTAATTAAGATGCCTAAGAATGTGCATGAAGCGGTTTAATTCAGGTTTTGTTTGCATGAGAAAACACGAATCAAACTTTTAATTGGTTTTTAAATCGAACCAATTTTTTTTTTAAATCTCTTTTTGATTTTTTCAAGTTGGTTTGAAACTGATTTCAAAATCTGTTTATGATTTATAACTGATTTTGATTTAAAGCCGATTTCAAATCAAAACAGGCTATGGATCATAAATAGATTTTCAAGTTCAAAATTGGTTTTAAAACTAATTTGAAACTGGTTTTAATTAGTTTTATTATTATTTTTTTAAAAAAATAAAAATATAACTTTATTTATTTATTTCAAATACAAACTCATTTCAATTTTTTTATTTTTCATATGACAAAGAAAAATAAGTGTGTTTTATAATTCAATTCATCATAAATTTATTCAACTAAGTTTCAGTAGCATTGAATTTAAAAATCAACATGTTATCAAAGCAGATAAAAAGCAACAGCAAGAATTATCCAGATATTTAGAATTTTAATTACCAAAGTTCTTTTATTGAACCAAATTATGCATTATAAATTGGATACAAGTTTTCAGACTTTTTGACCATTTTGCCCTTCATTAATTAATTAATAATTATTTTGCTCCTTATCCAAAATTATCTACCAATCTGCCCCTCTTTAATCGATTAACTTGAAGATTTAATCGATTAAATATTCCTCTTAATTGATTTAATCGATTAAATCTTCAAGTTAATTGATTAAATAGGGGTAGATTGGTAGATAATTTTGAATAAGGTGCAAAATAATTATTAATTAATTAATGAAGGGTAAAAAAGTCAAAAAACCCAAGTTTTCATATAAGGATACATTTTTTTTCATGTTGTAAGAATTTGAAGTTCTCCTGTAAATTATGTAGTCCGAAGAATATATAGTTATAATATAAAAAAAAATATTTTTAATATTATAACTATGTACCCTATGGAATACATAATTATAATGGATATGAAAAAAAAAATTATAATTATATACTCTCCGAATACATAATACATAATTTGTAGGAGAAGTTTAAATTCCTACAATATGAAAGCCTATTATCCCTTCATATAATTAGTCAAACTAAATACACTGGCTACAAGTGGAAAACTAGATAACATGAAATACTCATCATAAAATTCTAGTAGTAAAGCAAGAGAGGAAAACCCATATACCCAAAGCCATATCATCAAACTTTGGACAAACCAATCTTAAACTCGTTCAACAGTCTGCAAATAAATAAATAAAACACAAACACACAAACCTGAGGAAGGGATGATTATTTGTATGTGATTGATAGTATACACGCAAACACAACAATCTTGAAGTGATATGATTATATATTGGTTTAAAGTTTAAACTTTAAAGAGATTTGGTTATAATGGATATCCAAAGTTGTATGATAAATGGATATCCAAATTGCATTCAAAATCAAAAAGTGAATTGGTTCTTAAAACATTTTTTATAAAAAAAATCAATTTTTTGAACCGATTCGATTCAATTTTAAAACGGTTTAAAACATTTGAATATTATGCACACCCCTAAGTCCCTGACTGCATGTCACCTATAGGTGTCACGCCAAGCCCCATGATGGTTATATATTAACACACCAAAGGTGACTCCAACTATGATGGATCCATATACACCAAGCCCAAGCCCAAGTGAACCAAGCATGCTGAAATTACATTGGATCATTGTTGACATTCCAAACTGCACAAGCCTAAACTAGAGATTATTTCATATGTGACCACGTTCTATGGAATACAGAGCCACATCCTGGTGCCCTTTTAACAAAAAGAACCAAGGTTTGGTTTGGTGAAGTAGCCACCAGCTCGTGCCAGCTTTAACACCCGATATTTTGCCCTACAGTCTTTTCTTTTTTTTATACATTTTTATAGATAAATTGTGGATTTATTAGACTATTTTTTTTTTTTCGCATTCTTTAATTTCAACATAAGAGATAAAAAAATTGGAGTTTCATATTTTTATTTCGTATTTTGGAATGTAAAAAAATGAATCTCCCCCCCCCCCCCCTTTTATTTGGGCGGATCTAGGTTTATTAGAAGGGGGCAAGTGCCCACTCTTAAAATATGATGCAAAAATATAAAAATATTCTTCTCATAAAATTCAAAATTTTCCAATTTAATTTAGGGGTAGGATATTGTAACAACCAATTAGAGTTATTACCAATATTACTACTAATCAATTTCACCGTTACATCGATTATGTTGATTCAACGATTATATTTATTTCCATCTTTGTATGGTTATGATTCCTCATATTTAATACTTTATATTTATTTTTTACCTTTATATGATTATGATTTCCCATATTTAATGCTTTTACATTAAATATGGAGATCATAATCATACAAAGATAGAAATAAATATAACCGTTATAATCGATCTAACGATGAAATTGATTGGTAGTAACATTGGTAGTAACTCTAGTTGGTTGTTACGATATCCTACCTCTTTAATTTTTCTCCTTCTATTTTATTTTTCCTGTGAGTTTTTTTTTTTTTCTCCTCCACTTTCATTATCCAAACCTAACAGCAAAGAACTCTATTCCATACCCGTCGTTTGCATCTACATACTATTTATCTCCTCTCAAACCTCTTCAATTTTCGTTATTAGAAGTTGGAACATTTACTTCTTCCTCCATCGTCGGTCCAGTTGAGTTGCAATCCGTCTAAATCTAGATCTAAACCAGACCCAATCAGTCGGCAGCTGTTCGCAAGTCACGTTCCAGACCAGACTCAGATCTATATGTACTTGAACTTATACATTAAGTGTCCACCCTTCATTAATTTCCTGGATCCGCCACTGCCTACAATTGGACTTGGCCTCCATTTGAATGATTCTGTATTTTTTTTTTTTTTTTGATAACAAATGATTCTGTATTTTAACTCTAAAAAATTTAAATTGTTAAGTTAAGATAAACAAATATTTTTATATTATATTTTAAAATAAAAACAATGCTCAACAAAAAGAATATATATTAATTTTTATATTATTGTATCAGTCACACAATTTTTTATTTTTGTGCATTAGTCATCAAACATATGCAATAACACAACCAATTAAAAAATATTAATAGACAATACAGATTTGCACCATAAGAATTACCCAAATAAAATCAATCATCACATGCCACAAGTTTTAATGAAACGTGAATCAGCAAATAAATTAAACCAAGAATGATCTAATAAGATCTATATCATGCCCCAGTGAGTTAGCTCATATAGTGAACGACCCTGACCTATAAAAAATGGGGCGGGATGGGTTGGTATGCCATTGAATTTTGGTTAAAAAATTCAACTCTTTTTGTTTTATGATGGGTTAACAGGTCAACTCGTCATTTAAAAAATTAAAATTAAATTAAAAATTAAAAATAAATTAT
Source organism: Gastrolobium bilobum (assembly GCF_033153095.1). NCBI lineage: Eukaryota > Viridiplantae > Streptophyta > Magnoliopsida > Fabales > Fabaceae > Gastrolobium > Gastrolobium bilobum. The sequence goes on along the minus strand of NW_026899797.1, from coordinate 337,991 downwards.
ATTTTACAAATTTTATAATATTATTTAATTTAATTTCACACTCTCCTTAATTTTTTCCAATCTTAATTCTAGATGTATGTTAATATTCAGTCACACATTTTTTTGGAACTCATTTATCTCCATATATAGATAACATTTGTCATAAATAAGGTTTTTATCTTTATTTGTTTAGAGAGTACTAAGATAAATTTTTTTTGGATACCATCAAAGTTTAATAACAAATAAAATACTACTTAAGAGTAAAAAAAAAAAAAAAATACTTGATGCGTGGCGGATTGAGGTGGGTTGGCAAGTTCAAAATCTTAACCCAATGCATCCTGTTTTGGTGGGTTGACGGGTTGACCAGTTGGATTCAACTAATTTTGCCACCTCTAAGTCTCAAACTTAATAAATCCATCTATGATTTTATTTCATTAGTTAAAGTTAGATTTATTTTAGCTCCGAACTTAGTTGAATCAATATTGAGTGTTATATAAAAAAAATTAAACTTAATAAGTTAGGTTTAGATTTACAAATGAATAAAGTATATATTCATATATTTAATAAAATTTATTCAAAATAAATAAAATTAAACATTATCATATTTTATATTTTACTATTAATCATTTATTCATTTTATATATAATAATTCTAATTTATTAATCACATAATTCGTTAACTGTGATTAATAACCATGAGCACTACTCTAGCAAATTAAATATCCCAACTCATTGCAACTTGAAATGAAACACTCCATTTCCTTTATTTTTCTTCTTCTTTATCTTTGACTCTCCTTATAGGTAGGCATGGAAATAATCATTTTGGCTAAATAAGTTTAAATATGTTTTGCGAATAGTTAGCTTAAGCTTAGCCTGCTTTTCCTTATAAGTTTTTTTTTTTTTTTCTAAGATTTGGTTTGAAGTTTTATAAAAACACAAAAACTTGATTAAAAAAACTTATTTAAGGATCTGCATTACACAGAGACTTGCAAATAATTCGAAAAAGTTAAACTTATTAGTCTTTAAATTAGTATAACCTTTAATAAAATTATAATATTTTATGTACAAAAATTTATATTATATTCATTTATAATTAGTAAATTATTTATTTATAATAGATTTTAAATTATTTATGTAGATAATAAATAAATAGACCAATCTAATAAGCTAAATACATTTTTTTAAAAAAGAAAAAGAAAAAGTCTAAGGCCTTAACAATAGGTTTTTGTAAAAGTTCAAACCTGACCTATTTATTAAATTAGTTAGGTTAAAATAGTTCAAACATAAATTATATCATAAACCTATTAGATATTTTACCTATTCCCACTCCAGCGGGGTTTTTTGTTGTTGTTGGTGACATGTTGCTATTTTTAGTTGGTGTTTGGGCTTGATAAGCACGTTGACTGTTCTTCTTTTTCTTTATTTGCTTTTAAGTATGGAATTTTGTCTCCTTGCGATAATCATCTGAAGTTATATATTTCATTGACATTAAGTCTCCCTGCAGAAAATCAAAGTCAAATAATGTTTAAAAGCAACTTGTTTCATTTAATAACTGAACATGTTGATTAGTTCAGTTCATTCACAACTTCAACGAGGAAAGCTATACGAGAAGGGCTGCTAAATGATACCTAACAGTTCCGACTTCCGAGTAATGTATTTTTAAATACGAATTAAAGGTTTACCATTTCAGCATTCCTCGTCAACTTAAGAGAGGATGAATTGAGTTTATTAAAAATATTGAAAATTAAAAAAACACATGCAACAATGATAAAATAAAGAGTAAAGAAAGTTATTTTAACAAGGAAAAAACTCAAACTAGAGGAAAAAATCCAAGACTTCAATTTGGATACATTTATCTAATTGGGAGACAAATCAACTATTGATCAATTTAAAATACAAGAATATATCATATTCTACTCTAATACAAGAATTAACCCGAAATCTAATCCTAAGTTTCCGGAACCCTACCCTAGGATTCTCATAGAGTCTAATCAAAGACTCTCTGAAGCCAAACAGCTCCCGTCTTTATTTGCATTAAACAAAAACCAACTTATTTCTAAATCAAGACCTTTTCCAAGGTCAATAAGAAAATTCAATTAAAATTATTACCTTACACGATTCTAAATAATAAATAAATAGGTACAAATAAAATCAAAGTGGTGGACTTAATGAATCTGCTCATGCCTTGGTTACCAAATAATTTTGAAAGCGCTCTAAGAAGGAGTCATAATATGCTCAATGCGTTTTTCTCTTGAATGCTTCTCCACACTTTGAATAAGAACTCAAGGTATAATACTTATAAACTTTTTGTCTCAAAATCAAATACTAAGGAAAAATTTCTAGATTTTAACACTAGATATTGTATCATATTTTTAAGACAACTTTTCAAAATATCTTTTTAAAAATAAAATCAAAATCTTCAAATTAATTTTCCAAAATTAGATAAAATCAAATCAGATCTTTCAAAAAGAAAATTAATATAAAATTAACTTTTTTTCTTTTTCAAATCAAAAACCAAATCTTAAAAACCTATATGGATTAAATATAAACTTTTAAATCCTTTTTCCTTAGTTTCCAAAACTTTAAAGATTCTAACCCAAGGTACGATCAAGATTCACCTCATTCAACAATTACACGAAACCTAAAATTTTATCTTTAAACTTTGATTTTCACAATTTCATGATAATTGTGTTGCATCATAATTCATTACAAATTAAGTTATACAATAACTTTTAAAAAATTAAACAAACTGTTAGATAATTTGATTTTACTTGTGGTATATATTGTCATCAAAACTAGACAAAACTTGATTTTTCTATTTCTATTCTCATGTAAGTTACCAAAAAAATTTCTCCTTTTGTACAGATGTACCATATAGAAGATTTTTTTTCCCAAAACTCGCTTCTGTATCAATAAGAGTGAGACCATTTTAGGTTGCAATTTTGTTATGCAGGGTAATTGTGTAGTAGGCAGTGCTGCAGTAGCAAGTGTTCTTTCTTGGTAAAAGGATTGTCTTCTAGAAATTCCTAAACCCTAGCTAATTGTGAAGTAGCATTTGGTGGTTCTTGAGTTAGACAAGCTGAGAAACACAGCCCATCTATGTTGTTTTTGACACATTAATATATGATATGAGAAACTCATGTAAAACTTTATTAGTTGAGTTAACGGACACCTTCACCTAAAGATTATTTTAAAAAATATTTTCATGTAAAAGCATTTACTTAGATTCCCTCCTTCAATAAGTTCTATCAATTGATTAAAAACCCTTGTTTATTTCTTTAAACTATTATGCCAAATATAAGAAAATATTTTAAAAAGTGTCTTTCAAAACATATATTAAAACAACAAAAACAATGAAATATATTTTCCATAAAAAATTGAATCCAAAATGTTTTTATTTCTTGTTAGCTCTTGCCCATTTCAAAAAAAAAAAAAAAAAAAAAAATCTTCGGCACAATATAAGGAGAATGTCGTTCGAGGAAGGCGGTAAACCTAGGGTATTAATTACTTTATACAAACAGCAATAAAAGGTCCATTCATGAGCTTGTTTAACACCTAACATCATAAACTTACAAAAACTGCGCGCATTGGCTATATTAGATTTATGGGTTTTATAATTCTCATTTAACATGAGAATTTGAATTTTCTTACACACCCTTCGATTTTCGTTTCAACGTGGATCCTACATATAATTTTTTCTAACATACGAGTCTCACATATTTTTTGTCTGTACAACATGATAATTAAATTCTCATGCTGAATGAGAAATATAAAACCCTAGATTTATATGTCATAAGTGCAAGAGTCAAAGCACGCAAGCAGCTTTTAGTAGTAATGCCGTCAAACGAGACTTTTTTGATAGATTAAGGGGGTGTCTTTTTTGATAGACTAAGAGGGTGTTTGGAATGTAGAATATGATAGCAATCTTGGGAAAGTGAGGTGTGCAATTTTTGTTTACTATGTTTGGTATAGAGAATGTGATAAAATGCAAGTATAATTTTGTTCCCATGAATCTATTTTTCAACATGACATGGGAAAAAAAAATCTCATTTGAAAGGTAGTATTATTTTTTACCCAAAACCATGAAAAGAATTTTACCTTTTTTAGACAAAATTGCCCTTCAGATGTCTTAAAAATTTGTTGCAAGAAACACAAAATTGTCATTTTGCTTCAAAATCACATCAATATTTTACCACCAACCAAACAACATCAGTAAAATTAACTCAACTTTCTTGATATAATTTTGGCATACCAAACACTTTTTCATAATTTATCTGGGCAAAAATGTTTACAACCATATTCTTAGAAAAAAAATTTCTCAGTAAAAAAATATCTCCTATGCATGAGACAATTTGTCTGATGCAACATAAGAAAAATATTTCCCATAATGCTTATATAGTAAAAGGGATAGGATATTGTGACACACAAATAAAGTTACGCACAATGTTACGACCAATCATCTTACCGTTCAATTGAAAATCTTATCTGACGGTCCTCGTTGGTCTCATAAATATCTCCTCTGTCATCGTTTCTCTCTCTCCCCCTTCTCTCTCTTTTCCTTTTTCTCTCTCTCACTATCACAGTAGCCGCCGCTGCTGCCCTAGCCTCTGTCTCCGACGCCGCCGCCGCCACCCGCCTCCGTCGCACCAATATCCCCTCTGTCATCGTCTCTCTCTCTCTCTCTCTCTCTCTCTCACACACTCACTATAGGCTCTGCCACCGCTGCCTCCCCACATAGCCAGACACGTGACGGCGCCGCTGCCCATATCCTCCATCTCGCCGCTTGCCTCCGTCGCGCCGCCGCCGCTGCATCCCGCAGAGAGCTTCACTGAATACACATATCTAGGGTTCGATTTTTTGCTTTCAGGGTTTAGGGATTCGTCCCGGAGTTATTAATGGGGCCATCAGTATATCTGTTTGTTCAGTTGTGCTTTCGATAACTGAGAAAATTAAAAGAAAAATGATTTGTGTGAATGAGTTCCCCAGGTTGATTTCTGAAAATCAATGCCCCAATTTGATTTCTGTTTTTTTTTCATGTGAATGATTGACGTGTTTCTACCAAGTTTGGTTGAGTTTGTCTCGTGTTCATTCTTAATTTTCTGGACTTTGATATGATAATGCAGTGGTTATGCAATGCTGATAAATCCTCTCACAATCCTGGATTTTGAGTTGAATTAATTTTTGAGTTTTTCTGGACCTAAAAATATATCAATTTTTTTTCATGTAAAGAAATTATTTGTTTATTGGTAACTACTTTACTCTGTTCATATTTTTTGGTTTATGTGAAGGATGCAATTGATCTGTCGTGGGGACATTATATAGTTTCTGTCAACCGAGATATGGTTCCCTCTTCCCAGAATCGATACCTTGAATCTATTGCTGTGAGTTCAATTTACATGGAAATATTTTCCATATCATAGTTTCAGGCATCTGTTTTGGTTTTGGAACAGTTACTAGAAAGTTCATATTGTCTAAATATTTTTTTAACTTTACGTGACATATGGCTAAATTCATTGTGATTATGCTTTACTAGAATTTTCCATGTGAAAAGGCCTTCTAATGCAAGAGAACCATGTTTTGCTAAACCTGCAAGGAAAGAATCAGACTTCTCAAATTCACTGAACCAAAGAATGAATCAGGTGCAGGGTTGTGATTTTAGTAAAATGGAGCCTCCTGCATTTGCTAGGCCAAGCACACAGATTGGACGAGGAGACCAATTGCATGCTGAGAAAAAAATAAGCTATCCCGAAATTGGTGGTAAGTGCTTTGAAATCTGAAAATTATTAGAAGTTATACTAGCTAAGTAGCTTACAAACAAAATTATATCTTTTTTTCTTTTGGTTGCAGGAAGTGAGTGGTCTCCAAGGATGGATGTTGTAGAATCAAAAAACAAATATATTATCACACCTTGCCAATATATTTCTCACTCCGAAAGGACAAGGATTGAGAAATCACACCTTGCTTGATGATGTTATTGATGTAACAACCACTGCATTAAGAATTTAAAAACTATTTAAGAGCCACAGTCCACCAAATAGTGATTGGTATTCTGTTAGTAAGTAAGTGATGTGTGCATTTGTTGCCACACACTTGCACGTTCCTTTTCTGTTAGGAAAGTTTTGTTATTAGCCTTTCTGTTTTGGCCCTCTTTTGGTTCTGGTTATATAGCCTTGCTTTGTATCCTTTGCATTCAATTTTAATGAAAATGACAATTCAGTTTTTCTCTTTCGAGTTGTGGTTCTCTGAAACTAATATCCAGTTCCACCCAAACTTCTTCCAGCATCACCAGCTACTTTACTCATCATCCTCATCTTTCGATAGAATAAAAACAAAGATTGCATATAACTCGTGCATTTGAGAAGCTTTTAGCTTGAAATTTTGGTGTAAGACTAACATGTGCTGATGAAGTAATTATAAAAAGTTACAACTTCAAATTTTCAGAGTTCCTGCATGGAACAGTGCTACCACATCCGCAGGCACATGCATTCACTAAAGAACAGGTTGTTCAGTGTGCAAGTATAGAAGTCTGAAGTTGCCTGATTAGTGGCCAAATCAGCTATATTTGCTACTTTTATAACAGGAAAAAAAATATAGTCAAGCGAGCATTAATGTAACAGAAACCTCATGGCAGTAAGTTCTTCATATTTCCCTTCTCTAGATCAATCATTTCACCTCCTACTCTTCAATCACAATAAAGTTGTTCGAAGAAAATATCATCTGAATAATTTTCCTAACACCGATAAAGCAGTTAGCACAAGTCAACTCCAAAACAGATGTTGAGAATACCTTGGAACAGGGATTAAGAAATGCAGTTTGTTGCTACTTACACTTTCTAGATATCGTAAAATCTTAAATCATGTCTAAATTCGCAGTAATTCATATTTTACTATATTTCTAACAACATTCAAAGTTGTAGAATAATACAATACGTCTTATACCAACTAAAATAAATAATAAATTAAATAATAATCATGTAACAAATGTAATGTAACCTAAAATAAATAAAAAAACTAAAGTCAATGTAAATTTTTCTCTCTACATGTACGCTTATTATGTCCTCGTTTCTTGCAATTTCCACAAATATTAGTATTCTTTGATGCTTCTTCAATCCCACTATGAATTCTATGTCCCTGTGAGATATTGTGTGACTCCCTTTTTCGACCTTTCGTTTGTGAAATGTTGGGATCATTCAATCTCATCATAGATGACTCTTTAGTTTGAGAACTCAAGTAATGTGAATCAAAATCCTCGAGACCAATACTATCATCAGGTGTTGGAAATTTTTCTAAAGATTCAGTGAGAGAATCAAGACCATCACAAGCGAATTTAGCTGCTTCATTGGACCTATCTGCAAGCTTTATAAGTTTCGAAACTCTATGGCGTATTTCAAAGCCGCGAAGGAGTCTTTTTTCATCAAAATTACAAATGTCTTTATTGGTAGTAATTATATCATTTCCTTCCTTGCTCCAGCGTCGCAAAATCATATGTTCAGGGATCTGCTCAACATTTTCAACCGAAAAAACAACAATAATATGCTCACATGGGATTCCCATGAACTCAAAAAATTGACAAGAACATCTAGTTTCTCTATTTTCCAACTTCATCTTCACCGTTGCAGAATAATCCTTCTCTTTCCTATTAAAAACTCGATAGGTAACCCACTCACCATCATTTCCAAGTTTCTCCTTAGAGAGAGGAAAACTATGAGAAAGCACATCACTAAACTTTGTGAAAATTGCACGAGTGTAGACCTTAGCTGCATGCTCTTCCAATGGCATATTCAACGTTAAACGCCTTTCTTTATGCCTAGATTCAAAGTCTTGTTTTTTGAATGAATCATAACAAGCATCTACTGCTTGATTATATTTTTCTACAAACTCCTTTAAGGTTGTGCCAGATGTAACAAAACCATCAAAGAATGAATTGATGCTTTCACTACGCTGAGTGGTGTTCATACCGGCAAAGAAAATGGATCTGTTGAAGATTGGTATCCAAGACGATTTAATTGAATAAAGTGACTGCAACCACTCATTCTCATGAAGACCAAAGTTATCAAGAATACGTTGCCATTTGTCTTCAAAATCTTGAGTGCTCTTTTTTGTATGGATACAGTTATTGAAATCACTCTTAAATGTGGCATGCTGCTGATAGACATGAGACAATTTTTCGGGAAACTTTTTTGTGATGTGCCACATACAAAACCGATGCTTGCTTTTTGGGAAAACTTTGGATACTGCATTGGTAATTGACATGTCCTGTAAATTCAATGACATATGTAAGAATATAATGATTAATATATGAAACAGTTTAAAAGATGTACTTAAAATGATTATACCTGATCAGTAATTATGGCGCCTGGATGTTTCCAATTCATTCCTCGAAGCCATTCCTTAAATAGCCACACAAAAGTATCTTCTGTTTCGTCTTTCAATAAAGCACATCCGAACAAGATTGACTGTAAATGATTATTGACACCGAAAAAAGGTCCAAATGGCATTGAATATTTATTAGTTCTGTATGTTGTGTCAAATGTGATGACATCACCAAATAGCTCATAAGCTTGCCTGGACCTTGCATCAATCCAAAAAAAGCTTTCCATGCGATCTTCATCGTCACATTTAATGGAAAAAAAGAAATTTGGATGCAATGATTGTTGTTTAACACAATAGTGTAACACAGCTTGTGCATCTCCTGTGTTATATATTCTTCTCCTCACACTTTTTAGATGATTATAACAATCTCGACTGTCAAATGATAACTCATCTCCTTTGAAGATGGTAGCTACTTTTCCTGTGGGCAAGCTTGCACCACTAAAGCGCTCAACCAATGATCTTGCAGCATCAGACATTTTTTTGTTTGATCTGAGATAACAAACACTCTTTGGAGTCACAAGACCATGATTATGGTTGTCGTTAAATTGTGTAATTCTCCACATTTTTGTGTTTTCACTTTTATAAGCACTTACATAAGCTTCACACCCAACGCGTATTGATGATGTCTTCTTTAATTTGGTCTGACAAACTTGAGCAACGTCTTTATCCTTTTTTGTGGTGGATGTCCCTGTCTAGCACAAACTAGCCTAAAGTAATTACCCCTCCTTGTTCGTATTCGGATTCCGAAACCTTTTACCTTGCCATAAGCTGTATACAAGTCCAGTACATCCTTTTGTTCGGAAAATTCCATTCCAACCTCAATCAAAATATTAGAATTCTTTGTCGGTGTCAAGGGAATGACATTTGGAATGTTATCAGTTAAAGCATTTGATATGTCATCTCCTAAATAAGAGGCATCTCTTCTATAATTTCATCATCACTGAAGTTGATGTAATCTATTGGATCATTATCCATATTCAATAACTCATAACCCAATTCAACATGTATGTCATTCTTAATTTCATCATTTAAGTTAATGTAATCCGGATGCTCATCCATAATATACCTAAAAATTTAAAACCAATAAACATATAAATAACATTCAAATACTCTTAATCACAACAACAACAACAAAAAAATGTATACCTACTGATTTTGATTATAAGCAATTTTTTATGAGGCAAATACTCTCAAATGAATAGACAAAAGTTGATCCAAGGATTCTGGACAAACCTCTTGCTCCTCAAATATGCCAAAGAGTTGATTGCCTAGCCGCCAAGCTACTTCATAATGAAAAAAACAAATGGGTATTTGTTTCTGAACTTCAAAAACAGATAAAAAAATATAACACAAAGACGAATTTCACTTTAAACTTTACCAGCTTCACAACTAAACCCTGAGCACCATGAAAAATACACACTATTCACTCTTTTCTATTGAGTCGATCATAATCACTATCCATATTCCACGAAATTGTACACTAGTTTGACAAAAAACCAGTAGGCATATTTACTGGTATAAAAGCTCAGGTGATTTTTTGGTGTAATAAAAGTCCTACATGACATGGCATTCTGTATGGAATAATAAATTTCATAGAATTTCTAATTTATCAAAGAGGGTAAAGTAGCAAAAACAAAGAATGGTGCTTTCATATATCCGAAAATGAAGTCAGCACTGAAGCATTGTTTGCAAATGATAGGGGAAAAACCTCTTGTTAGGTAAACATATCCAATTATTGCTAAAAAGGCCAAACAACCTACTCCTCAAAAGGGAAGAGAGAGAGAAGGGGGAGAGAGAGAGACGATGACAGAGGGGATATTGGTGCGACGGAGGCGGGCGGCGGCGGCGGCGTCGGAGACAGAGGCTAGGGCAGCGGCGGCGGCTACTGTGTATAGTGAGAGAGAGAAAAGGGAAAAGAGAAAGAAGGGGGAGAGAGAGAGAGAAACGATGACAGAGGGGATATTTATGAGACCAACGAGGACCGACGGATAAGATTTTCAATTGAACGGTAAGATGATTGGTCGTAACATTGTGCGTAACTTTATTTGTGTGTCACAATATCCTATCCCTAGTAAAAAGTTACATTTGCTTTTACATTATTATTTATTTATAAATTACGTATAATTCAAAATAATATCTTTTCATAATATTTAATTCACATTATGATATTATTCGTGCTATTTGATTTCCCTTTAGATTTTTTTTTTCTTGCAACTAACTAAGTTCTCTTTGATGAGAAACTATTATATACTGTGAATTACACCAAATTCATTAAAAGCATAATACATGAACTAAGTTATTCATAAATTAAATTTTAAATATTTAATAAATTTTCAATTAAATCCCGATCCATTAAAAAATTACTTTTAAACTACCTTACATTTATCATGTTTGATTAAGATATTTAGCAACTCCACCCGCATTAATTTAATAGAAGATTATACTTCTTTTTAACAAAAATGTGTGAGAAATCATAATTATATATTGGACCTAAAAATAAAACGCTGTGCTACATTGATAAAAGTTCTAAATAGGCTGTAACCGGTCCTATTTTGCCGAAACAAAACGGGGAGAATGGCAAAAACCGAAAGGATTTAAATTAACCTTCATCTTTAAAATTAAATAGTTATACATACAAAGCGACTAGGACTGGTTTTTTGTTAGGGACACACAAAAGAGATTTTATTCAAAATAAATCAAAAGTGGGGTTTATGAATTTTTTTCTATTTTTTATGATAAGTTATTAATTCTTTAATTTATTTTTTAATATTCTACTCTCTTTAATTATTATTCAAATTTCTTCAATTAATATGAGACATAATAAGAAATTTGCAGCTCATCAGTGAAATGATTTTTTATCGATAAAAATAATTTTTTAGATTTTTCAAAGTTGAAATTTTTAAATGCCTTGTATTTTTTATATTTTCATAGAATTATTTTGTTATCAATAAAATAATTTTATCGAAGTCACTATAATTGGTCTAGTAGTGGTGAGAGATTTGAATAAATTTTATTAGGTTATGTGTTTGATTTTAACTTATATTCAAAAAAAATAAAATTATCTTTATCGATTAAAACAATCTTATTTTCAAATTTTTTTCTTTTAAATATATTTTATGTTTGATACTACGTGTCTACGTGAGTAAAATATTGACCCAATCTGAACAACTTAACACGAACAATATGAACAGCACCCCGCCGAAATTGATACCTGCGTATCAAAATTACCTAAGAGAGATTTGCCGATATGCAAAAAAAATATATGCCCCAACTTGAAGACAACTAGCTTTTATAATAGAAAATTGGTGAAGTAACCTTCTTTGACCACCAAGTCTTACCAATTCTTTTATCATCCATTGTAGCAATTCAACTGCTGAGAGATTCTTACAGAATGAAATTAAAGGAGAACGAGATGCATCTAGTCTTAAACCCGCAGCCAAAATAATGGAGTGAATTAATAATCAGAAATAACAACGTCTGAATATTATTAAAAATTATTCATTTGAAATCAGATTTAACTAAGGGTCTTATTAATTTCATGTTAAAGGAGATAAGTTATCTCATGTCATAAAAGTAAACTTGTGCGCTCCATTACCTGAAAAAATAAAAAATAAAAAGAAAATAAATAAGTGGCACAATTGTCGAATGAGATGTAGAAGAAAAACTTATCTTATGTAATATGAGAATAGCTTTTCCCTTTGACCAAAGTTTTCAGTTCAAGTTTAGAAATCAAAAAAATAATCTTGAGAAAGTCTTCCTTACAATGGATCTACAATACTTGAAGCAGAGTAGCAGACTAATCGGATAATTGATAAACTGATGGATTATCCCAAATCAGTGAAGGATTTGAAAACGAAAATTAGAGCATATAATTATAGGGAAAAGTGAGGCATTGATAATTGGTATTACAAAGATGAGATTGTCCGGTATTACAAATTTGAGATTGACCGGCGTCACTGAAGATATTTCCAACCACTTAATTTGACTTGGTTACACATGCAGCTCCCACTATAAATAAGTAATTTGGCTTGAGGTATCAATACTCCTCACCTGTGTCATTGAACCTTAATTAGTTCAAAGATGGCATTATCTCATTACATCTCCGTTATTATGATAACAATTCTTGTTGCTTTAATGCTGCATATGTCCTCCGAGGTGACTGCTGAGGTCCTGCCCAGTTCAGTGGCAGAAGTCAGTCTTGGTTAGTAATTAACCTTATATAAACACCAATTATTATTGCTTTTATTGATTAAACAATATTTATAACTAAGTATAAGGAGAGGTTTTTCTTCCTCTAATATTTTATGCTAATTTCAAGTTTAATTTTAATGTAATTGGTATCAAGCTTGAAGCTCTCAATTTAGTCATAGGTTATTAAGGACATGCATATACTTGCAGATTCCAAATTAATCATTTTTTTTTTTTACTTTTTTAAAATTTTAATTTGCTTGTTTCTTAATTCATTTGGCTTATATTTGTTTCCGTGTATATGCAGGACGAAGGCTTCTTCAATCACATTACAATACCACAGGGCGTAGTGGATACAATTAACCCAAGTGATAATAATGAAACTACCCTTGTAAGGGTCTAGTGATCCGTTGCTTCTAAATAAGTTGTCTTTATGACGATAAAATTGGTCTTCAGTTCTAAGCAGTATTGTCAGGGGATATATGCATGTCCACACATTAGTGTTTACTTGCAGTCTGCCTATATGTCTTTATGTAATGATAATATATTTCAAAAAAATAAAAATAAAATAATAAGTCTTTACAGTAAAGTTCCCTTGCTTAGCTTCGTGCCCTGTTATTTTTTTTTTCTTTGTTCTTTTGTTCCCTCAATTCTGTGAGGTATTATGATTTGGATCCATGTGTTGAGGCAAGTAAAGTTCCTCAGAAGAAGAAAAGTAGAAAAAACACCCAGAAGGTGAGAACAAGTAGGCACACAAATTCTAAAAATAAAGTATGTATAAAAAAAAATTCTAAAAAAAAAGCAAATTATCCCTATATGATCTCTATAGTCTTTTTTTTAAATAGAAAATAAATTCAATTAATAAAGATAATCATAGTTAAGAAAATTGAACAGGCCGATCTAACTAATAGCAGGTTCATTAACTAAGGTCTAATATAGTTTTTATGGATTAAAAGATTATTTTAAATTATTAAATAAATTTAAACACTGAGTCAAGTTAAAATTTAAATTATTTAAAAAAAATCATATTATATATCTTGTAAAATAACAAATATTTTTAAAAGTTGGATTGATGAATAAATATATATTAAAAATATTATCATTAGTAATTGATATATATTAATTTAAATACGTTTTAGGATGTAATATAATACAGAATTTAAAAAATAAATAAAAACAAATTAGTGGGGTGGTTGTAAAAGACACGGTCAAATGCTCGACTAATTATGCATGTTATTTGTTTTGCACTTTCTTTATAATAATATCATATCCTAAGATATATATAAGTTAATATGAATTAATTTTTTAATAATATTTAATTAATTTATATTCCTATATCAATTAATTTTTTATTTTATAAAATATATAATATGATCTTTTTAGATTAATAAAGTTATGAGTATACAAAAATGATGCTCAGATGTACTCACATGAAAATGGATATGAAAATACGTAAATATGTTGCTAACATATCCTGTAATCCTTATTCAAATAAGCTTCAAACAAAAGAAAAGTATTTGGGCCTTGACATAATTCATCGTATAAATGGCACATACGCCAAAGCCCGATGAGGGACAAAACCTCCTAAGCGCAGACTTGCTGGAAGCCCTCAATAGTAGAATTAAACAATATAAAAAATGAAATCAACAAAAATAAGGGCAACATGAGTGATATGCAATTATTAACGTATATGATACTAATCTTAGTAGAATAAAGCAACAACAATCGCAATTGTCCCAGACATCATCATCTTACAAGAATGGATTTAAGTGAGAGATAGAGAAATGAAATTTTCACCTTTTAGCAACCCCAGAAGTTCTATGACTAACAGCGGTGAATTTATAGAGTAAATGGGTGGGCTTGCGTGATTCTTTAATTTGACCATTTTATGTTGGTGCAAAGTGTATTCCTAAATGACTCGTGAGAGATAATGACTTATTAGTGTCAAAATTTCAACGCCTTTTGAGTTTTGTTTCATCAAAAATTGCAACGAAATTTTATCCGTTGAAAATTACAACGGAATAAATTTTGCGTTGAAAATTCCAACGAAATTTTGGTCTGTTGATACTTTCAACGGAATTTGAGTATTTTTCCGTCGAAAATTTCAACGGAATGACTTTCCGTTGAAAATTTCCACGAAATTTTTATCCGTTGGTAATTTTAACTGAATTTTTATCCTACATTTTGTTCTTCAAGTAATCAAATCATAAATTTCTTTTATGCAAGAATGCTAACATTTATAATTGTTTATGGTGTTGTGCATACATATTGTAACATACGTGTGAGAATGCAAGTAGTCATGACTATCCATAACTAAAAGTGTTGAAGTAATGGATGATGTTATGAGTATACAAAAATGATGCTCAGATGTACTCACATGAAAATGGATATGAAAATACGTAAATATGTTGCTAACATATCTCTGTAATCTTTATTCAAATAAGCTTCAAACAAAAGAAAAGTACTTGGGCCTTGACATAATTCATCGTATAAATGGCACACACGCCAAAGCCCGATAAGAGACAAAACCTCCTAAGCGCACACTTGCTGGAAGCCCTCAATAGTAGAACTAAACAATATAAAAAATGCAATCAACAAAAATAAGGGCAACATGAGTGATATGCAATTATGAACGCATATGATACTAATCTTAGTAGAATAAAGCAACAACAGACGCAACTGTCCCAGACATCATCATCTTACAAGAATTTATTTAAGTGAGAGATAGAGAAAAGTAATTTCCACCTTTTAGTAACCCCTGAAGTTCTATGACTACAGCGATGAATTTATAGAGTAGGTGGGTGGGCTTGCGTGATTCTTTGCCTTGACCATTTTATGTTGGTGAAAAGTGTATTCCTAAATGACTCGTGAGAGATAATGAGTCAAAATTTCAACGGCTTTTGATTTTTTATTTCAAAAATTGCAACGGAATTTTTTCCGTTGAAAATTACAACGGAATAATTTTCCGTTGAAAATTCCAACGGAATCTTGTTCCGTTGATACTTTCAACGGAATTTTGATATTTTTCCGTCGAAAATTTCAACAGAATTACTTTCCGTTGAAAATTTCAACGGAATATTTATCCGCTGGTAATTTTAACTGAATTTTATCCTACATTTTGTTCTTCAAGTAATCAAATCATAAATTTCTTTTATGCAAGAATGCTAACATTTATAATTGTTTATGGTGTTGTGCATATATATTGAAACATTCGTGTGAGAATGCAAGTAGTCATGACTATCCATAACTAAAAGTGTTGAAGTAATGGGCGATGTTATGAGTATACAAAAATGATGCTAAGATGTACTCACATGAAAATGGATACGAAAATACGTAAATATGTTGCTAACATATCCCTGTAATCTTTATTCAAATAAGCTTCAAACAAATGAAAAGTACTCGGGCCTTGACATAATTCATTGTATAAATGGCACACACGCCAAAGCTCGATGAGGGACAAAATCTCGTAAGCGCAGACTTGCTGGAAGCCCTCAATAGTAGAATTAAACAATATAAAAAATGAAATCGACAAAAATAAGGGCAACATGAGTGATATGCAATTATTAACGTATATGACACTGATCTTAGTAGAATAAAGCAACAACAGACGCAACTGTCCCAAACATCATCATCTTACAAGAATTTATTTAAGTGAGAGATAGAGAAAAGTAATTTCCACCTTTTAGCAACCCCTGAAGTTCTATGACTACAGCGGTGAATTTATAGAGTAGGTGGATGGGCTTGCCTGATTCTTTGCCTTGACCATTTTATGTTGGTGCAAAGTGTATTCCTAAATGACTCGTGAGAGATAATGACTTATTAGTGTCAAAATTTCAACGGCTTTTAATTTTTTTTCATCAAAAATTGCAACGAAATTTTATCCTTAATAATTACAACGGAATAAATTTCAGTTGAAAATTCCAATGGAATTTTGGTCCATTGATACTTTCAACGGAATTTTGGTATTTTTCCGTCGAAAATTTCAACGGAATTATTTTCTGTTGAAAACTTCCAAGGAATTTTTATCCGTTGATAATTATAACTGAATTTTGTTCCTACATTTTGTTCTTCAAGTAATCACAAGCATTATGAAAAACCATTAATTATTAATTACATGAAAAATTGATAGCACACATACATTTATTTATTTTAAATAATAATAAAAATACGAAAACATTTAAAAGTTCATTTTGTGTGTATATCCAACATATATGTATAATTCATATCATTGTATTGAATTTTAATTTGAGCTGATATCACAAATAGCGAGGTTTTTTTTCTCCCTCTAAATAATCACTTTCTGCAATATTATTCGTATGTTGAAACTGCCTTAAGTTTAAAATTTAGAAACTCAATCTTATGGGTATCATTTTTTATACTCTAATCTAATGAACCTTGTGTCGGTCAGGGGAAACGGTATGCTCTACATCGCATTAGCAATTTTTTGATGAATTTGTGATTAATTCGTGAGTTAAAAAGTCTTTATCCTCCAATTAAGAAAATCAAGCTACGATCTTTCAACTCCAATTTGTGTAATACGTTTCGTTATGACAATTTAGTATTAAATAATACTTATATCATTTTTTACATTTACAAATAAATAATAACTTTTATTAAAATAAAATTATTTAGTATTTTTATATTAAACATCTTAAATAATTTTTATATTATTGAGCACCTTTTCAAATGAAAAATCCAAACCCTAGTTAACTTTTCAATTTCACAGTTCACTTTCATTTTCGCATTCACCGCCTCCGACATTTCAACCATTTCACTTTTATTTTCACATCTCAATTCACGTTTCAACCATTTCAACAAAGACTTTCGAAATCATGTTTTTTAGCTCGAAATCGGTCCTAGGTAAATATTTTCTTTCCTTAGTTGACTTAGTTATGTTTGTTATTCCTTTCTTGCGCATGTTTGCCGTATAGTGTTGGATTCTTGAAGAAAGTTGTTGGAGACGTGTGTGTGTGTGTGTTTGGGATAAATGTAAGAGGGGGTTGTGGGATTTTATTTTATTTTTGAAGAGAGAGAGAGGGTAAATAGAACCAGGGAAGAGATATGTTTTGAAGAGAGGGTAAATAGAGAAAAGTGGGGGCAAAGAGAGATAAAGATGAGTAAAGTTAGGGGTCTTTGTCTTTATGAGTCATCTTTGTCTTGCCACACGTGAAATGAATAAAAAATGGGACAATGGAACAATGGAACAAGGCCAGAGTTGGACCACGTGTGCACGGTGGCCGGAAGTAGCATATTCGTGTCTCAAATGTGTAGATTTTGAGAGTGAATGAATAGGAAAAGGAACTACATGTGGGAACAAATTAGTGATATTGTGTTAATAGAGTTAGAATACTATATTAAAAAACAGATAGGGTAAAAACACAAGCACCACTTTTAGGTAGTGTTTGGTTGGGAATTTCTCAATATTATCCTGGGGAAGTGGATGTGGGATTCATCGTTCTCCACGTTTGGTTTAGGCTTTTCTTCTCAGTTGCCCGTCAATGAGGTTTAGGTAGCAATCCATGAGAACGTGTAAAAGTTGGATATAAACACCGTTGATGAAGCCGGTTGTGAAGGTCGAATTGTTGTGAGAAAGCAGGTAAGTGAAAATGAAAAGAAAAGCATGACAACTTTACCCCTCCATCTTGTTTGGTTCTTGTTGTTAAGGATGAAACATACTAACCAGAACTATCGCAAGACTTCTGATGCTACAGTTACCATACTGATAGGATGGTTACCATAAGAACACCCAATGAAACATTCTTGTTTGGTTCAATGTGTCTGTCACCGCTCCAATTCCTGGATCCAACAAAGTTAAAGAACCTATATTGAAACTTTTGAAGATATTAAAATCCAAACATCTATAAATAGGGAAAATTTATATAAAAGGTAACAGACATTTGAAGATCCAATTAATGGAAGCAAGCTAACAAGAGCATCAGTCTGAAAAGCATATCATAGAAGCTAATAAGAGATGAGCAGAAGGTCAAAACCATGTTTTTGTAAGGATATTTTTGTAATTTCGTTAAGTTTTCTCATCAATATTTTATCTTCAACCAAACACACATTCAGAAATTTCATTCAATTATCCTGGTAAAATTTTGCCTAATCAAACAACTTTTTTAAAACTTTCATATCTAACTCACTTTCTCTGCAGATCCCTAGTATTTACATTTTCTAATTATTATAAAATTTCTCCCCAACCAAACACTACCTTAGTGATAGTCAGATTGACATCCCATCCATTTTAATTTAACCATAATTACTCTACCATATTTGGTGCCATAATGGAGTAGTCTAAGGTAAAGCTTGCCATTCAAACACATTGTCAAACAGGTCATTCTAATTTAATATTAACGCTAGTTCAAGAAACCTAGCCTTCTTCTTTAGTAATTCTACTGAACAGGGTCAATGCATTTTACTTTGTGTCAAACAGGAAGCTATTTCAGGTAAAAAAGTAATTTTTTGAGTCATCACTCTCCAAAGGACGAAATCCTTTTTACCAAATAGGCCTGCAAATCGAGTACCAACTCAGTATATCCCTTCTCTAGGCCTGCAATAAAGTCTATTCTTTGTATCCAACTGACATGAAGTCTAAATAAATTAATATAGGTGTTGGGATTTTTGATTTTATTGGTGTTAAGCTCATCATGTGTCTTGAACTAAAGTCTATTCTTTGTATTCAACTGCCATGAAGTCTGAATAAAATGATATAACTCATCTAATTTTGGAACCTAATTATACATCATTTAAATTCTGACTAATATATTAATTAATTTATTCAATTTCATCTTTTGAGAACATCAATGCGCGAAATTATTTTCTATACATTATTAACTGTTCATAACTCTTTTAAAATTCTAAGTTCATCTTATTAAATTTTGAAGACTCCCAAATATATAAAATGTAATTTTGTTGTAGTTTTTGTCAAAGTTTGTTAAGGATTCAGCAATTATTGTTTTTGGTTGACTAAGTAAGAGAGCAATCACACTTTATAGTTTATATACATTCTGTACCTGATTGCATTTTCTTGCAGTATTTGTGTCTGACTGATAGTGTCATTGGCTGGACCCTCAACTCAGTGATCTTTCAACTACAATTATCGAGGTATGTGTTGCTTAATTCCTATGTTCATCTTTATATTTAGTATGTTGATCTTAATGTTTGATGTCTAAGTCTAAATACATATGAATAATTTATAAATAAAATTAAGCCAAAGTATTATTTTTTTTACTTATACTAATTTTAATTTTGAACTTATAATATTGCTGGAAAAAACATTCCTGTTATGTTTTTATTACAAAATAATACTACAATTACTTACAAACTTATTTATTTTTTCGATAATTTATCTAACCTGTCAATATACTATATAGGTTGGATGTTTCATATGGGCTTGAACTTTTAACTAGTTGTTTGGAAAAAACATACCTGTTATGTTTATATTAAAAAATAATACTACAAATACTTACAAAATTATTTATTTTTTCCATAATTTATCTAACCTGTCCATGTACTATATAGGTTGGAATTTTCATACGTAGTTGTACTTTTAACTACATGTTTGGAAAAAACATACCTGTTATGTTTTTATTAAAAAATAATACTACAAATACTTACAAATTTATTTATTTTTTCCATAATTTATCTAACCTGTCCATGTACTATATAGGTTGGAATTTTCATACGTAGTTGTACTTTTAACTACATGTTTGGAAAAAAACATACCTGTTATGTTTTTATTAAAAAATAATACTACAAATACTTACAAAATTATTTATTTTTTCAATAATTTATCTAACCTGTCAATATACTATATAGGTTGGAATTTTCATATGGGCTTATGTGTCTGTGATAAATAACATGACTAATTTTATTAAATAACTTGTAAACTATGGGTTGTTCTTGGGATGAAGACATTTTTTATTAAATAACATGACTACTTTTTTCATATAGCACAAGACATATGGTTTCCACTAGGCAATTTGTTATTTTCTTTCATAGAACATGTACTAGTTGATGATAATGTTGTAGGTTTTGATGTGATGCATGAAGTTAATGTATTTAACTTTGTTTTGATATATTAGTTTTTTTGGGGTAATTATTGTATACCTTTTCTTTTCTCAATATCCTATATTTTACTGACTCACTCACAATGTTTCTTTGTTTTTTGACATCCAATAAATAATCTAAATACATTATTGTGATTTATTTCGAATTAGATGGCATCTCCTAATCCGATACGTGGACGGGTGGGTTAGAGGGGATTTTCCCTTCATAGATCCACAGGTCGTGGTTCTGCAAATTGTTTTGGTAGATTGTCTGTCCAAGGTAGAAGACAAGACAGTCCATCATGCTCTGTTAACTTATCTTCTACTTGAGTATAAGTCTTAAATTCTTATAATATTGTAAGTCTTATCTGTTAAAATATGAAAATAGACACATTATAAAACAATGATAATAGATACTGAATACATATATGAAAATTAAAATAATATATAAGTCTTAAAATCTTCAAATTATATTATACAAAATAATTAAAATGATTATGTTAAATTTAAAGTTGATGTAAAATCTGCAAGCAAATGACATTTTGGTCTAGACTAGTTTTGGTTTTTGTTTTGTCTTCTAACTAAATTTTTTGTCTTCTAACTAATAGATGTAAAATGACAATAGCAGGAATCAAGTTTTTTTTTTGTCTTCTAACTAATTCTTAATTTTCATTTCAGGTTTATCTTCTAGCAGCATATTTGGAAAAGTGGGAGAAAGATGACAAAGCAGAGCTAATTATTCCCAATGTTGTTTACATTATTTCACCCTGGTATTATTTTTTATTTTTTCAAAAAAGTAGTCCTATAGCTATACCAACTGAAATGTTTGAAATAAGCATAGGTTAAGTTTTTTTACCTGACAGATTATAAGAAAACGCAGGTTGTGGTTAGGAACTTAATTCCATTTTCTCTTCAACCATTTAAAGTAATATGTGATTGTGATTATTTAGTGAATTCTTATATTTTCTAGAATGGTGCTATTTTGTTACAATAGGTTGCTCTTGTTCATGGAATTTCCACGGGTGGAGATGCAGCTTTGATGGTCCCATTGAAGTTCTCAGTTGTTACAAAAAAAACTGTAGTGTTATTTAGTTAGAGTTTATTTTTTAAATTCATTTTTATTTAATTTTGTGGTATAATTAGTTGTGTACTATTATCCATAATGATTTTTTTGGTGTGTTCATACTGAATGGTTTGCCATGTTTTTGCATTTAAGAATAGGTAAATAGAAGATAAGGTCTTTTGAAAGTTTTGATGTCAATAATAATTCAAGGATTATAATGGTGGTTGTTTGTAATACCTATTTAGTAAAGAATCTATTTTATCATAGCATAAATTAATTTACAAAACTATTTAAATTCTAGTTTCTACAGTCCTCTCATAATTGCAGAAGCTATAGACACGTGATGTGACTTATTTTTTTTCCATCATTATCTTTGTTGAAGCAGAATCTAACTACATGGATCATTCAATGTAATTCTTTTTATGCAATGATAGGCTATATATATATATATATATATATATATATATATATATATATATATATATATATATATTACAAGTTGCAATATAATTCTTTTTCCTCAATCAAATCCCAAGTTGCAGTGCTAAATGTAAATGATATTACAAGGTTATCTTCTAGTAACAATTTATGATTACCTGTAGATTGGGGAAGTTGTTGATGGATGGGAGGAATCAAATCGCTTTTCCTAAATGATGTTCAGTATGATTATGGTCAGTTTTATGTGTTTCCCTTGATCACTTGTTTAGGTTTACCTTCTTCACACGCATTTTTTAGAACTACTTTTACCTCTGCTATTCTGTTTGATGGGGATATTAGATTGGTCTTGAAGTAGAGTGAAGTGTGAAATTATTTTACCTATAATTTATTTCTATTGCAGATCCTTCATGACAAACAAATAGTGCATATTTTGGAGGCTAGCGCAAGTGTTAAGACATCAGCCTTTAGTTAGCATTTTTCTTCTGTTACATGTATTTTCCGTAGACTTCATTTGAATTTAAGTTATCTTCTTAATACATATTAATTTTACACTTTGAATATTATTATAATCATTTTCAGAGAATATTTAATTGTTAGAAGCATTTTTCATAGTAAGGAAAATTTTATTTTAATTAAAATTCAGAATTCTTTTTTCATTTTGATTGTATGTAATTGTAGTATATTTTAAATGATTTTTAAAAAATAAAAGTTGTTTTTGCTGCTTATTTTTTTTAATTATTAAGCAAAAGCCCAACGGTAATCTTTAATGGCTGCCATATCTTTTATCCAAAGAAAGAGTTTAATGGCTGCTTATTCCGTTAGTTGAGAAAATCGACTTCAAATCACGCAGATGGATTTAGTGGCCCCATATTCGTAGGCAGTTTTCAAAATGATGTCAATATTTATGTTGGCAGTTTAAAATGCCATCAATATTTGTTAAATTAAAATTCATATGAATTTAATGTTTTAAAAAAATTAAAAATATTATTTTCGACGGAATTCTATGTACATTCCGTTGTAAACAGTTAAGAATTTTCAACGGAATTAATTTCGTTAAAATTTTCGACGGAGTTATACATAAAATCCGTTGCAAACTGTTACAGTACTTTCGGTTGAAATTTTTTGCCGTTGAAAACCATTGAAAATTGAAACGGAACTTTTCGACAAAATAATTTTCCGTTGAAATTATAGACGGAATTGTAGATAAATTCCGTTGAATTTTACAACGGAATTTTTTCTGTTGCAATTATCGACGGAATTATAGTTAAATTCCATTGAAAATTGTGGCGGAATTTTCAACGAAAATTAAATTCGTCAAAAATTTCAACGAAATTTTTGTTAATTTCTGTTGCAAATTGAGATAGAATTTGTTAACGGATTTATTTTCCATTGAAACTTTCGACGGAATTTTTTATTTTAATATTATTTCATGACTTTATTTATTGACGAAAAAATAAGGCTTCCAACGGAATAGATTCTGTTGAAATTTTCAACGGAAAAATATTTCGTTGTAAATACCAACGGAAAAAAAAATTTGTTGCCTTTCGACGGAGGGTTATTAGGGGTGGCAATACGGGTCAACCCGATACGACACGACACGACATGTTTTTGACCCTGACACGACCCGTTTTGTAAACGGTTCGTAAAACACAAACCCTGACACGACCCGTTGTGGGTCACGGGTCGACACGACACGACCCGCAAAATTTAAAATTTAAAAAAAAAGTGGGATTTTTTGAAAAATAAATAAATTAAAAACAATAAAAAATAAAATAAAAATAAAAAAAAAGATTAGCTTCTGTTTTTTGAGATTTTTAGTTCCTTCTATTCTTTTCTATACTAAACAATGACTATATATATCAATATATAAATGAATAAAAATAATAATATAATAAAATATTTAATAAAAAAATAAAAAAATGACATTGTGCGGGTTGACACGCGAACCCGCGAGTTTACACGTGACCCGACACGAAAAAAACGGGTCACATTTACACAACCCTGACACGACCCGCCCTGACCCGCGGGTTGACAGGACACGTGATTTGGCGGGTCGGGTCACGGGTCAACCCGCGGGTCAATACCTGTATTGCCAACCCTAAGGGTTATCCACCAGCAGAATTCCGTCAAAAATTAATTAATGAAGGGGTAAAATGGTTATTAATTAATTAATGAAGGGTAAAAAAGTCAAAAAAACCCAAGTTTTCATATAAGGATACATTATTTTTCATGTTGTAGGAATTTGAAGTTCTCCCGTAAATTATGTAGTCCGAAGAATATATAGTTATAATATAAAAAAAATATTTTTTAATATTATAACTATGTACTCTCTGGAATACATAGTTATAATGGATATGAAAAAAAAAAATTATAATTATATACTCTCCGAATACATAATACATAATTTGTATGAGAAGTTTAAATTCCTACAATATGAAAGCCTATTATCCCTTCATATAATTAGTCAAACTAAATACACTGGCTACAAGTGGAAAACTAGATAACATGAAATACTCATCATAAAATTCTAGTAGTAAAGCAAGAGAGGAAAACCCATATACCCAAAGCCATATCATCAAACTTTGGACAAACCAATCTTAAACTCGTTCAACAGTCTGCAAATAAATAAATAAAACACAAACACACAAACCTGAGGAAGGGATGATTATTTGTATGTGATTGATAGTATACACGCAAACACAACAATCTTGAAGTGATATGATTATATATTGGTTTAAAGTTTAAACTTTAAAGAGATTTGGTTATAATGGATATCCAAAGTTGTATGATAAATGGATATCCAAATTGCATTCAAAACCAAAAAGTGAATTGGTTCTTAAAACAATTTTTATAAAAAAAATTAATTTTTTGAACCGGTTCGATTCAATTTTAAAACGGTTTAAAACATTTGAATATTATGCACACCCGTAAGTCCCTAACTGCATGTCACCTATAGGTGTCACGCCAAGCCCCATGATGGTTATATATTAACACACCAAAGGTGACTCCAACTATGATGGATCCATATACACCAAGCCCAAGCCCAAGCCCAAGTGAACCAAGCATGCTGAAATTACATTGGATCATTGTTGACATTCCAAACTGCACAAGCCTAAACTAGAGATTATTTCATATCTGACCACGTTCTATGGAATACAGAGCCACATCCTGATGCCCTTTTAACAAAAGGAACCAAGGTTTGGTGAAGTAGCCACCAGCTCGATCGTGCCAGCTTTAACACCCGATATTTTGCCCTGCAATTGGACTTGGCCTCCATTGAATGATTCAGTATTTTAAATCTAAAAAATTTAGATTGTTAATTTAAGATAAACAAATATTTTTATATTATATTTTAAAATAAAGACAATGCTCAACAAAAAGAATATATATTAAATTTTTTATTATTGTATCATTCACACACTTTTTTATTTTTGTGCATTAGTCATCAAACATAAGCAATAACATAACCAATTAAAAAATATTAATAGACAATACATATTTGCACCATAAGAATTACCCAAATAAGATCAATCATCACATGCCACAAGTTTTAATGAAACGCGCGTGAATCAGCAAATAAATTAAACCAAGAATGATCTAATAAGATCTACATCATGCCCACTGAGATAGCTAATACACTGCACAACCCCGATTTACAAAAAATGGGCGGGGTGGTACCTTTGAATATGAGTTGAAAAATTCAACTTATTTTGTTTTATAATGGATTGGTAGGTCAACTCATCATTTAAAAAATAAAAAGTAAATTAAAAATTAAAAATAAAATATATTTTACAAATTTTATAATATTATTTAATTTCATTTCACACCCCCTTAATTTTTTCCAATCTCAATTCTAGATGTATATTAATATTCAGTGAGACATTCTTTAGGAACTCATCTATCTTCATATATAAATAACATTTGTCATAAATAAAATTTTTATCTTGTCAGGATACGGTTTTTCCTTTTTCTTGTTTTAAGAAAAGCAATGGGGTCCACTTTTTTGTGTCAGCAGTAGATAATAGTTCTCTGCAGCCGCTAGAGGTGTTAACGAGCCGAGTCGAGCTTTGGTTTTAAAAGGTTAAGCCTGTGTTTAAAGTGTCAGCCTGACCAAACCTGTTAACTGTTATGAATATAATTATCGGCCTGTGACATGACTTATTTAAAAAAAATAAAAGCCTAGCTTGTTTAAAAAAAAATTAATTTTTTTTTATCCAAACAGAATATACTATCAACAGTACTAGTGATTCTATAAATATTCATAAATTTAATGTATATTCAAACAGCATATTATAGAACAAAATCATTCTAAAAGTTCAAGTCTGGTTCCAACAACTAATTTTACGCATGTAAGCTCATGCCTTTACGAGTCGAGCCAAAGACTCCTGGTTCCTTTATCACCCCTAGCGGCCGCTACAGAAAAAGTGTCCCTTTTTATTTTTATTTTTTTTGTAGAGTACTAAGATAAAAAAAAAAATTGATATCATAAATGTTTAGTAACAAATAAAATACTACTTAAGAGTGAAAAAAGAAAAAAGACCCAATGCGTGGCAGATTGAAGTGGGTTGGCGGGTTCAAAACCTCAACCCAACTCATCTCGTTTTGATGGGTTGGAGGGTTGAAGAGTTTGGTTCAACCAATTTTGCTACCTCTAAGTGTCAAACTTAATAAATTCATCTATGATTTTATTAAAAAATTGAGTTTATTTCATTAGTTAAAGTTTGATTTATTTTAGCTCCAAACTTAGTTGAATCAATATTGAGTGATATATAAAAAAAATTAAACTTAATAAGTTAGGTTTAGATTTACAAATGAATAAAGTATATATTCATATATCTAATAAAATTTATTCAAAATAAATAAAATTAAACATTATCATATTTTAGATTTTTTTTTGGTAATCATCATATTTTATATTTTACTATTAATCATTTATTCAATTTATACATAATAATTCTAATTTATTAATCACATAATTCGTTGATTGATAAACCATGACACTCTAGCAAATTAAATATCCCAACTCATTGCAACTCAAAATGAAACACTCCATTTCCTTTATTTTTTCTTCTTCTTTATCTTTGACTCTCCTTATAGGTAGGCATGGAAATAATCATTGGCTAAATAAGTTTAAATATGTTTTGCAAATAGTTAGCTTAAGCTTAGCCTGCTATTCCTTATAAGCTTTTTTCTAATATTTGGTTTGAAATTTTATAAAAGCACAAAAACTTGATTAAAAAAACTTATTTAAGGATCTGCATTACATAGAGACTTGCAAATAATTCGTAAAAGTTAAACTTATTAGTCTTTAAATTAGTATAACATTTAATAAAATCATAATATTTTATGTAAAAAATTATATTATATTAATTTATAATTAGCAAATTATTTATTTATAATAAATTTTAAATTATTTATCTAGATAATAAACAAATAGACCAATCTAATAAGCTAAATACATTTTTTTTGGTAAGCAATACATTTTTTTAAAAAAAGAAAATGAAAAGACTAAGGACTTTGGTTTTTCTAAAAGTTCAAACCTCACTTATTTATCAAATTAGTTAGGTTAAAATAGTTCAAATATAAATTATGTCATAAACCTATTAGATATTTTACCTATTCCCACTCCAGCGGGGTTTTGTTGTTGTTGCTGCTGGTGACATGTTGCTATTTTTAGTTGGTGTTTGGTGAAATGCATTTTGCAACTTAATTTGATCGATCCAGGTGGACCGCTAGGCCTAATAGCCATAGGCCCTACCAATTTTTGAATTTTGGGCTTGATAAGCACATTGACTGTTTTTCTTTTTCTTTTTTTGCTTTTAAGTGTGGAATTTTGTCTCCTTGCGATAATCATCTTAAGTTATATATTTCATTGACATTCAGTCTCCATGCAGAAAATCAAAGTCAAATAATGTTTAAAAGCAACTTGTTTCATTTCATAACTGAACATGTTGATTAGTTCAGTTCATTGACAACTTCAACGAGGAAAGCTATACGAGAAGGGCTGCTAAATGATAATTAACAGTTCCGAGTAATGTATTTTTAAATACGAATTAAAGGTTTACCATTTTAGCATTCCTCACATGAACTTAAAAGCTGGTGAATCACTTAATTGAGTTTATTAAAAAATTTACAAATTAAAAAAACGCATGCAACAACAATAAAATAAAGAGTAAAGAAAGTTATTTAACATGAAAAAAACTCAAACTAGAGAAAAAAATCCACGACCCCAATTTGGATACATTTATCTAATTGAAAGACAAATCAACTATTAATCAATTCAAAATACAATAATATAACTTATTTTACCCTTATACAAGAATTAACCCAAAACTCTATTCTAAGTTTCGAGTAGTGTATTTTTAAATAAGAATTACAGGTTTATCATTTCAACATTTCTCACACGAACTTAAAAGATGGAAAATCACTTAATTGAGTTTATTAAAAAATTTGCAAATTAAAAAAATGCATGCAACAACGATAAAATAAAGAGTAAAGAAAGTTATTTAACATGGAAAAAACTCAAACTAGAGGAAAAAATCCACGACCCCAATTTGGATATATTTATCTAATTGGGAGACAAATCAACTATTGATCAATTCAAAATACAAGAATATAACTTATTCTACCCTTATACAAGAATTAACCCAAAACTCTATCCTAGGTTCCGAGTAATGTATTTTTAAATACGAATTGAAGGTTTACCATTTCAGCATTTCTCACATGAACTTAAAAGATGGTGAATCACTGAATTGAGTTTATTAAAAATTTTGCAAATTAAAAAAACGCATGCAACAACGATAAAATAAAGAGTAAAGAAAGTTATTTAACATGGAAAAACTCAAACTAGAAAAAAAATTCACAACCCCAATTTGGATACATTTATTTAATTGGGAGACAAATCAACTATTGATCAATTCAAAATACAAGAATATAACTTATTCTACCCTTATACAAGAATTAACCCGAAACCTAATCCTAGGTTTCCGGAACCCTATCCTAGGATTCTCAGAGTCTAATCAAAGACTCTCTGAAGTCAAATAGCTCCCGTCTTTATTTGCATTAAACAAAGACCAACTTATTTCTAAGTCACGACCTTTTCCAAGGTCAATAAGAAAATCCAATTAAAATTGATTACCTTACACGCTTCTAAATAATAAACAAATAGGTACAAATAAAATCAAAGTGGTGGACTCAATGAATCTATTCATGCCATGGTTACCAAATAATTTTGAAAGTGCCCTAAGAAGGAGTCATAATATGCTCAATGCGTTTTTCTATTGAATGCTCACCCACACTTTGAATACTCAAGGTGTGATATTTATAAACTTTTTTTTCTCAAAATCAAATACTAAGGAAAATTTTCTAGATTTTTGCACTAGATATTGTATCATATTCTAAAGAAAATTTTCCAAAATATCTTTTTAAAAATAAAATCAAATTCTTCAAATTAACTTTTCAAAATTAGATAAAATCAAATCTTTCAAAAAGAAATTAATCTAAAATTAACTTTTTTTTTCTTTTTCAAATCAAAAACCAAACCTTAAAAACCTATATGGATTAAATATACAATTTTTAAATCTTTTTTCATTAGTTTCCAAAACTTTAAAGATTCTAACTCAAGGTACGATCAAGATTCACCTCATTCAACAATTACACGAAATCTAAGATTTTATCTTTCAACTTCAATCTTCACGATTTCATGATAATTTTGTTGCATCATAATTCATCACAAATTAAGTTATACAACAATTTTTCAAAAACTAAACAAACTGTTAGATGATTTAGCTTTACTTGTGGTATTATCATCAAAACTAGACAAGATATCTGACCCAATACTCGAGCAAAACTTGAGTGCAGAGGAAGTATCCCATTGGGTACTCCTTTTTTGCAACTTTTGAAAAAAAAAATCTTCTCTATTACTTTTTTCTATTTCTATTCTCATGTAAATTCCCAAAAAATTTCTCCTTTTGTACAGATGTACCATATATGGTACATATGTAGCATGGAAGATTTTTTTCTCATCACTCGTTCCTGTATCAATAGGAGTGAGACCTTTTTAGGATGCAATTTTGTTATGCAGGGTAATTGTGTAGTAGGCAGTGCCGCAGTAGCAAGTGTTCTTTCTTGGTAAAAGGATCGTCTTCTAGAAATTCCTAAACCCTAGCTAATTGTGAAGTAGCATTTGGTGGTTCTGGAGTTAGACAAGCTAAGAAACACAGCCCATCTATGTTGTTTTTTGACACATCAATATATGATATGAGAAACTCATGTAAAACTTTATTAGTTGAGTTAACGGACACCTTCACCTAAAGATTATTTTAAAAAAAATTCATGTAAAAGCATTTTACTTAGATTCCCTCTTTCAATAAGTTCTATCAATTGATTAAAAAAACTTGTTTATTTTTTTAAACTATTATGCCAAGTATAAGAAAATATTTTAAAAAGTGTCTTTCAAAACATATACTAAAACAAAACAAACAATGAAATATATTTTCCATAAAAAATGAATCCAAAATGTTTTTATTTCTTGTTTGCTCTTGCCGAATTCAAAAAAATAAAATAAGAAATTCTTCGGCACAATATAAGGAGAATGTCGTTCGAGGAAGGCGGTAAACCTAGGGTATTGCCTTATACAAACAGCAATAAAAGGTCCATTCATGAGCTAATTATTTAACACCTAAAATCATAAACTTGCAAAAACTGCATTTGCTATCTTAGATTTATATGTCATAAATGCAAGAGTCAAAGCACGCAAGCAGCTTTCAGTACTAGTAATGCCGTCAAACGAGACTTTTTTGATAAACATAAAGGTAAAGGGCTTCCGAGCTAATGCAATGCTTCAAAATATTCAGATTACCTCAATTAACGAAGGGGACAAGACACAGAAGATCTGAGATAGTGATATATGCATTATTTGATAGATAATAGTGTTTTAATATTCTATAAATAATACTTTTATAGTAAAAAGTTACATTTTCTTTTACATTATTATTTATTTATAAATTACGTATAATTAAAAATTAAAAATAATAATATCTTTTCATAATATTTAATTCACATTATGATATTATTCGTGCTATTTCCCTTTAGATTTTTTTTTTCTTGCAACCAAGTAATTAAGTTCTCTTCGATGAGAAACTATTATATACTGTGAATTGCACCAAATTCATTAAAAGCATAATACATGAACTAAGTTATTCATAAATTAAATTTTTAATAAATTTTCAATTAAATCCCGGTCCATTAAAAAATTACTTTTAAACTACCTTACATTTATCATGTTTGATTAAGATATTTAGCAACTCCACCGGCATCAATTTAATAGAATATTATACTTCTTTTTAACAAAAATGTGTAAGAAATCATAATTATATATTGAACCTAAAAATAAAACGCTGTGCTACATTGATTAAAATTCTAAAGAGGCTGTAACCGGTCCTATTTTGCCGAAACAAAACGGGGAGAATGGCAAAAACCAAAAAGATTTAAATTGACCTTCATCTTTATAATTAAATATTTATACATACAAAGCCACTCTGATTGGTATAGCGGTGAGGAGTTTGAATAGTTTGTATTAGGTTATGTGTTCAATTTCAACTTTTGTATACAAAAAAATATTTGTACATACAATATATGTATTTATTTTCCAAACATCTCAAGTCTTAAACTTGATTAGAAAGAAAATAGCTGTTGAGTTTATAACAAACAGGTAATCATTAGAATCAGCTCATGGTGCTTGTTTATATAAAAGAAAACAAGTTTTGTTCACATCTCGTGGACGAGACTATATATTTTGTCAACACAAAAATAAAGGTAATACCTGAACTTAATGATTTAAAAATTCATAATGTTTGTTTCATAGTTGTTCCCATTACAAATAAAAGAAAGAGATGAAGACTTAGTTGGACACATGCAATCTACGAATAGAAGTCGTATGAATTCGTTCGAACAGGTAAGAAATTAAAGTGGATCCTTCTCGAATGAGACTCACTCCACTTGTACGTATCATTCAGCTTGCCACCATCCAGAAAGCCTAGTAATATAGTCGTACCTTACCAAATGATCAATAAAGAAACATGTAACATTCAGAAAAGATGTGATAATAAAAATCTGACATTAATTAATAAAATGATAAAAAGTGCGTGATATAAACTTAATAAATTTTTTCTTTTACAAACTTACAAAGACTAGTCATATTTTAATCAAGAGTGTATAACTAGTCAACTTAGTGTAGTTTATAAGAAAAAAAGTTTGTCAATATAACCTTTTACTAAACTTAATATATGAACTTATACATAAAATGGGAAAAAGTAACTAATTGCTAACTATTAACTAATCATTAATAAATCATAAGAAACACAATTACACTGTCACATAAATAGTAATGTTGTACAAAAAGAGAATTGAAGTTCTAGGACCGCTCTATCGTTAGATTCACTGCATAACCTTCACATATAAACCCCACATATAGCAAATAATAACTAGTGTGAAGCTTAGTCAACACAGTTAACCACTTGCATCCAACAAAGAGGAGCTTTACTTGCCCACACCATCGTATATACTAAAATGACACTCACGACCCTTTCCAACTCTATACACACACAGAGACGCGTTCAGACAACCATAACATCACGAAACCGGCCGTAGGTATGAAACCCCTATAAAATATTTACCTGAGAAGAAGACAAATTAATTTTACCAACAAATGTATCTCTCATTAAAATAATAATCCCTCTTCATCATTGACCAGATCTCTTTATATGTTTCGTGTCACCCCTTTATATTCCAAAGTTTAGATTAGAATAATTATATGCTTGCTTGTCCCTCACCTGCTCGATCTATAGTTTTCACCCCTTAATTCAATTCTCTTCCCTCTTCACAATTCTCTCATATTGTTAGTAGCAACAACATGGATCACTTCCCAGACTTTAACCCCACAGGAAGATCACCAAGAAGAGAACTCCAAGGCCCTCGTCCCACACCTCTTAGAATACACAGAGACTCTCATAAGATCAAGAAACCACCGTTGGCGCCGCCACAACAACCCCAACCTCCACCGCGCCAACCCATCATAATCTACACCGTTTCCCCAAAGATAATTCACACCACACCGGGTGATTTCATGAACCTTGTTCAGCGCCTCACTGGCTCTTCTTCTTCTTCTTCTTCGTCTTCATCATCTTCTAATTCCTCCACCTTTTCCTCCTCATCCCATATGATTGACCCCTTCAACGGCGACGGTAGCGGCGGAATGATATCACCGGCGGCGCGTTACGCCACCATAGAGAAAGCTATGTCTCCTTTGGGTAAGAAACAGATCTCAAATACTGATATTAACGATGTGCAAGTGATGGAGATGATGGAACAAGGGTTGGAGAGACCAAGTATGTTTCAAGGGATTTTGTCTCCGGCGCCGGCTTCACTGTCTCCCATTCCGTCGAACTTTTTCTCGCCGCCGTCTTCGGATCCGAACATGGTTAGCTTCCTTCATGATTTGAGTCCCGTTCTTCACAGTAGCAGAAATTTTATGGAGGGTGGTAGTTTCTTCTTGCCTAGCCCTTCAAACTTTGTTTCTCCTCATACTCCATCTATAGACTTATTCAACTACTTCTTAGATTAATAAATTCTTGGCATTTATTGCTATATTTAATTAGGTTACTGTTTCACTGATACAGAAGATTGGGATCATAAGGGAGATATAGGGCATGGTTTAATTATCTTGTTGAGTTATGAGTTATTGTATAGTTTCAGATGACATTAAAAAAAGGAGGGGGGGAGGGGGGCAAAATGGAAATTTGTTATTCAGTCGGTAGCTGGAATTTGGAAACTTCTTTATTGGATTTATTTTTGACCCATGTGTGCTCAATTTTCTTATGACCTTCACACCGTTGACATCATTGTTTGTCATGTATTGAAACATTGCATTTAGTTAGCTGATACATTTGCATTAAACATATTCAACCCCGTTCTTTCTGGGAAACTTTGATCATTGAAAGCATCTACATACTTTTATAAAACTCTTATTTCAGCATACTCCAATATATTTATTATATATGCGGCCGGCCTAATTATTTAGGTGGATCATTAATATGGAGTTAATCTTTTCTTATTAAAATTTTACATGAATTAGTAATGTGAAATTTTTGTGTCTAGTTCTATCTTCATATTTATTAAATAAATAGGGTTTAATTATCATCAATGACAAAAGAGATAGACACAAAATTTTTATATGATTATGTCATGTAAAAATAAAAAATACGTATTCTGAGTATGCATCTAATTATGAGGCGAGAGAGAGAGAGGATGGTTGACTAGCACATCGTGAAAAGTCAGTAGCAAAACAAAGTAAACCAAAACAAAAAGTCAAGCAAAGAATTAATGTGCTCCTTGTCCTCTCAAATCGATTAAGATATACATTCCATAGCACATCGTGAAAATATTTATGCTTAAAAATTTAAGAATTTTTTTTTTCTCATGTTGTGGAAGATTTTTTTTTCTTACTATAGACAAAATGTGATACCCATCATCCGTTAAAAATAAAATAAAATAAAAATTATTACACATAATTCGATGTCTCACTAGTTCATGCAACATATATAGCTTAAGCATTTTTTTATACACTGCTTACATAAAAAACGATAATGAGTTAGAATTGAGAAACTTGTTTATATCATCTTACGATTTTGTCAAGGATTGCATTTCATCTATTCCATTCTATTTTGCTTCTGTGATTCCTATACATAAAATAAGGATAAAACGAACTCATATATTATGAATGACAAAAATTATTAGAGAATAATATAAATCATCAAGAAGGCTCTCATCCAACATCCTCACCGCACTCCACTTTCGAGTGGAATTAAAATAAGCACAATGTAAACAAAAAAAAATTGGGTCTGTGCAATATCCACATTTCAAACTCAAATTTTTTTTTGTGAGAAGATGTGTTAGAGAATAATATATATAAACAATTAAAAAGGCACTCACCCAACACTTTAAGGTTTTAAGTTGAAATGGTTCTTTACAAAAATATACAGAAGATAAAATAAAATTTTAATTCTGTTCATTGAATTTGTCAACTCACATCTTTGGCAGAGCATGATAATTGTTGTTTATGTGGAATTAAAATTGGAAATGAAACTATTAATTCGTTTTTATTCTAAATTAATAAGGAGTTCTTATGATTATAAAATAAGGAAAGAACAAAATCGATCATCCAAATAGCAATCAATGTAACATACTTGCACAAGTCTCACAAAATGATTAGAATGACCAGACTACGAGAGCACTTCTAAGGTTCTCTTAAATTACAGAAGACATCCGATCGATAGGAAGTAAATTGTGATTAATTAATTTTGAAAACTTATCAAAAATCCGTTTTGAAATGTTTAGACAAGCCTTGAATGGCATTAAGTGCCTTTGATGATTTTTTATTTTTTTTAAAATGTATATATTGCTTTCACAATTTCGACCCTGGTGTAGTGAAAAATCAAAGGTCTATCTAGTAGTGTTTATCTAAGGATCAAACTTTCAACATTTGGGGTTCAAGCAGTCACTTTTAATACTGCAACTGACATCCATTTGATACCTTTGATGATTGTTTGATTCAAGTAGTTATCTCTGCATTTTAACCTACTATTTTCCCCACACATGGTATATATTAGAATTTCTTTATAATAATAATAATAATCAATTAACATCTTAAGATCATAATAAAAAAAATTTGCAAAAGAAACATCATAAAAAAAACGGTGCCTAGCAATCCGTATCTGGCTATCTGTACCATGTCGGTGCATAGATAGAAGCAGGCCCTATAGTGATGTCTTCTCCATCGCATCCCTTATACGTATGTACATTTTTCATTGTGAAGTCCCTGCTCTCTAAAGTATGGATATATACATAAACACGAAAGAAGCTTAGGTCCTATTTGATTTTGGTTCTAAAAACAATTTTTTTTTCAATAACTAAAATATATATAAAATAAAGGGTTCATTTTTTCTGCAATAAGCTTCATACGACGTTGTTTTGGGACGAAAATCATGGTGCTTTTGTAATTTTAATTTTTTCAGGGTTATTATAGTCTTTATATTTATAATTATAATTTTTTAATATTTCAATCCCAAAATGACGTCGTTTTGGAAGAAAATGCAGATAACTTATATGCAGTAATTGCATAAATATTTTTCTATAAAATAAAACTTGTTTGGGTACTAATTACTTTATATTTTATTGTTTTAAAAACTTGTTTTCTATAATTTATTTTTAGAATAAAAAAAAAATCAATTTTAGTTATTTTTGTTTTAATGTATTTTCTATTCTCACTTCAAACCACCGCATTGTTGGAGCCACAAATGCTGCCCTCCCCGAGCCACCTCACCTCTATCACTGTAATCCCAGCATTCTCAAACTTTCAAATTAAATTCTAAAAAAAAAAAAAAAAAATTCATCAAACAAGATTTTTTAATACTTTTATTTTGTAAAATATTTTTTTAAAAAGAATAAAATCCGACAAAGCCTTAATTTCTGCAATTTTTCATTATTAATTCTCTAACATGTGTGTAATAGGGTCTTCATCAGGTATATATCGAAGTTAACACTTAGCTAGCTTGGCTTGTGATGTGAAATATTTTCAACTATCGATCACTTTGTTTTAAGGGGAAAAAATATTTGTTAAACTTTAATTGGGTCATTTCAAATAAAACGGTATTTAATATACTTATTAGCCTATTCTTTCTCTTCCACAAAATTAAAAAAAAAGATAAAGATAGGGTATTATGGAGGAGAGAGAAGGTAAAAAATCATCAAATATCTATTTCATGAAATTAAGAGAAGAAATAAACAAAAAATATTGCATATGAGAGAATGTGTGAAAAATCATTAAATATGAAGACTCAACATCATGCTCTCCTTATGGGGAGGCCTTGAAATATCACTATCTCTAAATCTTTGGCCCAGCCAAATCTTTGGCTTTGAGACCAAAGTCAGGCGAGTCCAAGGAAAGCTCGTGGTGGGGGACCATCATTTCGACCCTGACACCACATTCTCATCTCAAAATCTTAAGACTGTAAGATTATGAGTCTTTTGCAGTTATATAGTCATCACTTGGTCCATGTCTAGCCGATGTGGTACTTCTTTATAACTCATACTTAAATAATTCCAACAATATACATTAAGAGAAGAAATAAACAAAAAGTATTACACACGAGATAAAGTGTAAAAAATCATCAAATATGCACTAAAATATGATGTTTCACTCAAAATCACACAAAATTGTGTTCTTTAAAATATTAAACAAAGTTATTGTTCTCAAAAAGTATTTAGTTTCACACCCACACCTTAACCTACCTTTTAGGATATGACTATATACGGGGAAGATGAAGGTATTCATTTTACTTACTCAGCTTCCAGAGATAAAAGTGACTACCACTTTCAAGTTGCGTAAGTCAAAATAAAAGAAAAATTAATGTCTCCTTCCTTCTCCCACACGAGATGTATATTCATGCGCTATCTATATTTGGAGCAGCAAAGTCAAAAGTTTAACACAAAACTCAATCAAATTTGTTTACATCTGTGTATTTTATAAATAATTGACAGCAAGATGCGGGAGCAGTTAGAGATGAAAAAGGTATGTTTAGTTAAATAAATACAATCCTTAAAGGTGAAATTGGTATTAAAATAATGACTAATGCTTGAAAGAAGAAATAATTAAAAGCAGATGTTGGATTTTGGTTGGCATCAATTAGAAACAGGCTGGATCAGTGAGTCCTAAAACTTTGTATATACCAACCTAATACGCGAAGACCTCAAACGTCTCTTGTTTTGAAATGCATTTCGTGAACCTCTTCACTTATTCTTCTTTTCTGTTTTCAGATGTTGAACCACAATCAGGACAGAACGGTAACAAGCTGGCAATATATTATAAAACCATTGAATTCCGGTCCTTTGCTTGCCAAGTATTAAAATACTAGTATAAATGAAATATAATAAGCGTCAATCTGGTGTCCTGGATATAATGCTTTGTCCACTAAATATAACTTTGTACTGCGAGCAATACATATTATAATATTAAAATTGTATTTTTTTTTCACTTGTCACGTCAACAGACAAATTTATGAAGAGAGAAAAAAAAGTAAAACTTAACATTATAATTATGTATTCTCTAGAATACATATATAGTTATAATGCGGTGACGAGACAAAATCTTATATTCACTATACACCTAATTTTCCCATATAATAAAAGAATATGTTATTCTATCTACTATTTTTTCTGCCTACATTTGTCTACCACTCTCCAAGACCATTGGATGAAGATTTCAACATGAGAGAAATGATAAAAATAATTGAGATTCTGATCTAACGGTTTTAGAGAGTGATAGACAAAGGTAGGCCAAAAAAATGGTAAGTATAATAACCTATTCTTATAATAAATACTAAGATCAAATTGCATAGATTAATTCAATCCTTATGTTCTTGATGAATCAACAATTGACATGATGTATTGTGCTTTAAGTGAAACCTTATATCGTATTGTGCTATATATGTATGTTTGGGTAGACAAAAATAATGTCAGGGGCTTTATTTTACTAAGAATATATACTCAATATTAATTTTCAACTACTTAGACATGATATTATAACAACTTCGAATATTTTTGGCAGAATTAGAAGTATTGAAGAAGTCCTTTGTTGAGATCTTGCTACAGTTTGCCGTCAGATGTTAATCCATGCATGTCAATCATGAACATCGTTGATTTGCTGGTCTTCCTTTGAAACTTAATTCACACTGAAAGTGCTACTAGTACTAAGGAAAACCAGTAGCGGCCTTATTATCAGAGATGAAAATGACCAATGAATATTAGGTTGTGCTTGTTTGAGTTGTTTCATAGGGCAGAGTTTTGGGTTTTACTTGAAGGAGATGATATAAAGGAAGTTAAAATGGAATGTGATTGTATTAGCGAATTATCTCGTAGTTATCTATCTAGCAAGTGCAGGATTATTTCTCGCTTTTATCTAGCCGAAAGTCTTGAAAAAAAAAAACGTTTTTGGCCATTACTTAATAAATATGTTGCAATTCTACATATTTTTAAAATTAATTAAGCACATTTTTATTTTTATTTTAATTTTTCTCAATAGACATTTTTAAGATTTTATCTGAATTATGTTGGAAATGGAATAACAAAATATAATAAGTATGTTGTCCCTAGGGTATGCCTTTCTAGTGGGTTGTTATATTCTTTATCTATTCCCTTTCAGTGCTGTGGTGAAGTGTCATATCCTAGAGATAGGGCTTTCTCTTCCTATTCCTTTCCTCCTTAATTATTTGATTAAGCCATATTGATCTTCAATCTACAACTGCCTGCTCTACCACGTGCATAAACTAATTATCTGAGCTAAAGAAGAAGAATTGGACGCCCTGGATAGGAGAAGAATTTTTATTATATCAAAATTTCACTCGAGAACAAAATATTACTATAGATACTAGGAGTGTTCATCAATCGATCCAAACCGATTTAAACTGCGGTGACCGAACCGAAAAACTAATAACCGAATAAATCGAAAACCGAAAAATCAAAAATTGAAAAAACCACAAATTTTAATTGGAATGGATTGATTTTCGGATTGGTTGATGAAAACCGATTCAATCCAAACCGATCCAATATATTAATTTCCCTCTACCTTCTTGAGTTTTTTCCCCAATCATAGCCCAAAAATTTCTAAACTCAAGACCCATTAACCCATCAACTAAATCCAAAAAAAAAAAAAAACTCAGTCACGTCTCATCAACAAAATTTCATCTGTGTAGAGCTTCATATCTCATTGTAAAAAAAAAACTATATTATCGTTTATTGAGGCTTTTGTATTTCAATTTTTTTTTACAAAATCAATATATACAAAAGATGTTATTATTTGCATAATAATCATGAAACAAATTTTAGGATTTTCAAAAAACCGAAAATCGATCAAATCCAAACCGAAAAAAATTGGATTGGATCGGATTTGAAAAAATATCCAAACCGAATGGATAATTACATGATCAAATCGAAGGGATTGGATCAGCTAATTTTTGCTTCCAAAATCGATCTAATCCAGACTGCGAACACCCCTAACAGATACCTTTATTTATATTTCTCACAAATCTCTCTTCATTTTTTTTTCATCTTAAAATGCTTCGACACTTTCTTTATTTTCATTCATACATTACTAGGTTAGGCTTCATGATTCTTCTAGTTGGACGATGGTGACAAGATTGACAACTCATCATGATAATATAGTTCTCACACATATTCTAAATACTTCTAGCTTAGTGGAAGCAAATTTGAGTTTGACTTCTAACACCCCCCTTCGAACTAGACTTTGCATACCAATCATATTCTTTGAATTTTTGGAACACGTCTTTCTCCAACTAGTGATGTTCATCAACTGATTCAAACCGCAGTGACAGAATCGAAAAATCGATAATCAAAAATCGAAAAATCAAAAATCGAAAAAAAACTCACATATTTTAATTAGATTGGATCGATTTTCAGACTGGTTGGTGAAAATCGATTCAATCCAAACTGATCCAATGTATTATGTATTTATTATTTTTGAAAGATGGTGGCTTGGAATATTGTTGTTTTGTAGACTTGGAATAATAGATGTTATTGATAACAAACTATCTTGTTTTAGTTTTTATTGTCTATTAATCTATTTTAACTCTTCATGAGTTTTAAGACTTGTTTTAGTTTGAAGACTTAAATTTTTCAGTGGTTTGTAACTTTGAATGGCTTTATTTTGATATAGCTAATTATTTGTATGGCTGAAATTTTAGACTTTTCGAAAAACCGAACATCGATCCAATCCATATCGAATAAAATTGGATTGGATTGTATTGGAATTTTAAAAGAATCCAAACCAAAGAGATTGGATCAGATAATTTTTGCTTCAAAATCGATCTAATCCAAACCGCGAACACCGCTATCTCCAACGGTTTTGTAAAAGTATATGCAAATTGTTCCTCGATTCTGCAATAGACTAACTCCATAATTTTATTTATAACTTACTCTCAAGTAAAATGATACTTTATGTCAATATGTTTGCTTCGATTGTGAGACATGGATTCTTTGCAAGGGATATTGCAGATTTATTATCCACATATATAATAATTGGACCTTCTTGCTCTCTTAATGCAACTTATTCAAAATATTCTTTAGTTGCTTGACATGTATATGTTGTCGCAACCATATATCTGATACAAACCTTGGGAGAGTCTCACCCCAAAAGCTAGCCCAAGAGGTAGGAGAGCCCAAAGTCCATATAAACCCCGCATTAGTCACCCATATAACCAATGTGTGGGACTCAAGTCTCATACCTTTCAATTAGATCGTAACATTATCCTGATGTGCTTTTTTGATAATCTATATCTCCACCAACATTTCTATCTAAATAGTCAATTAACTTTGAATCTTCGAAATATGTATAGAATAATCCATGATCAGCAGTTCATTTTTGTATCTCAAAATTCTCTTGGTTGTAATAAGTGATCTTGTCTTTGCTACTCCAGATATCTTCTAACTAAGCCATCTGTAAACATAATATATGTATGAGTAAAATTCAAATACCTTAAGTTTCCAACCGGGCTCATGTATAATGTAGGATTTAGTGACTCTTCATCTGAATTAATTTTTAACTTCATTCATGCTTTCATTGGTGTGGAGATTGCCTTGCGATCTTTCATTTTGAACTTGCTCAAAATCCTTTTGGCATATTTCTTTTGTGACATGAAAATTCCTTCCTTCATTCGTTTCACCTCCACTCCAAGAAAGTAAAGTATTTCTCCAATATATGTGATTTGAAACTCTTTAGTCATAGTTTTTCTGAACTCATCAAACATACCTGGGTTATTTCTTGTGAAAATCATATCATCTACATATAATCACACTATCATATATCTCCATTTTCATTTTTCTTTGTGTACAAAGCATGCTTATATGGACTTTTCACAAATCCATTCTTCAAAAAGTAATAATTTATTATTATAATATCCCTAACCTAATTAAATAGTAAATTAGCATGTATCAGTGAGTTGAAATAAGTAAAAGGCCTAATTAAATTAATTAGGAACACTTTGAGGTAAAAGTGAAGTCAGTGAAAATTATGGGGTAAAAATGGGTATAGGCAAAAGTACCCAAAATATAAAAGTAAAAGTGGAAATATTCTTAGAAAAATATTCCAGACCTTTGGGTAAAGTTTGAAAGAGAATGAAGTTTAATAGATAGATGAGCTTATACCTAGTTGAGATAACTTAACAAATGTCAAGTGACAAAAACAGAGACAAAACCACCTATTTCTTCTTCTTCTTTGTGGGAGGCTAAGAGTGAGGGAGAGAGGAAACCATTGATGAAAACCTCCAAACCCCAACTTCCTTGATTCTCAACCAATCAACTCACTCCAAAGCCAAAACCACTT
Organism: Gastrolobium bilobum; assembly: GCF_033153095.1. Lineage (NCBI taxonomy): Eukaryota > Viridiplantae > Streptophyta > Magnoliopsida > Fabales > Fabaceae > Gastrolobium > Gastrolobium bilobum. The sequence goes on along the minus strand of NW_026899797.1, from coordinate 295,452 downwards.
CAAATATTCTCATCTTTCTTATTCCTAACTTAGTTTTGAGTGAGAACCATTGTGGAGTGAGATATTGCTTGTGGGAGGGGGGAAAATTTGACATGGGAGGAGCTTGAGGTGGAGTCCTCCATTCTTGTGGTTTGGAACTCTCATCTTAGACCATTGTGGTAAATTTTCCATCTATTTTGGTTAATTTGAATGAGGTGCATGTTTAGGGTTTTGGTTTATGAAAATGCATGAATATTGGGGGTATGTTGGAGAAGGATTAAGACTAAATTCCTTTGTAAAAGTTGTTAGGAATGGTAAATAAACGGTAGAAGTGAAGTTAATTTGTGATTTGAGTTAGTTTCAATAATCTTGAAAAATTATGCTTGAAAGTGTGGATTTTCTTGCACTGTTGAGCCTTGATTGATGGTGTCCATGTTATTGCTAGGATTGAGGCAGGTGGACCACATTGAGTGATCAAGCATTGGTGGAATCCAAGGAGCTTGATTAGGCTAGTTGTTTAGTAAGTTCATAAGCTTGTTGATGGAGCATGGATTTTCTATGTTGTTGATGAATATAGAGGTATTCATAGATGCATGTTGATTGATTTCACACTCTTGAATAGGGTGTATTCTGGATTGGAAGGAATTGTCAAGTGGACATATAAAGAAAGGTTGGTGTGGATAAGTGAGCTAGAAGAAATCTTGCAAAAGAAAGGGAAGCATCAAGAGGTAAACCTTTAGATCTTGGAGGTTAATCCCTCTTGTTGTTCCACCATTTCTTTTATGGAAGTAATGGTTAATGAATAGATGATTGAGTGGTAATGTTGGTATAATGATATGTTTGCATTCATATAGTATTGTTGTGTCATTGGAGAAAGGGCCAATGGACAAGCACTAGGGGCAAGGTTGTATGCTTAGTGGAAAGGACTAAGATGCAATTGAATCTTGTGTGATGATTTGATTCTTTAATTCTTTGGCTATTTGAATGCATGAGTATGTTGCAGTTCAATCATTATTGTTATTGCCTCTGGATATATGATGTAGTTCATGCCATGTGTATACTAACCCTTCATGCAGGAAGTGAACTCTAGGGTTGGAGCAATTCTGCAAGAACCCTGGGTTTATTGAGTTTTATCTCACCCTGTTTGGGGACTGTTATTTCAGGTGTTAGCAAATATGATATTGGGCGAGGCAAAGGGCCCGAGTAGCTTTCATATGATAGATGATATTTGAGATATTCTTATGCATTAGTGATAGATGAATGCAAATAGGACTTAGAAGTTGATCATTGATGTTGTATAGCCCTGGTGGGACTTTGATCACTTGTTATGTCTAATTCTTAGGTATGTAATCATTTTGAAGCACATTGATGTAATTGAACCTCTTCAGATATCATGTGAGCCTTGAAATCAATGTTATAAAACCCGGCTCTGACCGGTCGGTTTGACCCAGAAACCGGTGAACCGGTCATATGGTCGGTCTGAGTTATGCATTGGATCGGATGTGCATGCGGCCCGTCATGAACCGGCATCAACCGCATGACTCGGCCGAGTTTATAAAAACTCGTTGAACCAGCGGTTCGTTCAACGATTCACGGACAAGCTTCACGTGTCCCACATTTTATTTGTGATAGAAAGTCTTCGCAAACAACTTTATAAAGAATGTATTGTATATTAATTTGGTCGATATGGTACTTGCTAACGAAAACAACAAAGAACAGGAGAGATAATGATGGAGGCCGAGGGTACAAATACAACGACGTGATTTTGTCTCTGTTAACAAAATAAGAGATCTACAAAGATGGTGCTTGAGGAACCCAGATCCCACCTATATTGAAAATTATTGATCCATTTCTCTCATTTGCACCAGGCGGTGGCAACACATCATTATAATCATTCTGCAATCCATAGAAGGTGCCAATGAATGAAGTGTTGTTGAATCAGAAAGCTTAATCCCACTGAGAAGAAACCCATTATGTTTCTTTGTGTGCTGGTTGGAAGAATGAATTGGAAAGTCACACTCTTGCACAGATATGATGAGTGATTATGCCTCTTTTGGCAGCTACTGCTGCTCTTCGCTTGTCCTTCCTCTTTTACTGCAAAAAATGTGTGGCCATTAGTAGAGCAGTCCCAAAAAAAAAAGCTCTTCTCTCCTACAAATAAAGAAATGAACATAAATATGTAATCAAATTGAAAGAATTTAAAATTTTAAAAAATCATTGCCAACCGAACAACAGATATATATATATATATATATATATATATATGTCCAGTTTTGCATTTATCTTTTCATTTATATGTAATCAACCCACCATCTTTTCATATATATATGTCCAATTTTGCATATATATGTAATCAACCGAATTTAAAATGTTATTTGTCTCGTTTTGCATTTATCTTTTCATCAATTGATTTGCCTAAGATAGATGCCTCATATGTCTTGAATTATAAGCGTATGTCACTCAATGAATAAGATGGTGGTTATATAACATTGCAATGATTCAGTATTTTTTCACTTTACTCCAACTTTTTCCTGGCTCCTCCTAAAAAATGCTTCATTATGTTAAGTTGTATTATGATTTTTTAAAATTTTAAGTATAAAATATGAATTTATATTTATTTATCCGGTTTAAGCGTGACCCACTGGTTGAACCAGTGACCCACCATCCCGACCGAGTCAATGATCGGGCCGGGTTTTACAACATTGCTTGAAATGGCAAGAATCGTGTATTGAAATTGTTGTATAATGTCTATTAGGTGAAAGAAAACCTTTTGGGGTTGAGAATTAATGTAAATATAATGATATTATAGCTTGTTCTCCATTTTTAATATCTTATATGATAGATTTGGACCCTTGTGTCTTAATAGAAGTTATAGATCTTTTTCTTAGCTTTCCAACGAGACCAAGATTGCATCAAACGGATAAGTATAACTCAAGTTATGGGTAAAATACCAAAAGATAGAGAAATCTCTAAAACCGTGGCGCTTTTGGCGCCACCAAATAGTGGGTTGGCGCTATCAGCGCCAAGTTGGCGCTGTCGGTACCGTAAGACGTGAAAATGTCAGTAAGTTGGCGCTATCAACGCGGGTTTGGCGCTGTCAGCGCGGGACCCCTGTGAAATTCAGCATTTTTCTTCAAAAATTCATAACTTGAGCTACGGTGCTCCAATTTGAGCGCGGTTTGAACCCACGCGTAGCTAACAAAGAAATCTATAACATATTGAAAAATGAAGACCATAGAATTAATTTCAAATTTCTTAAGTAAATAAAAAATAAAGGTGTTTAGTGTTGAATAACAATAAAAATGAGTGTTTAAGCCTTGTTGGTCTAAGGGGACTACTTGACACACTATGGTAGCAACGTATGGTCTAGAAAAAATCATTGTAGGTGTTCCACACATAGTTTAAGTTATGATTACAGTTAATGGACTTGTTTTAACTACGGAATTGATTTTAAACAGAAACATCTATTAACGAAAAAAGAAAAGTTTATCCGTATTACAATTCAATATTTGTGATTGTAACTTCGCCTAATGTCATACATAATGTTAACAAACCGGTTCTAGAACGGGGTGTTACAATTATTGTGTTTCATGTTCTCGGAGCATGCTTCAATCCATATAGTGCATTTTTTGACCGATAAACTCTATCTTTTTCTTCTTCTTCTTTTATATATCCTAGTGGTTGGTAAATGTAGACTTCTTCTAAGTAACCTTTGAGAAAAGTTGATTTCACATCCATGTGGTATATCCTTCACTTCATTTGTTCTGCATTGTTGTAAGTAGTCTGATAATGTCAATCCTTGCAACTGGTGCAAAAATTTCTTCATACTCAACTCCATGTTCTAACTTATAGCCTTTAGCCACCAATCTTGCCTTGTACTTCTCCATTTTTCTTTCTTGTTTGCTCTTCATCTTGTACACCTACTTTACTCCAATTGGCTTGTGACCTTTATTCATGGTTGTAAGCTCTCATGTATCATTTCTTTTCATTACAGAAATTTCTTCATTCGTGGTTTTCTTTCATTTTACATCTTTTGCAACATCTTTATATGCCACTGGATCACACTCTGCCATTAAGCAAAATAACGAGTAATCAAGTGTAGTTTATACCATATTTGTAGCATCACATATGGTACTTAAGCTTCTCATATTTGTTGGTGCTCCCCTTGAGTTACTGTTACTGCTCCATGACGTTGATGGTGTAGATGCAGGAGTTGCTAGCATAACACTTGCATCGGTAGAGGGATTTAGCCATTTCCTTCTTCAACTTTTTGTTCCTTCGAGTCATATTTATCTTCAAAGAATAAGCCTTTCACTTTTTTTTCTTCATTGCTCCATCTCCAATAATCTTTTGAGTAAATACCCTTTTTGGTTCTCAGCAAATTTCACGATGCCCGCTTTAGTCCCTAGCAAATAAAAAGGCCCATCGTGGTCCCTAAGAAATTCAAAATGGACCTATTTTAGTCCTTTTAGGGACTAATATGGGTTTTTTTTGAATTTGTGAGGGACCACGATTTCAACTAAATGGGTCTATTTTGAATTTCTTAGGAACCACGATGGGCCTTTTTATTTGCTAAGGACTAAAACGGGGATTGTGAAATTTGTTGAGAACCAAAAAAGGTATTTACTCTAATCTTTTTCATAAAACTCTACATCTCGTGAGATAATAACCTTTTTTTGTTAGGGGATTATACAGTTTGTAAGCTTTACTCCTATGCTTATAGCCAATTGAAAATATACTTCTCCCCATTGCATCTAACTTCTTTCTCTTTTAATATAGAATATGGGCATATGTTAAGCAACCAAAGATTCTTAGATGGCTACTTCTGGTTTTGTTGTCACTCTAATCTTTATTCGGTATTTTGAACTTAACATTTTTTGTTGGACATTGGTTTAGTTGATAGGAAACATATTGAACAGCTTCATCGCAAAGTGTTCTTGGCATGTGCTTTTCCTTTATCATGCTTCTTACCATTACAAGACTTGTACATTTTTTTGGTTTTGCAATCCTATTTTATTCTGGTGTGTAGGCAACTGTGAATTGATAAATTATTTCATGTTCTCTTCAAAAGTCTTTAAATAATTTGGAAGTATATTCACATCTTCTAAATGTTCTGAGTATCTTTATAAACTAGTCACTTTATTTTTTTGCCATTACTTAAAATTCCTTGAATTTATCAAGGACTTCTAATTTTTCTTCTATTATATACACCTAAGCTTTTCTGCTAAAATAATCAATAGATGTGATGTAATACATGTTTCCTCCAAGTAATAGAATGTCAAATAGATCAGTTATTTCTGAGTGAACTAGCTGTTATGGCCTTCTAGCTCCCCATAGCTTGCCAACTTCAAAACTTTGTCTTTGTTGTTTTCCTCTAATGCACTTTCACACGATTGATCTAGATGTTTTAATTATTTATGGCAACCATTTACCATCATTACTTTTGATAACAGTTTAAGCTAGTAAATGCAAGATGACTGAATCTAAGATACCACAACCATGAACTATCTTTTATTATGGAATTCATGAACTTTATTGCTTTTGACTGAATATTCAGCTTGAACAGAAGATTTCTTGTTATATCAACTTTTGCAATCAACTCTACTTGTTGACAAGAGATTTATTCTTCAAGTGTATATTGTATCCCTTCTCGAAAAGCTGACCAATAATGAGGAGATTGTTTTTCAAAGATGGGATATATTAGACATATTAGATATATTTTCTATCTCCATTCTTTGTGTAATTTTCTCTTTGCCTATAATTGGAATATTTGATAAATCTCCAAATGTAACCTCATTGAATCATTCAAATATGTCAATCGCTCTTTTTTGCCACACATATGATTGCTTGATCCTGTGTCAAGGAACTAGAGGTGGCAAAGCGGACAGCCCACCCTACCCCACCCAAGCCTGCCATCAACCCGTCTACAAACGAGTCAACCCGTCGGGTCTCGCTTTTGATAGTGGGCTGAGAAAGTCAACCTACCAATTTTTTATACTGAATTTTAGAACATTTTTTTCAAAACAAAATGCAGGCATTTCAATCAAGTAATTTTCAGAAAGTTCATATTAGTTGAGCAAGCCAATAAAGAAGCCGAGTATTTTCAAACGCTACTTTATACCCCATGAAACTGGTTGTCCAGCACACTTAGGCACCTGCACAGTTAACCTTTTACAAGCTAATGCATTGGAGCCCCTTATGCGAATGCTTGTAGAGCAAGATGTTGGAACATGCGAAGCTTCCTTAGATACATTATTGACTTTGGTTAATGGTGAAGCACTTTATAGAGTGGAAGTAAGGTATTGCCTATGCAAATTGAGGTTTGAAAAAGAAAAAAAAAGGTTTGGCGAGCTTGGCAGGCTGGCGAGTTGAAAAACTCAACCCGCCTCGCCCCGTTTGGTGGGCAGGGCGGGGCAGCCGACCCATCGGGCTGAGCCCATTTTGCCACCCCAACAAGGAACCATACATCATTCCTATTATCTTCTTCTCTTTTTAAATAAAGAAATTGACTGATTCATCAACTTTATCTTTATTTGTTGTAAAATGACTTTTTTCCTCAACTTTCAGAGCTTTTCTACACTCATATTTGAGATAATCAAATCTTTTTCAATTATAACATTGCAACTGAGATTTTTCATTTCTTTGTTGAAATATACCTTCTCCACAAGTTACAAAACCTTGATCTCGACCATATGCTACAACATTAATTTCAAATCCTCTATTTGTTTGGCCACATCCATCGTGTCTGGCACAACCATCTCGAGTGTTGAAGTCACCTCTATATATCCACCATGATATCCTCTATCACGCCCAAATCTAATATTGCTTAATACTCGTGAAGTGATAACTTGTTTTGCAAAACTTGCTCAATATTGCTAGAAGCTTTGTTCAAATTGATTCTTTACTCATGAGTTTGAAGAGAACCTCATTCGGTTTGAATTTGGGAGTTTATTTGATTATCATAGTGAGCCCAACACATTGTTTCATGTGGGCAAGGTATATATTTTGTTTTGTTTTGTTTTGTTTTTAAAAGACTCATAGGTTTATATTATAGAATTGCTTTGTTATTGTTACAAGTATATTAATTGTAAATTTTGATATACTTACTTAAATTTTAGTAAAAAGTTAGGCTTGTTGAACTAACCATTGGTAAAGTTAAATTTAACTTATGGGGGTAGTCTATGACTAAGAATTAGATGATGAGACAAGTGTCAATAATTTAATTCATCTTACTCCAAGTAAAAAAGATGAAAGTTTATCTGAAATTTTCCATTGTTCTATTTTTTTTTAGAATAAATACCATTTTTGGTCCCTAACAAAAAACACGGTCCTTACTTTAGTCCCTTACAAAAATAAATTATTCAATTAGTCCCTCAAAAGGACTAAAATGGGTCCACTTTGAATTTGTCAGGGACTAATGACACGAGCTGTCGAACTCGCGCAAATTAAAAATTATTTTTTATTAGGGTTCAAAAAATTTGTAGTAGAGTGGAAACTCTAAGTCGTCTCTCTCAAGGAAATTGCTTGGGTAAAAATCATTTATCAAAACAGAAATTAAAAGGGGGGGTTTTTGAATTTTGGTTAAATAATTAAAATCGCAGAATATGAAATTGGATTTAAAATTCGTAATTAAAAATAACCAACCTAAGGTTTGGGTTCCATGGACGTCTTTCCTCGGATAAGAAGATATCAGAATCGTGATTGATTTGTCAATCGAAACAGAATCCTTATTTCCAATTGACAACCCTCTCTAAGCGATCGCTTAGCATTTGATCAAAGACGATGCTTCTACTCATACAATCGCAGAGTATCAGCCCGCTTGATTTAAGGTCATAGGGTCAATCAACCTAATCATCAAATCTGATGATTAACCTTTTTCCATAATCGCAATCGCGAACCTCAGATTGAATATCCACGATCGCACGATATCAATCTGAGTTTGGAAGGGAAACGAAACTGATTTGAAATAAACGCAGACCCTCAAGACTAATCCATGGAATCCATTACCCTTAGGTTGATTAAAAGGTTCTTAGCCTCGCATGGCTAAGGTAAACATAATTGAAATAAAAAGAAGAGGAAGAAAAAGATGAAGAACAGAATTGAATAAAAACTCAGAGAGAACTTTTCTGTTGTAAAAACTGACTGCTGAAGGGTTTCCTAGAGTCTCCTTTAAATAGCCGTCACGCAGGACGGCTAGGGTTTCACCGCTTCAGTCCAAACATAAAATAAAAGTTGAATAAAATAAAATAAAATAAAATAATAAAAAATGGCCTTGGGCCCTAAACACATTGGGTCCTAATGTGAATTACAAGTTCAAATGTCAAAATAAAATTCCAGCAAAACACGTCATCTTGAGATCAAGTTTCGATCATCTTCCCGTCCGAATTGGGCTTCAGTAGATGAAATAGAGATTGTAGCCCTATTTGTTAGCTGCAAAAAGAAACAAAAACGGAGTCAATCGGACATCTGTAGAGTGAGATATGGTCAAAATACGGAAGTAGTGTAAATCTGGAAAATTATGACGAAAATCAATTAAACCCAAGTAAAATCTAGAATTGTGAATTGACCCAAAACACCTTTATTTAATTCAAATAAATCATAAAAATACCAACCAAGAGTAATAAATAAGTGTAACAAAATATGAGTTATCAACTAACTGACTAATTTATTTTTGTAAGGGACTAAAGTGAGAACCGTGTTTTTTGTTAGGGACTCAAAAGGGTATTTACTCTATTTTCTTTTATCGAAAATCATGCTCTCCTGCCATACGAGAGCAAAAAAATTTTCCTACACAAATTCGTTTTTCGTGCCAATTAATTTTCTTTTTCTTTTATAATATAAAATGTGGGACTCATATTTAATTTGTCTCTACTTTTTTATCTCATGCTATCCTACAACATAAGAAAATATGAATCCTTCTTTTATATATATATATATATATATATATATATATATATATGAATATTTTAGGAGTGAATATAAGGAAAGAGATTAAAAGATAAGGAGAGAATATGGACATTTAATTATTTTCTTTTCTTTTGTTTTTAATGAATATTTGAATAAAAAAAAAGAGTAAATACCATTTTTCGTCCCTGACAATTTTCACGAGGCACAATTTAGTCCCCAACAATAAAAAAGGCTCAATTTAGTCCCTAATATTTGAAAAAAAGTGCAACGTTTGTCCTTCGGTTAGTTGGCAAGTGACGGCCCAACTAACGGAGCACAGGTGGACCGTTAGTTAGCTGAGTCACTAACGTCACGGCCAGCGTGGACGTAATACGACGTCATTGTGTAACATGCATTATATCTTGTTGGACTTTTGGACAGGTGACCCTTGCATCGAAAGGGTTAGTGACCCAATATGGTCCCTATCAAATTAAGAACCCTAAATCAACCATGAACAAAAAAAATCCCCAAAATCTTCCCACGTTGAAGACTGAAAATTAAGGAGAGAAGAAGTTATTTACTGGCTATTTTCTGGGGCGTAGGAGAAGATGAGTCTGTCATCTGGCATGGGGGGATTAAGTGGGAGTACGTCTTTTGGGTGTAGAACAACCTCACGGACTGGCGGTCGAAGGTGCAAATGTGGGAGACAAACTATCGTCTATACCTCCAAAACAGAGAGAAACCCAAATAGGGCATTCTTTGGGTGCCCTAATTTCAAGGTATACATTTGTAAATTGAAGTTAATTAAATTGTAATATTTGCTTACCGTGGTTTGCAATTTTGGCAGGATAAGAAGCCGTTTTGTGATTTTTTTAGACGGGTAGATGACGTATGTAATGAAAGGCTGGAGCTTGAAGATGGAAGAATACACAAGGTGGAGTTGGATGTTGCTGAAATGGATTTCAAGTTGAAGTATGTGGACATGATGATGAGTGAGCAATTGCAAGCTAAGATGAATGACCAAGGTGTTAAGATTAGTGAGCAAGAACTGAAGCTTAATGAGCAGGAAAGAAAGCTGAATGAGCTATACCTAAATATGGTGGAGGAGTTAGATAGGATGGACAAGGAAATTAGGCATGTTGGTAGGTCAGCTAGGGTCTTAGTTGCTGCTTGTGTAGGTGGGATGATGATTTGTATTTTTGTTGCAACTGTGGTAACAATGAAATATAGTGTACGAAATGTATGTTTTCTTCAATGAAATGTAATGACTTCTTCACACTTTGATGAGTAAATGTTAGAAGATGCTATTATTATATGGCAATGTAGTCTTGTATTTTGGTTGGAAAATGTGTTTTTGTGTAGACTGCTTTCTTTGCTCAAGCTTGCACTATATGTCAATGGCAATGGAACAAGGTCATGGATTAATACTTGTCATATGTTTGCATCATATGTTTTATTCCTGTTATGAATCCACTGCCATGATGGGGCATAACCATTTTATCTGCATAATGAGGGTGGACTGATTGTGTGTGCTGGAATAAGTGACTTTGAGAAGTTGGAAGTAGTGATATATGTAGTCATATTTGTTTTTGCAACTGGGATTTTGGAACTGTTTTCGGTGCCTAACAAAATAAACGAAACCCCTATTTGGTCCCTGACAATTTATATCGGGGCCCAAATTGGTCCCTGACAATTTGTATCGGGGCCCTAATTGGTCCCTGACAGTTAAAAAATAGACATTAGCTGTTTAGTAAAAAGAGGTATTGCCAGTAACACAACATATTGCAGCAATGAAATGCACATATTGCAGCAAAATGTATCCACATATGTAACTCAAACCAGCAAGTAATACCACAAACAGTTCAAAGCTGCATTGTAACTCATGACATCATTGGATCACATCCTTTTTCCATAAATGTATACAGAGACATATTGCAGCAAAAGAAGCAAGTGACCAAGGTTGATAAATCAGTTAGTATCACAGACATATTGCAGCAAAGAAAGGGAAAAAATTGGAACAGTTAAAGTTATCAAACAAAGGGAAAGAAATTAATTGACAAAAGATGATAAATCAGATTTGATGTAGCCATTTACAATTATAAACCCATCCTTCAAACAGTTTCCACACTAAGGTTTCATAATTACAGGCACATAACAAAAAGAGGGCCTGCCAATTGTGAATAAAAAAAACAAGTAGTTCACCTAAAGGCCTTAAATACAAACAAATATGGGGGTACAACTGAACTTGCCAACAATTTAAAAAATTGGCCAAAGATAACAGTGTTGCCTATACAAAAAACACTGAACCCCTATACAAAAAACACTAGACCTACAACTGATCAACTTCATTCAAGCTGGCCTCGGTGGCCTAAACCCAGGTGTGGTCATGAAGGCCATTAGCCTGCTCCTTGTGCCACTGCTTGTTGCATTGAGAGTTTGACTTGACAAAACTTCTGGTGGTGGTGGGGCATTAGGTGGTGGGTTGTTGCCCCTAATGGAGTCCTCAGCTGCCTGGGACTGTCTTGATAGTACAGAAGGTCCTCCTTGAATCAAAGGGAGCTCCTCTTCAGGTGTTGATGGTATGTTGACATTAACTGGATAAGCAATGACATAAAAGCTCTTGTTTGCATCCTCTTTGGTCTCACTGACTCAGAAGGTCCTCCTTGACTCAGAAACCACTTCCAGTTTTCTTTGGTCTCACTGTCAACCACTGCATAAGTAATGACATAAAAACTCTTGTTTGCATCCTCTCCCACTGCATTCAAGAGCTGTCCCCCATAGTATCCTTTTAAGAAACAACGATCCAAGCCAATCAATGGCCTACAACCAGCTTTGAATCCTTTCTTACAGGCATCAGGACATATATAAAGTATAGAAAAAATAGGTGGGCTATCAGGTATAGGTTGTGGTATTACTTGCATCTGGCAAGTGGAGCCAGGATTGCTTCTCAAAATCTCACCCAAGTAGTCCCTTAACTTGGTATACTATTCCTTCTCACAACTTTCTATTCTGCCTTTGGCTTTCACAGTGCCTTGGTCACTTTCTTGAGATGTACAAGGACCTTGTACTCCTCTTTTAAATGCTCATAAGCTTCAGCCCTTGTCATGTTGGGCTGTGTAGCCAGCCTCTTCTCCAACTTTTTTGCAACCCAATCCTTGCTGGCCCTTTTATTTTTGAAAATTCTGTAGCAGGAATGTTCATCATTGAATGTCTTCACTTGGAAACTATTGAATTTGTTGTTCCAGGCACAATATATCATCCACTCACAGTCTTCATTTGAGCATTTGGCCCTTGCTCTTACCTTGTCATTTTTAACCCACTTAAATTGCCTCCCAAGACTTATATTGTAGTCTTTCACACCATTTTTAAAGTGCTCTAAACTGTCAAACTCCATTCCAAGCTCAAGTTGTACATGAGCAAAAGTATTCTCCTCATTAAACTTCGGAAACACAACCCTTTCAACCTCCTCATCCCCACTTGAAGGAGGAGTCTTCAGCTCTTCAGAATTGTAATCATAGCCCTACTCTTCAAATGACATATTCTGCTCATCCTCTTCCAAGTTTTCTTCCATGTCACTCTTGTTAACTGTCTTTTTCTTCTTCTTTCTTTTCACCCTTTTTTTCAATGAAATAAGTGGCTCATCCTCTTCATCCAGTTCATCCTCTCCCTCTTCATATTCATCTGCAGAAGTCATATGGAAGTCACACGAACTGCCAACTGAATCACCTAAGACCCCCTCCTCATCAGCACTTTGAGGTACAGACCCATCACTCCCTTCTGCAGGACCAGCCAAAATGTCAAGAACAACAATGCAATCTTCAAAATATATTTCGATTTTGTTCCCATTACTTAAGGCAGCCTTGACCATTTGCAAAATATCTGAATCTTTTTCAAGAAGACATAACACAACCTCTAAATCACTCTCAGTAGGCTTGAGCCACCACATCTGTCTACATTTTTGGCAACCATATAGTTTCAAGGTCACGAAGGTTTACACAGTCTGCATCCATTTCAGGTAAATCATCCACTCTCTCATTTACATAAGTAAGCTTCCATTCATCATTCCTAACCAACACACCCCCATGGTGATATCTTATGACTATATATTCATCTATCTGCATAGAAAACAGAACTCAATCATTTTTTACCCTACCATAATATTATTGTACAGTATCATATAACCAATCATGTATTATCAATATTACAATAATACTGTAACAATCACAGATTTTTTAAATGGCTCCATTGCTAAAAACTTTGGTCCACTAATCACTACAAATAACAATTTAAATAACGACAAGGGGACCACATGCAACAAGTTCCAAATATAAAATACCAAAGGGGACCAGAAAATAAAACCCTAACAATCTCTTTACCAATACCGCACATGGGGGACCACATTAAACAAAAAAACAATGACGAAAAAGGGTAGGGGGACCACAGATAATAAAGAAATGCTTCTTCCACGTACCTTGCTCGAATGTCACCATACTCACAACCGTTTTAACGATCTTCACCAAAAACCACACTACTTCCAAATGGTTGCAACTGCAGACGAGACGTGCACCAACAAACCATTGTTCCTCACAACCTTCACCGAAAATGAAGCTCACGAGCAGAGGAAATGGTGGGTATGGACAAGTAACTTATTGTCTGAGTGTGTCAACTGAGATAACACCAAGGTTGAAGAAGTCTCCTTTAACCAAACGACGTCGTCCGCTTCTAGTTACATCTGAGGGCCTTCGCATATAACACAACGACATCGTTCCTGTCTCCTCCACGTGGCTTGTGACGTTAGTGACTCAGCTAACTAACGGTCCACCTGTGCTCCGTTAGTTGGGTCGTGCTCCGTTAGTTGGGCCGTCACATGCTAACTACCAGAAGAACAAATATGGCACTTTTTGAAACACTTTTTTTCAAATATTAGAAACTAAATTGAGCCTTTTTATTGTTGGGCAGTAAATTGTGGCTACTGAAAATTGTCATAACGAAAAAGATATTTACTCAAAACTTTACTTACTGGATTTAGTTCAAAAATATGGTTTCACTGAACAGAAAAAGATAGATAATAATGTGATTAAATCCCCGATTAACAGAGGGGAGGAGGTAAAGGGCTGAAAGGGTTGGTGATTTTGTTCACCAATCAACAGCACCAACAACACCAAAGCATTCTCTATTGTCTTGCTTTACTTCTAGCCAACTCTCTCAGCATCTGCAAGCAAATCATATCATTATCATTCATTTCAATCACTGAATTGGATCCAATTCGAAATGCAGAGCAAGGGATCGAGCCACCGACTTTCCAGTATGGCTCATCGATCCCGCATTCCTGCACTCCTCATCTCCATGTTCGCTACTTTCGCTTCTATCTACGTCGCTGGAAGGTTCTTCCTTCTCTCTTCTACTTCCTTCAACTGCTGTTACTCTTAATTCAATTAATCTCAATTGTTCTCTTCAGGTTATGGCAGGACGCGGAGAACCGAGTTTATCTCATCAAAGAGCTCGATAGGATCACTGGCCAGGTCAGTAGTACTAGTCATTTCTCACTCTGATTCATTTATCCGAACTCGTTCAATTTTTCACTGCAATTTCAATTACTGCATCGGATTTAATTTTTTTTTTTATGATTGCGGACTCAATTACTGCACCGGCTGAATGAAGTTAAGGATCTGGTTTCCGTTCGGGAGATGCATTTTTCACGGTTTAATGTGATTGCATTTGAATTTGAGAACTAGTTGATCGCGTGCATATTATAATTAAAGACTCATGCTGTGTAGTAAATCAACTGTTGGATACTCGTTGTTTACTGTGACCTATAGAGATCACTTTGGGAGGGACATATAGTTTGACACGTCTACTTCTTGTTCTGGCTATGTTAACCGCAACGTTTTCATTCTAGGGACAATCTGCGATATCAGTGGATGATACATTGAAAATCATAGCCTGCAGGTGAATTAAATTTACTTACGTGTACTCCTTTTCTTTTTCTTTTAAAAACAGCAAGAAGTTCTTAATTGCCATGTGATTTTATTAATGATGTCCTTTGGTGTTGTTAAGTTTCTTAACTTCTTTTGTGGCTATACTGTTTAATTATGTGATCGTTTAGGGAACAACATAAGAAGCTTGATGCACTTGAGATAGAACTTGCTGCAGCTAGACAAGAGGGTTTTGTTTCAAAGCGCTTGATAGAGACTAATGGGACCTACTCTAAGAGAAGGCCCTTGGTAGTGATAGGTATACTGACAAAGTTTGGCCGGCAGAAGAATAGAGATGCAATTCGTAAAGCATGGATGGGAAGTGGTAATATATTCTTTGCTTTGTCTTGCTCAGTACCACAAGTCAGTAACATTTTGAATAACTCCACCATAAGTCAGTAACGTTTCGAAATTAAAAAAACCACAGAAAATATGAAACTTGATGTAAGGTACTGAGAAAGAGACAAGAGGAACTCTATAATTGAACAAACTCCCCCCAAACCCCCCCCCCCCCTTTTTTTTTTTCTCTCTTCATTTTCACACTAGAAAGAAGAGTCAGTATCCTTGTATTGATATATTTTATTTCCTGCCATATCTGATGTTGATCATGATTCATGAAAAAAGCTCTAGAATGTAACTCTGTTTTATAGTATATTGTTTGTAATGATTCATTGCTTTGATTTTGAACATAGTTGTTTTGAACGTTCATGAAATATTTGGTGTTCTAGTACATTGGATAGTTTGTTTACAGATTTTATAAAATAGTTTACAACTTTTTGCACTAAGATTGTGGTTCAGAGGAGGTTTTAATTTTAAAGCACTGCCTTTATAGGTGCAGCTTTGAAGAAAATAGAAGATGGAAAAGGCATCATTGTGCGATTTGTTATTGGAAGAAGGTTTAAATTCTTTCTTTTATAGACTTGGGTTTTTTTTTCAGAGGGTAGTGGGGACCGGGGATTCAATTTGAACCACTTCTTATGAATTACATATAATTTTGCAGTGCAAATCGCGGGGACAGTATGGATAAGGACATTGATCGTGAGAATAGGCTGACTAATGACTTCCTAATTCTTGTATGTTTAACTAATTTAAACAGCAAATTTTAAAGGATGCAATTTAAGTATACCATTTGCCATTCACTTTTCTGTAAAAGTGCAAGCAAATTTTCTCATTCTAAATTTGGAAATGGAGCCTCTAGAGCCCAACGTTCAGATTAGAATTCAGTAATGCTCCTGACCATGCAAAAATTGAATCTACCAAGTTGATAAAAGTTAGAATAGAAGAGATTTTGACCACTGAGAACTCTGTTGCAACTACTTTGTCACCAGTTGTGTCAGTCAAATTAGACCAAGCAGTTCCAGAAAAACTTGTTTCAATCACTGTTGTATTTTTATAAATAGTTATTGCACTGAGCATTTTATTTTCTTTTATTCTTCTGTTTCCAATGGTTAAAACCACATATATTATATTGAAACCCAGAAGTCCGAATATCGATCTATATGAGTTGAGATCAATCTTAAGTTAACATCAATACTTATGTGAATGCTATATGTTGTTTTTAGACTGAGTTTAAATAAGCAAGCAAATATGAGGTTATATTATCATGTTGCAGTTATAGTTGCTTAACATAAATTCTTTTTTCTATGTTGTGGCTTTCTGTAAGTAGAGTGTAAGGTTCAAGAGCATAAGCTAGTTAGCTTACCACCTTCAACACTTATGTTGACAGGATGATCATGTGGAAGCAAATGAGGGACTCCCACAGAAAGCGAAATTGTTCTTTGCTCATGCTGCAGATGAATGGGATGCTGAGTTTTATGCTAAAGTCAACGATGATGTTTATGTAAATATTGGTTAGTTTTTCTTTGACTGGATGAGGTTGTCCTAATGCAATTTACTAATATTTCACTATTGTTATTGTAATTATGTTCCTTTTATCCCTGAATTGAACTCTGCAGTTAAATCATTCTATGCATTAGAGAAATCCGTTGATACACATGGGAATATGATCATATGACCTTGAGTTTCTTGTCAGCATATAGAATGCAGTGGTGCTTACTAACCTTTTATTGAATTATGGATGATTTACCATTTCTTTTATTCCTGTAATGGTAGCCAATTTTGAAGGGCCTTTTTTCAAATAAAAGCGATTTTTATCATTAAAAAAGCACTTTTCGTCAATTTTAGGGTGTTACAGCTGACTTCTAGTAAAAAGCAGAAGCCCCTAAAAATCACTTTACAGTTTCTAGCTTCTTAAGAAATCCACTGCAATAGAAGAGAGAGATGATTAGGAATCAGGTTTTAAATTTTTATGGACAAAATTATCGCCTTTGAATTTTTGAAATTACAACCCATACCCTTGCCTCAATCTTCCTCTCCCCAGTCATTCCTTGGCATTTCTCTCTGGTTCTTCTCTCAACACTCCTCACGGCTTCGTCTCTCGGCTATCTTCCCTGCTTCTTGCTTCATGACTTGTAATCATGACTAAGGCTATTTTTACTTCAATCTGTGTATTGCTTAGGTTTGATTTGATTTCTTCTTTTTTGTTGCTCTACTTGGTTGCAGAGAGATTTTGGAAAACAAAATAAAAAAGGCATACCTTTGTTTTTGAAAATTGTCATTTTCTTTCAACTAATTTTGATAGTATTGAATTTTTTATTGGTGGTTTAGGAGATGTTGTGCCCATAAGCCTGCAAGGAATTGTTTACTTTTATGTTCAGTCACATTATTGACTTTGTCAATTTCGTAGAGAATTATCAGCTATAAGCTTTGTCTGTTAACTTTCTAAGTTATTCGTAGTTATGGGATTTTGCAGGTTGCATATACTCTCTTGCAGTTGTATGTGAGAAAATTTAATATGATGGCTTTAAAGTAGCTATGAAAATAGGGAGTACTTTTCTGTTATCTTTATAAGTCCATCTTTAAACAAGTTTTGATAGTCTCATTTGGAAAATTATCACTGTTGGCGGAAGATGTTTGCTTTGCCCTTGTAGTGGTGGTCTGTCTTTTTCTGGTTTTCTTAGCTTGCAAATACAAATATACATTGTTTCTCATATGGGGCATTATGATATGTCAAACTTCATGCTTACCTAGGTTTAGAGGCCACATGACAAGAATCTGTGATAAACTTAAAAGTATTGAAACCTCACGATACATAGTTTTAATAGCAATAATTCAAACTTCCTTCATCCTAATTTGTTGCATCTTTCTGATGGAGATTACAACCTATTAGAGCCATATAGAAGAAAGTATTTCTCAAGATAATATCCCAGGTTTTCATTGAATGATCCACTTATAAACTGCAAATGCATGTGTAAAACACATCTTAAAGACCAGATTCTCAAAGTTTAACATTTGAGCACAATTCAACAGCTATAAGCAAAGCAATAGTTGCTTTGGTACAGACTCACTGGACCCTGTTCATAGTGGGGCTGCAAAAGAACATGAAATAGGTTAGTTTAAGAGGATACACAGATACTTTGCTAGGAAAGTGATACAATTCAGATCAAACGATACAAAAGGGATAAAGAGAGGAAGGTGTGGGCTCAAGCCCAAGCCCAAAAGACTTAATCTGTTGATAAGCTGATAGCCCAATCAAGTAAACAAGCATGCAAGGCAATAGAGTTGCCACGTCAGCAAGAGAGTACCCAAAATACCCCGTAACAGAATGGGGAGCGTGGGGATGCATGGAAGGCAGTTATAAAGGGAAGAAGGGAAGAGGAGAAGGGAAGAGGAGAAGGGGGAGAAGAATCTGGTAAAGGCCCTTATTGGGATTGGGAGAGTGTGTAACCTCTATAATTGTTGCACAATTATCTTTAGCTTATTGTTGTTTACTTTTCAGTGAAATCTCTGTAATGAAGTGAAGCTTGACTCCATAGTTGAGTAAAGCTGAGTTATTGTAATTTCCTTTTAATCAATATATAAGACGAAAACTGATGTTATTCAGGAAAATCTTTGTTGTTTGTTATAATTGTTGATAAATGGAAAGAGGTCTGTATCAAAGTGGTATCAGAGCTCCGATCTAGGAGCTCTGTGGGATGGTTTGGACACGACTAATGGAGCACCGATTAGATTTAGTAGAGGAAGGACTATGACGAGGATGTGCTAGACAAGAAGAAGTGTTGATACGGCTTGATGAAAACGGCGCTAGACAACAAGAAGTAATCCAGCGTTTGGTAGCTAATGAAAGGGGAATGGCAGAGATCATCATGAGGCTGGATGAGTTAGCTGGAAGAAGACGAAATCCATCATATGATGGCGAGAACCACCACGAAGACAGCGTGTTTGGTCAGCCCGATGGAAGAAATGGAAGGAGAGTCAACATGGGTCACCATGTAAACAGGCGTTTGGAGATCCCCATTTTCATCGGGGAAGATGTGTTCGGGTGGCTAAGCAAAGTGGAAAGGTACTTCGTAGTGAACGGAGTGGAAGAGACGGAGAAATTGGCGGCCGTGTTGGTGGTTTTAGAAGGATAAGCCCTTCACTGGTTTCAGTGGGGGAAGCCAGTAACCAAAACGCTACTTGGGGAATGTTCCGTCGCGAGTTGCTCAGCCGCTTTTAACCGGAGATGTTGGATAATCCATATCGTGCGCTGTACACGTTAAAACAGAGTGGGAGCATCTCTGAGTTTAGAGCAGAATTTGAAAAAACAATCAGCACCCTACGATTTGAAGACGAAGAATTGCTCAAGGGAGCCTGGTTGAATGGAGTTCGTAGCAGCATACGAGCGGAGCTGATGATGTCGCCGCTGTTATCCTTGACGGAGATGATGAAGTTTGCGGTCAAGATCGAAAGAAGAAATGACGCATGGAGAGAAGAAGGATTGGGCCCGATTGGGAGAGGATGGACAATGGGGAGCAACCGTGGGCCGTTTAATCAAAGAAATGGGGTCAATTCAGGTGATAATAGAAATTGGGCCTCAGCCAATACAGGCCCAAACCATCCGTTACACTCAGCCAAGTTAGGAACGGGGTTTAACGCAACTCAGATGAATCAACACAACTCACGAACCACTGTACCAGAAAACCCTAAGGAGGGGATGACCACCAGAGCTTCAACGTCGACTACCGAAGGACCGACACCGGAAAATCAAACGTTCCCAGGACGGAGGTTGTCGCAGGCGGAATGGCGCGACAGGCAAGATCGGGGCTTGTGCTTCAAATGCGAGGAACGTTGGCATCCAACCCATCGATGCAAAATCCGACAGCTGCACGTGCTCTTGGTGGAGGACGATGACGAAGCAGAGGGTGATACGAAGGAAGAGGACCCAGTTACGTTACCAACCCAAGAGACTAGCGAACAAGAACAGGGCTTGCAGCTTTCGCTACAAAGTCTTTTAGGGCTCACTTCAAGCCAAACTCTGATGGTGTGGGGAGAGATAGGTGACCAGAAGGTGACGGTGATGGTCGATTGTGGTGCTTCGAGCAATTTTATCAAGAAAAAATTGGCAGAACAACTGGGACTGGAGATTCGTGAAACTCCAGTATATCAAGTGGAGATTGGGAATGGGTCTAAGGTTGGATGCACGGGTGTCTGCAAGGGGGTGAGCATTAATATTCAAGGGGCTCAAATACAACAAGACCTATACTTATTTGAACTTGGAAGTGCAGATGTTGTGCTTGGGCTCGAATGGTTGACACAATTGGGGGAAATCAAGGCAAATTTCAAAGAATTGACCCTCAAATATGGGGAAAAAGGAAGGGAGACAGTGATCAAGGGGGACCCTTCGTGTGTTAGGACTGAAATTTCCTGTAAGTCCATCAATAAAGCTCTCAGTGACCAAGGTCAGGGCTTTTATGTGAAAGCATCCAAAACTGAAACAGAGGGTGACACAAAGCAGTGGCAAGAGCTGCACGAATTGCTATCCGAATTTGAGGACATTTTTTGTAATCCCAAGGAACTCCCACCTGCCCGACCAATAGATCATGCTATTCATCTCAAAGCTGGGAGTACAGTACCAAACATTCGTCCTTACAGGTATCCTCATTACCAAAAATCTGAAATAGAAGAGCTAGTTGCTGAGTTAATTGAAAATGGCATGATTAGATATAGTACTAGCCTCTATTCTAGTCCTGTAATCTTAGTTAAAAAAAAAAATGGAAGTTGGCGTGTATGTGTTGATTATAGGGTATTGAATAAAATCACCATACCAGATAAATTCCCAATGCCTATGGTGGATGAGTTATTAGATGAATTGGGAGGATCCCAGGTTTACTCTAAACTGGATTTGAAATCTGGTTACCATCAGATTAGGATGAGGGAAGAAGATATCCTTAAAACGGCTTTTCGAACACATGAGGGGCATTATGAATATTTGGTGATGCCCTTTGGGCTAACCAATGCCCCATCTACTTTCCAAGCTTTAATGAACGATATTCTAAGGCCATTTATAAGGAAATTTGCTTTAGTTTTTTTTTATGACATATTAGTGTACAGCCAAAGTCAAAAGAAACACACTGACCATTTGAGAGCTATTCTGATAGTGTTGAAACAGAATAGTTTAGTGGCAAACAAAAAAAAATGCAATTTTGGCAGGAGACAGATTGAATACTTGGGCCACTGTGTTTCAGCAACAGGGGTTCAAGCTGACCCAGAAAAAATCAAGGCCATGGTGTCTTGGCCCAGTCCAAAAAACATTAAGGGGCTAAGAGGGTTCCTAGGACTAACCAGCTACTATAGGAGGTTTGTCAAGGACTATGGGAAAATTGCCAAACCTCTTACTAAACGTTTGAAGAAGGATGGTTTCATATGGGATGAGGAGGACGAGACTTCTTTTCAGCTGTTAAAAAAATTGATAAGCTCTTTACCTGTATTGGCATTACCAGATTTTAATAAAATGTTTATTGTCACCACTGATGCTTCTGGGAAAGGTGTTGGGGCTGTTTTGATGCAAGATAACAAACCCATTGCATACCTTAGCCAAGGGTTCTCTCTCCGTGCCCAAGCTAAGTCTATATATGAAAAGGAATTGATGGCAATAGTCTTTGCGGTGCAAAAATGGAGGCACTATTTGATGGGAAGGCATTTTATCATCAAGACTGATCAGCGCAGCCTAAAGTTTCTCACAGAACAACAAGTTTTGAGTGAAGATCAACAAAAATGGATCTCCAAATTAATGGGCTTTGATTTTGACATTCAATATCATCCTGGGAAAGAAAATGTGGTGGCTGATGCACTGTCTAGACAAATGTTTTTTGGGGTGTTATCTAAAATTCAATGGGCTGAGTTTGAGGCATTGGAGGCAGAAATTCAACAGGATCCTAAACTCAAAGGCATCCTACAAGATTTATTCATTGCATCTGATGCTCATGAAGGTTTTAAGATAAGGGAGGGGAAGTTATTTTTCCATGACCGATTAGTGTTGCCCAAGGGATCAAAATTTATTGGTCCCCTACTGCAAGAGTATCATGATACGGGTATGGGAAGACATTCAGGTTACTTCCGGACTTTTAAAAGACTAGAGGGTGTCGTTTATTGGGAGGGGATGAGAAAGGATATCAAAGATTATATGGCTGGGTTTGAAATATGTCAGCAATGCAAGACTCAGAATTTAAACCCAGTGGGCTTGCTACAGCCGTTACCTGTTCCTTCACGGGTTTGGGAGGACATCTCACTTGACTTTATTGGTGGATTGCCTAAAGCAATGGGGTTGGATACAATATTAGTGGTTGTTGATCGCTTTACAAAATATGCTCATTTCCTTCCATTAAAGCACCCGTATACAACCGTGGATGTTGCTGGGTTGTTCATCAAGGAGATAGTTAAACTCCATGGCTTCCCTACTACCATTACTTCTGACAGAGATCGTTTATTTTTGAGTAATTTTTGGGCTGAAATTTTCAAAAGTGCTGGCACCAAGTTACATTATAGCACCGCTTATCACCCACAAACTAATGGGCAAACAGAGGTAGTTAACCGGTGTTTGGAGGCTTATTTCCGGTGTTTTTGCTGCACTAAACCCAAACAGTGGCCTGCCTGGATACATTGGGCAGAATTTTGGTATAATAAAACGTTTAAGGATGCTATGGGTATGACTCCTTTTAAAGGATTATATGGCAGGGACCCCCATACCCTTTTTAAATGTGGCACCTTCATACCTGCCATTGATGCTGTTTCTCAGTCACTTCAAGAGAGAGATCTTATTCTGCATGATTTACAACATCACCTTCTCAAAGCTCAAGATCGTAGAGACACTATGCAAATCAGCATCGCAGGGAATTGGAATTTACAGTGGGTGATTGGGTTTATCTCAAGCTGCAACCGTATCGCCTCAAAACCATTGCAAGGAAGATCAATGAGAAAATCAGTCCACGGTTTTATGGACCTTACCAAGTTTTGGAACGCATTGGTGAGACGGCTTACCGTTTGCTGCTTCATAAAGAGTGTAAAGTTCATCCTGTTTTCCATATCAGCCTTCTCAAAAAAGCTATCAAGACAAGTTCCACGGTCCAGCCACTACCAAGCATTTTAAATGCCGATTGGGAACTACTCTTGGAGCTTGAAGCATTGCTGAATGTGAGACGATCAGTACAGGGGCATATTCAAGTGCTTATTCGTTGGAGACATTTGCCTGAGTTTGAAAGCTCTTAGGAAGATTTTGAAGTCATCAACCTTCAATTCCCTCAATTCAACCTTGAGGACAAGGTTCTTCAAATGGGGGGAAGTATTGATACAATTCAGATCAAACGATACAAAAGGGATAAAGAGAGGAAGGTGTGGGCTCAAGCCCAAGCCCAAAAGACTCAATCTGTTGATAAGCTGATAGCCCAATCAAGTAAACAAGCATGCAAGGCAATAGAGTTGCCACGTCAGCAAGAGAGTACCCAAAATACCCCGTAACAGAATGGGGAGCGTGGGGATGCATGGAAGGCAGATATAAAGGGAAGAAGGGAAGAGGAGAAGGGGGAGAAGAATCTGGTAAAGGCCCTTATTGGGATTGGGAGAGTGTGTAACCTCTATAATTGTTGCACAATTATCTTTAGCTTATTGTTGTTTACTTTTCAGTGAAATCTCTGTAATGAAGTGAAGCTTGACTCTATAGTTGAGTAAACTGAGTTATTGTAATTTCCTTTTAATCAATATATAAGAAGAAAACTGCTGTTATTCAGGAAAATCTTTACTGTTTGTTATAATTGTTGATAAATGGAAAGAGGTCTGTATCAGAAAGTGATGGTTTGAACTTTGAACATTTCTAAAATTACTGGGCACGATATAAAATTTGAAATAATTTTTTATAAAAAAAATTATAATTTTATATTAAATAATTTTTCTTATTTAAAAAAATAAGTATATAATAAGTGTTAATTATATTTTTGATTTTATAACATGTACAAAAAGTACTTTTTTATCCAAACATATTTCTTTAGAAGTGCTTTTTTATGTCCTTTATTGTAATTTTATAAGAAAAAACACTTTAATATTTTTCATCCAAACAGCTTGAAAGCACTTTTGAAGTAAAAAGTGCTGCTTTTTAGTAATTGTACCTAAACACACAATAATTTCTACTTTTCATAAAAAGCTCTAAAACAAAAAGACTATTTTGTGCTATTTCAAAATCACTTTTTTTAAAGCTTATCCAAAGGAACCCTTAATGCTGAAAGAATCTCTGCCTGGGAAATGCACAGTAACAAAAGTGCTTAAGCGGTTAAGCCACTAAAGTACCTAGGTTCTAATAAAACTATAAAATCATCAACAAGATTAGGATAAATAAAGGAGAAAAAAGAAAGTTTCCTCAATCATTAACTGCCTCCTATCCCTGAATTGTCCTTATATATTTTCATCTTCTGAGAAGGGAAAGTTAACATTCTTCCTTTTGATTATATGATGACATTTTTTGTGTGCCTTTTGCCCTATTTAATTAAATTCCTAAGAGTTTGTTTCTCATTTTGAGATAAATATATGTCTTGCAACTTACTTGTTTCTTCCTGCACAGATGCCTTGGGAGCTACACTTGCAGCTCATTTGGACAAACCTCGTGTTTACATGGGATGCATGAAATCAGGCGAAGTTTTCTCTGAACAGTGAGCCCCTTATGTTGTTTAAAATGTTATGTGCTTTATAAATAATACATTTTATTGTTCTCATCTCAGCGTCTGTGGATTATGACAGGAACCATAAATGGTATGAACCAGAATGGTGGAAATTTGGTGACAAAAAATCGTAAGCCAAGCAACCTGTTATTTCATATGATTGAACAGTTTCATTAATTTTTGTCAAACATTATATAAATTAGTCATGTTTGACACAGTATATACCAGTTTCCAATAGCTGCATGTGGATCTTTGGTGAAACTGAGGGTTTTTTCATGGTAGTCTGCAATGCTATGAGTTTGTTGATCCCATAAGTAAAAAATGCAATACCTATTTTACTTTTGCTTCTCAAAACAATCTTAACTGGATAAGCCTATTATGTGACATGAATATACATTACAGTGCCAATATCTTAAGTACTTGCAAAATATAATTTAATTTATACTTTGCTAGTTGAGGATGGAAACCAAGGAGAGCTAGCAAGCAAGTTGAATATTTCATTTATCCAGCTTTTTGGTGCACAATTCTGGCTCCATTGATGTGCGCTAAGTTTCACAAATATTTTCTTCATGTCATGTATTTATCTCCTCTTGAAATGATGATTAAATCTCTTGTTCAACAGATATTTTCGTCATGCATCAGGAGAGATGTATGTCATATCGCGAGCATTGGCTAAATTTGTTTCAATAAACAGGTCAGATCCACTCTTTACTGCAGCTATACTGTTAGCTACTGTTTATGCAACTCAATCTTGAATCTGTTAAGTTGGCAGATCTATTCTGCGTGCCTATGCCCATGATGACGTGAGTGCTGGATCCTGGTTTATTGGGCTTGATGTGAAGCACGTTGACGAGGCAAACTTTTGTTGCTCATCCTGGTCGACAGGTCTGTCTCTCTATCTCTCCATGTTTTTTGTGTGTTGCAGGTGCATATTTGCTAGTTTAAAATTCAAGTTCGTGGCATTAGTTTTATAGCCCCCAAAAAGGTGGCCTGACTTTGAGTATCTAAGAAACTATACGCAGAATTTACTTAATATAAATTGTTGGCATATGCATCAAATTTTAGTTGCAACCTCAAGGTGACAAAACATAATTTTTGTTTTTCAGGAGCAATTTGTGCAGGTGTTTGAGTTGGTTCTAGTGCATTCTCGTGAGAAGACTACCAATTGTTAGAAGGTTTGACTTCCTAAGATCTTTTTATCTCTACTGGAAACTGAGTGATTCCTGGAGATGTCTGTTGTAAAGTTGCTTCTAGACTTCTAAGTCTATCGGGCAATATAGTTCCATTAAATTGTACAGTTTGTCAATTGGTGGGTTGAAAGTTTAATAGCAATTATTACTAAAGGCATGCAAGATAGCACAGCAATTAAAAATTTAGTTTTCCACCTATAAGTTGGTTTCTATCATTCTATGGTTCTTTCATTCATTCATGGGCGTAGTGGAAGATGGTCTTCTCTTGGTGGAAGAACTTACAAAAATGTATTAGTGAAAATATTTATAGGAGTGACATGGTGGCCAATCATCTTTTCTTTTGCAGTAAAGGGGACTTTGTATGTGTACAGTCAGTAGCAGGGAATTTTGAGTCATGATTAGGCTTTATTTATATAGGTGAACAGACAGTGTCATAATTAAATATATGCTAGATGGATAAGCATTTCAGATTTTAAAGAAAATCTGAAGAGAGTGGGTTACGGGCAGTACCGAATTCAACAGCCCATACCGTCCTAGTACCGGCAAGTTATAATTAGTGGGTTACGGGCCTCAATATGAGCATTTCACTTTTCGCCATAACATTATGGGCCTGTTTGGATGAGCTTTTTTTTCTTCAAAAGCTGCTTTTTATTAAGAAAAAAAGCACTTTTCGTTTTTAGTTCATTTGGATGTCTGCTTTTAAAAAAAGGAGAAGTCACAAAAAAAGTCAAAAACCTACTTTTCTCAGAAGCTAAAATTTTTAACTTCCCAGAAAAGTAGAAGTCAAAAGCCAAATATTTTTTTTAAAAACTAAATATTTTTATAAAAATATAAATAGCTTTAACTTTTGTAAAAAGTAATTTAAAAATAAGGAAGTAGTAAAAGTTACTTTTTTTTTAAGGTGAACCAAACGACCTCTATATTAGACTTGAAACCTGACAGTGCCCGTGGAATTACAACTGCCCATAAGGTTATTGTTTGAGCTTAATATTTAAAAAAATTTATATTGCTTTTATTTTAAAGATTTTTTTATAACTTTTTTTATTTTCTTAAAAAATCAACTAAACATCCTTAATATTTTTTTGGAAAAAAATTTAAGATGAAGTTTTGAAAATAAAAATCTTGTGCAAAGTCATTGAATTTCTGTTGTTGTGCATAAAAATTTGTGGCACTTAATAAATTTAAAGAAAAGTGTTTGTCATTTTAAATGACATAAAATTATGTCATTTTAAGAGAGAGATACACACAGAATAATTTTTTTATTTAAATTTTAAATTAAAAAAACACTCACTTTCTCTTTCTCATAATTTTCATTTTCTGTGTCTATCTCTCTCCTACAATGACATAACTTATGTCATTTAAAATGACAAAAGCTCATAAATTTAACACACGAAATAGAGGAATGGATTTTTATTTATTTATTTTAACAAAATTAAAATTAACTCGATGTTGTATGAATATATTTTTTATTGTATTTGGATAGTATTGCTCTGATTCTAGCTGTGGTTTGCGGTAATTACACTTAATTCTTTATTTGTTCCTACACCTACATAGACCTTATAACAAATGATGGTTAACAATGATTATGCACCGAATGATATGCCTATTTCCCCTCCATTATAAAAGAAAGAAAGAAAAAGAATACAAAGCATAAACACAACCTCCCATGAAAAAGAGTCAGCAATGCTGCTTGAATCGCAAGAACCACCACTCTTCTCATTGACATGAGTCTAGTTGTCGCTACGGATAGCGTGCAACAAATTAACAATCCTTCGAATCTACCATCACCGCCACTGGTGGCTTCAAAGTGATCAATTTGATTGATCTTTGAAACTTTTATGTTATGGGGTGTTTGGTAGGGGTTTTTGGTAGAGATAACCAGGCAACTTCTAGTGATATTTTAACTTAACCATGTTTGGTAGAAGTTTCAAAAAATTTAACCATGCAAATGCATTACCCAGTCATTGTGAATTTGATGAAAAACACTGTTTCAAAAAATCAAATGGAAGGTGGTATTTTCGTTTGCTAGGAAAAGAAAAAATGGAGCGCAAATTTGGAGACGGAAATGCCCCTGGTACGTAAATTGGGAGATGCAAATTTGGAGACGCAAAGTGGAGCTCTTCAATACTTCCAGGGCAGGGATCATGTGTTTGACTAGGGAATGGATCTTCTCATGTGAAAAAGTAGTCATGTGATCATGTTATTTGATCACAACCACTTATTGATGATGAGATAAGAGAGAGAAAAATGTATAATTTTCAAATGAGTGATTGTGATCAAATAAAATGACCATTTTTCCATATGAGAGGATCCACTCCCGTTTGACTATGATCACAAAAATCGATTCAGGTGGCAACATAATCTCATTTTAAGATCAGACACGGTCTCTTGAAGCTTCTCACTTCTATTTCCTCTAACCTTCACCTTCATATATTTTTCCATTCTGCTCAGTACACCTAGTCATAGCTTGCAGAAGGTTTTCACTTGTGATAAATCTTGGAGTAATGTTGTCAAAAATTATAAAAGGGTTATTTTCGTCTTTTCAATCCATTTTTCCATCAATATTTTACGTTCAACCAAACATAGACTCAGAAAATTTAACCCAATTTTTTCGGTAATATTTCGGCCTACCAAACAACTTTTTTTTAACTTTTCTACCAAACTCACTTTCTCACCATATTCCTAGTAATTGTATTTCCCTAATAAAAAAAAACTCCTCTACCAAACACTCCCGGAGAATCCTAGTGTTAGGGTTCGATTTAATTTTTCGTTCCTCAATTTCATTTCTTTTTTAATAATTGTGATGTTGGAGATTCAAACTACGTTTAATCTTTTTATGATATCACTATATATTTTTTTCAAAAATCAAATATTTTTTTTAAATTTAAATAGCTTTAACTTTAATAAAAAAAATACTTCTAAAATAAGCAAGGCATAAAAAAAAAAATTGGAAGCCTATCCAAACAAACCCTCTGAGAAATTTCTTTCTTAAAAAAAAAAAAAAAAAACAGCTTTTAGAAAGGAAAAAAAGCCCATCGGGCTCTTAATCTAAGAAGAGAAGAATGAAAAAAAACAATGGTATCCCTGTTCAGATGAAAGCGAGGGGGAAAAATTCGAAGAAAATTCTAGTGCACCGCCAAATTTGCCTTGCAATGACCTATATGTCTAAGTCATCATTTATTTTAGCACAGGTGCTTAAAATTTGTGCAAGAAGAAATGGTGGCAGCATGAGACAAAGCATTTGAAGATACGGTGGAGCAAGTCCATGTACTGAAGACGAAAGACTTCTAGGCATAGATGAAAATAGCGCCGCAATAGCGCGCAATATCGCTATTGTAGCGGGTAGCGGCCATATGCCGCAACAGAACGCACGCAACGCTACTATTCAATGTAGCAGCAGTAGCGGTCAACAATTTGCAGTAGCGGATAGCGTGGTTAGCAAGGCAATTGCACGCTACAGTGAGAAAGCAATGGAAAAGGAGGAATAGAGGGTATTATGGTCTAAAACTTTAATTATAAGGGTAAAATAGATTTTTTAATCTGAACCTACTTGGGCTTTATCACTAAGGGAAAGGAAAAAGAAAGTGTTGATAATGAAGGTGGTGGTGATGAAGAAATTGAAGAGGAAGAGCAAATTTATAATTTTTGTACTAGTGACAGTGAGGATGGAGAAGACTTCTTAGAAGATGGTGGAGATGATGATTTTGCTTAGTTCCTTTCTTGATTTTGAAATAGAGCATTAAAATTCGTATTTGACAATAT
Source organism: Gastrolobium bilobum (assembly GCF_033153095.1). Classification (NCBI taxonomy): domain Eukaryota; kingdom Viridiplantae; phylum Streptophyta; class Magnoliopsida; order Fabales; family Fabaceae; genus Gastrolobium; species Gastrolobium bilobum. The sequence continues at coordinate 265,635 of NW_026899797.1, read as the reverse complement.
TTAGATCCTTCCTTATTTTCCTTGATTTTTGTTAATGTAATTCTTTTCAAGGAATTTATATTATTTCCTTTATATTCTTTGAATCCTTGTTTGGAATGAAAGTGACAATAGAATTAATTATGAATGTATATTTTTAATTTTAATTAATTTTTTTATGGACTTCGTTGTAGTGGTTATATCACTACCCGCTATACCGCTATAGCATTTTTGAGCTTGGCCGCTATCGGTCGCTACCCGCTATTAATAACTATGCTTCTAGGCTAGGACCAATAAGCTATTGAAGTCATTGGAAGACATGCAGAGGGGGAGGAACTAGTGCTATCAGGGACCAAGCATTTGAAGATACAGCAGAGCAAATCCATAAATTGAAGACGAAGGATTTCTGGGTTAACATCAAAAAGTTGCTTAAGACAATGAAAGACTTGCAGATCATGGTGTACGTGATTCCAATCAGAAAAAAGGTTGAGGAGTTGGCAGAAATAATGACTGAAATGAAAATTAAAAAACAGAATTGTGATTCATAGAATGAAAAGAAGCTACTTAACAATGCATGTATTACTTCACCCGTCACACATCTAAACGGCAACTTAACTACACGGGGCTAAGTATAAACAACACATAAACCTCATATGAGAAGCTAGTGTGATTTCCGAAACAAGAGACATGTCAGTATGGCTTTCTATATTCTTAAATTTTCACGTATGTTATCATTCCAAATTTAATCCATAACTACCATAGTTCTTTCATCTATCTATTCAAAAGTTCTTTCCAACGAGTTAAACAACATAGGTGATTTCTTCTTCCTTTTTGGTTTGGCAATAACATAGCTACTTCAACTGCTCATGATGAGCCATTAAGGAAATGTGCTAGTGCCTTGTCAGTATCATTGTCATGCATAACCAAGGCTTCAGCAACGCTGCTGGATGAAAATCCCATTTCCCGCAGAAGGGTGTACCCGTTGACAAATTCCTGAACCTTCAAATGAATCATGCATCAGGTCAGAAAAACAATTTAATCAGTAAAGACTACGATACATCTTCTGCCTGCTAGAGTAGCAACTGGCAACGCAAAATAAAGGAATTTCAGCACTAGTCTAAATAAGAAAAACACTAAACCACCTGAAGATGGTATCGAATCCAACGGAAAGCACCATGTAATGATTACTTCGAAAACCATAAACATGCAGCCAGGGTGGTCAACACAAACAATACAAAGAACCGTCCAGTAAATGCAATTTTCAGTATGGTACCACTTTTGGGAAGTTTAGTAGTGCTCGTCATAAGAATGACAAAGTGATAAGCTGGGAACTAAGATCTGAGCTGGTAAAAGCTCCTAAATTGTCTCATGATAAGAAAGGCTTCCCCACAATATAAGGTTGACGAAGAATTATATATGAACTGGAAGTAAACTCCAGATGACAGATGGAAAAAATTTAACCGAAAAAAATCAAGTAATCAACAGCTTGTCTACTTGAAAAGAAATTTAGTTTCAAACCTCTTCCGGTTAGGTTTTAAGCAAAACACCTATTGATCATTGACGTTTGTAAATAAAAGGAACCAGTAGACTCCATAGAACACCAAAATTACTCCTCCTTCCCAACCCAGGGAGGGATGCTCAGAAGCAGAAGACAATCAGATCAAGCACAACATATGCGAACTTGTATACAAGGTTTAGAGAACTATCAATTTAATTACCACTTTCTATCATTCTTGAAAAAACTATCAACTTGACGACCAACAATAAGTTCACAGTAAATATTTGGAGGAGAAATTCTCGTATCAAGGGTAGAACAATTTAAGTAATGCTATGTCTATAACCAAGAATCCAAAAAATTATTCAATCTGCATGATCAGTGCAGATAGAAGATGTTTGGCATACATTATTTTTCAGAAACATAAAAATCATTAATCATACTCTAAAGCATTGCTATTATCTTAACATCATGTCCATTATGAGTTACAGGGATCCGGAGCATACCCTGGTTGGATTATCACCATAACTCGCAACAGCAATGGGAACAGCCTCTCGGCTGAGCCCCATGGCTATATATTTGCTCACAACGGGATCTGAAGCAGTAACCTGAAAAAAAATGTTTCATTTTACACTATCAAGTTGGAAACAGTAAAAGATTACCTATATACCGAAAAACAATGTACCAAATTTATCATGAACTAGCAAACGTGAAGTTACAACCTCTGGGTAATAAATTCGGAAAAAAAATAATTAACACAGGTTACAATATCATAAATTGGAACTTCCTGCTCTAAATCAAGAACAAACCTTTGTAGATGATGATGATTCAGAAACTTTAGTTGGAAGATTGTCTGACACAAATTTGCTCCAATTTGGGTTATCCTTCTCTGCTTCTGCCAAAAGTTTTCTCTCCAATCCAAAATCAAATTGGAAGTTGCTCCGGGGATTATCACCTACGTGTGGTGATAAATGAGGCTGCAAAATTGTCAAAACCCCTCAAAAACCATATTCAACTATCAAAACAGATCCAAGTCAATTATGCAAAGCTTGAGTACTTTTGCATACTTGGCATGGAAGAACAACTTCAAAATGAAATTTATGGAACAAAATCTGCTAAAGGTTCATACGAACAAGTCCATTGGAATAATGTGTATAAACAACCATATAATCTTCTGCTCCAGTTAACTGAGCTGTAATGCGCCTTACAGAATCCATCTAATATCATAAATCATAATGCACTATCTTCCCAGATTTAGAAATTACTTCAGAACAATAAGAATACAAAAGGGCCAGAAAAAAGAAAAGTTCAGCAACTGTACCATCCAGATAGGGAATACATGCAAAAATCTGAATAAAATTAATTCCTCAAAGCAGCAACCCATTGTCAATAAAAGGTACAATAGAAGCGATGGAAGAAGCTATGCAGTTATCAAAGGAATTTTAAGATAACCGAACATGAGTGGCAAACCAAAATAAAGTTAACTCAAGCAAAGAAAAGTAGCATTTAGAATCCTCAATCATGCGACAAAAGTTTCCACTTTACTAACCATTAGAAAATTAATAGATTTCATTTTTCACAAATCCACAGATTGCTTATATTTTATTAAAATCTGAACTGTTGGTATTTACATCAACAGTGATACACTGCAGAATGCACCCTGCTATTGAGAGGAGTAAGGTGAAACCAAGATCCAAAAAAACTTCACGAAGGAAGCATGTCCATTAAAATGACACTGACATGCAGATTGATGCGCATTCACGCACAACTCACAAGCATTGAGGAGAAAAGCATTGTCATCAAGTCAAATACATTATAATGCACTGTAACTTAAGCTTGAACCTCAAGAAATGCTACGTATTCTCAATTCAAAACAACAGAATAGACAATCAAAACAAATCTTACCGGCGGTGTGATCCTATATTCTGGCTTTATAGCAACCCTAATGCCCAATCCTGCTGCAAAGTCAATAAGAAAATCAATTTCATCACACTTGAACCGCGAACATGACTAAACCTAGTTTTTTATTTTTTTTCAATTTATTCTTTTCAATAATTACGAGAAAAACCGAATTTTTTTGAAAACTTGGTTACTATCACTAATCCTCCATATCAGTTAAAGAGAATGTTCGTTTTCGTTAGTTACATGGAATTTCTTGAGATGAAAGTGATCAAATGAAGCGCAGGGAGAGAATTACAAGAAGATGACGAAGGAGTAGAATTCTGGTGATATGGTGATGGACGGCCGGCGGCGACGGCGGCGCCTTGGGGGCCGATCTTCGGGTACATGGATGACGGCGGTTGACGGTACATCGGACCTTGGGGACCCGACCTGGTTCTGAAATCGTTCTCCATGAAACTTGCGTTGCTTCCGAAACGAATAGAAGCGTGTGCGTTTGGGACTTGGCACTAGAGCCAGCAAAATCGGCTTTCGACCCTTATAACCTTTTATTAATAATTAATTATCAAATTGACCTTCATTATAAACTATTTCAAAAATTTAACCTCCCCAACAAACATAACACCGATCTGCCCCTATTTGACCGTTGACCACCAAGCCTACCCGGGTACACCCCTCCCTACCCGGGTATTTTTTGAAATTTTTTGTCTACCCGGGTAGGGAGGGGTGTACCCGGGTAGAGTTCTTCAATCTGAGAAAATGTTTGAATTATTTACCGGATAGGGAGGGGTGTACCCGGGTAAATCTCTGTCAAAAACCCCAAAATGAAATAAAACTCAAGAGACTAAAATGAAATCTCATTGAACTCAAGAGACTGCTACATAGCAACTCCTATAGCACTTGTAAGTTTACTTACATTAACAGTCATCACCAGGAATTCTAACAGAACTCGGAAACTGACACCAGGCCTTGGATGCAAAATGAAGCAGGAGGAGGCAGAATAATGCATGGCCTCTGTCGAATAGGTTCAGAAATTCACACATCCAATGACAAGAAGCGATACCTGTTCAAAAACTGCAACAAACTAGATTAGGAAAAAATTGTATGAGGAACAAGTACAAGAGCAGTAAAGTTGAAAGATACCCTTTTCTCAGAAGCATTCATTCAAAACCAAACTTGCAAAGAAATCAAAAAAAAGTTTAGAACTTTCAACCAACCCAAGATTTGAAAAACCCATAGCAAATGGTAGGTGACAATACCGTGGGAAGATGGGATAAAAAAATTAACATAAGATGAAGATAAGGAGGAGAAACCGATTTTGTAAATTGTATGTCTGTTGGCTGCTGCAGAGATCTAGGAGGGGTTTTGGGGTTTCTGGTGGAGATTTACCCAGGTACACCCCTATGTACCCGGGTAAATAATTCAACTATTTTTTCAGATTGAAGAACTCTACCCGGGTACACCCCTCCCTACCCGGGTAGGCAAAATTTTCAAAAAATACCCGGGTAGGGAGGGGAGTACCCGGGTAGACTTGGTGGTCAACGGTCAAACAGGGGCAAATTGGTGTTATGTTTGTTGGGGAGGTTAAATTTTTGAAATAGTTTATAATGAAGGTCAATTTGGTAATTAATTATTAATAAAATGTTATAAAGGTAAAAAAGTCCAGCAAAATCTGTTCGGCTCGGCGGGCCAACCCGTCCCATCAGTTAAACGGGACGGGATGGGCTGAGTTTTTCAACCCATCTTAAAAGCGGGATGGGATGGGGCAGGGCGGACTCATATTTTGGCGGGTTGATGGCGAGCCGAGGCGGGTCAGTGTAAAATAGGCTCGAGCTGGCGGGCCAATCCGCCAAACGAGGCGGGGCGGGCTCAATTTTTCAGCCCACTTTTAAAAGTGGGGTAGGGCGGGCTGACTCATTTTTTGGCGGGTTGATGGCGGGGCGGGGCGGGGCGGGCCGCCCACTTTGCCACCTCTACTTGGCACCGTGTTATTGCGTTTTAAGTAGCGTGTAAATAGGTTAGGTTTTGATTTAAAGGGTGAGGATATTCTAGCTACCAAAAATTCTCACTACTAGGGGTGAAACTGGGTCGGGCCGGCCTACAGGGGCCTACGGCTCGGTCTACATCAGGCTAGACCTGACCTAGTATTTTTTGTATAATAGGTCGGGCTTGGGCCTTAAAAAAGCCTGTTTAATAAAAAGGCCGTAGGTCCACTTTCAAAAGGCCGAGCCTATAAGCCTACAGGCCGGCCTATATTGTACTATTTATTTTAAATAAAATAAAATAGAGTAAGTATGCCTTCAAGAAAAAAAAGATAAATTTAATCAATTGCAATTATTTATAACTTAATCATATTCGATTATATTTTAATAGAAATCTTACTTTATTTCTTATATAGGAGGAACCAACATCTCAACATGTTAGATTGTGTATATGAATATATTAAAAAAAAATTGGCAGAGGTTATACTTACTACAAGCATCATGATATGTTTGTTGGATTCATGTAGTTATTTTAATTTACATAGTATGAATTTGTTTGTTGGATCTGATGAAATATATGTTATTTAATTTGAGCATTTTGCTTTTGAAAATGACTTAAATGCATATTGTATTAGTTTTGTTATGATTCATGATTCTATTTGGACGTTGAAATTATGATTTTTGGTGTAGCAACAGAATTTGAGTACTTTGTAAAGTTGATTCATGGTTCTGTTTGGAAGTTAAAAATTAACAGGCTAACAAGCCAAACCAGGCCATTTGTTATTTTCATGAATGGGCCAAACCAGACTAACAGTTAGACTCATACTAGGCTTGGGCCGGGCCAAATTAAAATTTTTTAACGTAGGCTTGGGCTTTTTGGGGCAAAGCTCGGCCCAGCCCAGCCCACTTTCACCCCTAGTCACTACTAACTCACTACCCATCATATCACCATGGGATCAAAGAGAGAGAATGTTAAAAGGTTTTTGAAGAGAGAGAGAAAATGTTAATCTAATGGTGATTAGATAGGTAGTAAGTTGGTAGTGGAAAATTTTAGTAGTGAGAATATCCCTTATCTGATTTAATTAGTTAGGTTTGTGTAAAAATTCTTATGATTGGCCTGACTTTTTAGTATGTGTAGGCACAGATTATAAGCCTGACCTGATCTGTATTTAAAAATAAAGTCTTAACTTTGGCCTTTTAACTTGTTTAAACCTATTAAATATTTAATAATTAAAAATTAACTAAAATAATATTACTTTTTTACTTAAAATTATTAAAATAATAATTTTATTTAATATAAATAATATACTATAGGCCCGACATGACAAAAAAGCTTATGACTTGTTTTCTAAATATGTTTTTTAAAAGTCTAGGCATGTTCTATTTGACTATTTATAATAGGTCAAGCCTGACCTAATATAGGCTAGGCTAGGCCGGCCTAATCCATTTATGCCCCTAGTTTTAAGTAAAATAAAATCAATATCCATGAAGTAGACTAATCAAATTTTATTTGGCTAATCAAATAAAAAATGGGATAGGATATTATGTGTATTTTTTTATACTTTTTCATACTTACTTTACTTATTTTTTTTAGATCAGAATTTTTTATGGTAAAAATAGGTTGAAATTCTAATCTAATAGTGTTTGAAAAGAATTATGTAAAATAGACATTAAAAAAGATAATAACAATATATTATTCCATAAAATATATATCAAATAGCTCAAGAGAAGTACAATTCCTTACAATTACGGATGATGTGCTTTTAATTTAGGTTATGTGTTTAATGTCTTGTAGGAGATACAATTATTTCCTATCTTTTACTCGCAGATAAAAATGTGTGGAACTTATGTAAGGTCATGTGAAGAGAAGAGAGAAAAAAATAAATCACATGAGTCCCACACTAGAGGTGGCAATTTGGGTTGAACTCGACGGGTCAACCCGCCAAAACGGGGTGGGTTGAGTTATACTTTTCAACCCACCAACCTATCTCAACCCACCACGCTTAGTTGTGGGTCAAAACAGGTTGGTGATGGGTCGGGGCGGGTTGGCTCGCAGGTCAATTTTTTTTTTATACTAATTGTTAGTATTTTATTTGTCACTAAATTTTTATGATATGAAAAAAAATTTATCTTAGTACTCCCCTAGAAAAAGTGAAGAAGAAAATTTTTATTTATTACAAAGGTTATCCATATATTGAGGCAAAGATAAGTTCCTAAAAAATATTTGACTGAATATTATTATACATTTAGGTTTGAGATTGGAAAAAAACTAAAGGGATTGTGAAATGAAAATAAGAAATATTATAAACTTAATAAAATATAATTTATTTTTAATTTTATTTATTTTTTATTTTTTAGGCGAGTTGACCCGCCAACCGACCACAAAATGGAGTGGGTTGGGATTTTCAACCCATATCAAAATGCGGGGCGAGGCGGGCCAACCCGTTTTTGGCGGGTTAGCGGCGGGGCGGGCCAACCCGTTTTGCCACCTCTATCTCACACACTTTTATGTGTGTAGAAAATAATTTTATCTCCGATAACACGATAAACATCAAAGACTTAGTGATGCACTTACAGTTGGCCCATTGCACATGTCCAACCTTTGATTCAACAAGCTCAGAGTCAACTAGAGTTATGTTCCAATAAGGCAATAAGTATGGCACAATTGTTGAAAGATTGAGTGATTTGAAATATAACAAATTATAATCAAATCGAAGTCCCAATAAATCATCAGATATGATTGTGATTTGTTTGTCAAGAAAAAGAAAGCAACACATTTGGAATGATTTGAGATCTAAGATATGGGACGTATTTTGAATGATTTAGTTGTAATTAATTAATTATTTTTACAAGTTAATTACTGTTATATTTATGTTAGGAAGTTTTTTTTATTTTTAAGATGTTAAATTTTAGATTTTTGAATTTTGTATTACTTTTCAATTAGTCTATAAAAAAGTGTTTATGACCCTTATTGTAGGAGTTGAATTTTTGTTATTTTGTTAATAGAAACTGAGAGCCGGAGGGTTACTCATTTATCATATCTCAACTTTTTGTTTAGCCTTTTTTTCTATGCGCTTTCGGCATCACTTACTTTATATGACTAATCAAAATTTGTTTTTTTAAAACATAAAACAATTTCTATTTTTACTGCATAAATAGTTTTTTGCTGCACGCAGTATATTTTCGAAAATACGTAGACAAATTATTTCTTTTTTAATTGGTGGATTCCACTTTTTTTAAAAAAAGAATGTCTTTATGGCAAAGACATTTTATATGAGAACGCGCAAGAAAATTAAAACCCTTTTTGAAAGCAAGTAATACATGGATGTGCATATATATATATATATATATATATATATATATATATATACACACACACGTAGGGTTTAGTGTTGTCATTTTAAATGACACAACTTTATGTCATTTTTAATGAAACTACGTCGTTTTGGTGTGTTTTGTCATTTTTTCTAATTTATAAAATTAGAAATAAAAAAAAAATGGAGGAGAGAAAATGTAAAAACACACCAAAACGACGTAGTTTCATTAAAAATGACACAAAGTTATATCATTTAAAATGACAAATATTTTTCCCATATATGTATTTTAAATGTGACTCGATAAATCATAATCGTTGGATTGACGGAAATCAACGATGAAAAAATAGGTTGTAAGAGGTTGTAAAACTTTTAGATTATAAGAATAACACTCATCTCTCTTTCTCTTTCTCTCTCTCTCTCTTTATATATATATATATATATATATATATATATATATATATATATATATATAAACTGAAAAATATTTATCCTTTTAAAGGATATAACTTTGTGTCATTTTAGATCCTAACCGTTGATCCCTCAATCAACGGTTAGGATTTACTAAGTCAAACTTATTAATTAGTTAGTAATTCGCAATAAAATCCAGTAAATCCTTGCCGTTGATTGACAAAAATCCACGGTTAGGATATAAAATAATACAAAATTATATCATTTAAAAGGACAAATAATTTTTTCATATATATACATATATATATATATATATATATATATATATATATATATATATATATAGGTTGTAGGATCTTTTGACACCAGTGTCAAAGTTGAAATTTGACACCTCATCTGAGAGCCGTTAGATAAAAAAAGATCAACGACTCTGATTTGTAAGCATGTGACACCATTGATTGTTTTTTATCTAACGGCTAAGATGAGGTGTCAAATTTCAAATTTGACATCAGTATCAAAGGATCCTACCTCATATATAAGTGTGTGTGTGTGTGTCTATATATATATATATATATATATATATATATATATATATATATATATATATATATATATATGCCACACAATAACTTCCGCCCTCTATGAAATTGAAAATGTCGAGGGTAAATATGGAAAATTAATGAAGTTGTATGATTTCAGTTTGAATTCAAGAATTTTCTTTCAATTATGATTTATAATTTAGGGAGGGTTATACTTACCGTCAACTAAACTTATCAACCTTACAACCAATCTAATCACCGTTAGATTAGAATAAAATCTAACGGTGATTAGTTACACCCTATAATTTTAATTCTTTCTCTCACATCCTCTCTCAGTCTGCCTCTCTTTTTCTAGGTTTCCATTCCCTTTCTGCCTCTCTATAGGTTTAGTAAACGCACAATAAGGGTCTCCATCAGTTTGTTTTGAGTGCTTCAAAAGCAATAACTGATAACTGAGTAATAAAAAGAAATACACTTTTTAATAAGATTAACGAACGACTTATCAAATTTTTTATTGTCTTTGACAAACCCACGATAACAACCTATGTGTCCAAAGAAACCTCTCAAGCTCCTAATGGTTCAAGGGGCAGGCCATTGATGGACATTCTCAGTTTGGATATTATGTTGCCCAATTATCCGAATCATTTCTCCTTCAGGGTGTTGGAAGTCTTTACCACAAATGCTTTAGAGTTTTTTTAATATACTCATCCATTATCCTTCCTTGCCTAAAAGTGGCGAGGCTCTCATATATGTTTCTATGAGTTTGATCTCTAAATTGTTGAATCAAGGCTGCCATTGAACTTTTCAAATCTAGAGAGAGACAAAGGCAAACAGATAAGGGATGAAAACCTAGAGAGAGAAAAGCAGACAGAGAGGGGATGTGAGAGAAAAAAATTAAGATTATAAGGGGTAACTAATTATCGATAGATTTAATTTTAATCCAACGGTGATTGGATTGGTTATAAGATGGTAAGTATTGAAAATTTGCAAGTGTTCATAGCTAATTTTAACCGAAAATCGAACCAAACTAAAATCTAATTAAAATGAAACATATTTGATTTTATTTTTGGACAATTAGTTTTCAACTTTACTTTTTAAATCTTTGGATTGTTTTTCAATTTTAATTTTTCAAAATTTATTCAAATAATAGGGTTTAATATTTTGTTTTTACTATATAAAACTTTTTTTAGTACACTCATATAAAAATGATGGGAGAAAAAAAAAACTTTATTCACTAAAAGCAGAATTATTTTTCCCTGAGACAATTAGTGCTCCAATTTGTCTTCAACCAAAACATATTAAAGTATTAGCAGCCTCACTAAAAAGTTAGGTGTCCCAAGATTCTTCATGGACATATTTTTAAGTTATTATGATATTTTTAAAATTTATCCTTATTTTTTTATACATAAATTTATCCTTATTTAATACTATTAAATTTTTTAATTATTTTAGTTTATTTTCACTCTTAAAAATAACTTTCTTTTTAATTTGTAATTAAATTGATTTAAATTTCATCAGTTTAAATGTAAACCAAACTGTTTGTTTATCTATTTCAAGAGAATTGATTGGAATAGCTCACTCAAGATTGTTTTTTTTTTTTTTGTAAACAAAAGGCCGAAGCCCAACAAACAAAACTAAAACCTACAGACTATTGTTCTAGATCTACCAACAGCAGTTATATCACCAAACAACAAGTGTTGTATGCTAGGAGGAGGATCCCTCCAAATTTGAAACGTAATGTGATCTTCCAAATCCAGAATATGGTTTGCCATCCAATCAGCGCAAGTATTCCCTTCTCTGTACGTATGCATGAAGTTAACAGTCCAGCATCTACTCAACCATGTCCGTATACGAGCTATCAAATGACACTCACGGACTGCTCCACCATTCATGGTAAGCAGAGTGATTACACTAGATGAATCACTTTCAATAATGATATTACGATACCCCTCTCTCCAAGCCATCTCCAAGCCCCTAAGAACACCCCACAGCTCAGCTTTGAAGGGAGAACAAAAACCCAATCTATAGGAAAACCCTCCTAGCCACCTCCCTTGGGCATTGCGAATCAAACCACCACAAGCAGCAAGATTAGAACTACCTCTAGCAACTCCATCAGTATTAACCTTCACTACATCATTACTTGGAAACTGCCAGGCTACTTCAATCTGCATTGAAGTTTTCTGAGACACATTACCAAGAGCATGCCTCCATGCATCATGAATATTGCGCAAGCTCGCCAATATTCATCTTCCTCGCGCTCATATGCGGCAAAGCAAGACCATGCACTAAACCATTCCTCTAGCTCCAAATTTTCCAACAGGTCACAAAGAACATCGACAGCCAAGCATCATCCCCTCCAGTCACGACCAAATGGAAATTATAAGTAAGCCACTGATCATAATTGTCCATGAAAAAATTATCTAACCTATGTGGATGCACAAAATGAAGCCAGATAGGTTTAGCCTCAGCACAGTCACGAAGAACATGCAACATAGTTTCACTCTCCTTTAGACAAATCGGACAAATATCATTACTGTTTCCCCAAGCAGCAGTATAACTTCTAGTAAGCAACTTACCATGAAGGACCTTCCACATAAAAATTTTAATCTTCTCAGGTCCTTTCCACTTCCACAATCGACTCCACTTATCAGAAATATGACCAACCTGGGAATTATGGCTAGCAAGCACACGATAAATGTCTTTAACCGTAATAAGACTAGCCCCCTCCAAATCCCACATCCTAATGTCAGGCCCATCATCAGCAGCTGGCGGCAAGGTCCCACGGAAGACATTTATAATGTTTGGAGGAAACCACCGATCTAAGATGTCGAAATCCCATTCTCCATCTTGTTTAACCAAATTGGCTACACGAAGCTCAGAGTTAAAATTGGCCACATTGGTAAGAGCTAGCTCATGAAAAGGCTGGTCCCAAGATAACCATTTATCATACCAGAAAGCAGTGACCATCTCCAACTTCCCATTTAAGCCTCCCCTCCATATCCTTCCAAATACGACACAAGTTTCGCCATAAATCCGAATCCCCAGCACGAGCCATGAAACAAGTACCTCTCATATTACCCCCTTCATATTTCGCTTGCAGAACAGAAACCCACAACTGATCTGGTTTATTAGCAAAGCTCCAAACCCTTTTAGCAAGCAATGCATCATTCATAAGCGATAGGTTTTTAAAACCAAGACTTCCCAGCTCCTTAGGCTGAGTCACAGTGCTCCGGTTAATAAGATGATGCACACGAATACCCTCTTTATCACCCCAAATAAAACTACGCTGCATTTTCTCAATTTCATGACAAACCGAAACTGGAATCTTACATCTTTGCATCTGAAAATAAGGCATAGAGGCCAAAACCGATTTAGATAAAGTAATACGGCCAGCCTGAGAAAGAGTTTGTTGATTCCAAACACTCAACTTCTCCCTCATCTTGTCTATTATACCTGCATATAATTCTTTAGACGCTCTACCATGCTGCATTATAGAACCCAGATATCTTCCCACATTCTTCACATGCTTGAAACCGCTTTTCTGAGTGATGGACGAAATAACATCAGGGCTAACATTCTTGGAGAAAAAAACACTTGTTTTGTCAACACTAAGCTTCTGACCTGACACTTCCTCAAACAGATTAAGGCATTTCAATAACAAATCGATTTGATCCTCATTAGCCTCCATGAAAATCATCAAGTCATCCGCAAAAGCAATGTGAGAAATGGGAGGGCCATTTTTACCAACCCAAATGGGTTTCCAAAGACCACCATTCACTGCTGTATTAATAATATACGTTAGCTTCTCCAAAGCAAGGACAAAAAGGTACGGAGATAACGGATCCCCCTGACAGATACCGCGGGAGGACGAAAATTTTCCGTCTTGCTGCCATTCCACAAATCATTAATCTGAGGGGTTTGAACACAGTGCATGATAAGATTAATAAGGTGCAGAGGGAACTGAATTTCCACCAAAGTCTTCCTCGGAAAATTCCAAGATAACCTATCATAAGCTTTAACCAAATCTATCTTAATTGCCATGAAACCCCTCTTACTCTTCATTTTATGCATAGAGTGAATCAGCTCTTGAACAATTACAATGTTATCCTGAATTTGCCTATGAGGAACAAAACTAACCTGGAAAGGGGAAATCAGCATTTCCATGACAGGCTTCAGACGCTGAACATTCACTTTAGACAGCAATTTATATAGAACTGGACAAAGAGAAATTGGCCTAAACTGAGAAATACAATCCGGATTTTTTACCTTAGGAATCAGGACCAAAAGGGTAGTATTGATCTCTTCCACCAACTCCGGATGTAACCAAAACTTCGAAATAGCTGAAAAAACCTGATCCTTCACATTGTTCCATTGCCGTTGAAAAACGAGGGCAGGGAAACCATCCGAACCTGGAGCTTTGAAAGCATTCATACTCTTCATTAAATTTGAGACCTCAACCATACTAGGAGCCTTAACCATATCAGTCAGGATATCCGGAGACAAACTAAACCACTGGTTCGAAGACGAGAGCCATCTTCGCTCCTCAGTTTCCTCCTCAAACAGCTTTTTATAAAACCTGCAAACCAAACCCTTTAATTCGCCTGAATTCTCAATCCACAAATTACTTTCATTTTTCAATCGAGTAATTTTATTATTGCTCCTACGGATAACAGTCTTCAGATGATAGAAACGAGTGTTCTTATCACCATCAACAATCCAGTTATGCCTAGATTTCTGGAACCAAAGCATCTCTTCCTCCTCAAGAACTAAGTCCGGGCTATGCTCTAAATATGACTCCAACTCCTGCAGCTGTTGATTGTCTGAACGCGACCGTTGCAGCTGGACAGCATCAATATCTCTAAGTAAGTTATTCTTCCTCTTGCCAATATTCCCATACACCTCCTTATTCCACCTCGTCAAATGAGGAACAAAATTACTAAGCATCCTACTACAGTCCTCATTCTTATCCCATTTCTCCAACATCAGATCGTTAAAACAAGAATGGTCCAACCACGAAGCAAGAAACCAAAAAGGTCTAATTTGCCAGTGACTGTTGCGAGGCTTGAGACTAACTAGCAAAGGATTATGATCCGATTGAAGTCTAGGAAGCACCCTCACTTCAGCATCTTCAAAACAAGTACGCCACTGAAGATTAACAGCAGCTCTATCAAGCTTTTTGTATACCCGCTGCAAATGATTCCACTTAGGACCTTGCCAGGTAAATAAAGGACCCGAGAAACTTAAGTCATCCACCAAACAATCATGTAAAAAATCAGAGAATCTACCACACTTAGCAGCATCAGGCTGAGAACCACCTTTCTTCTCCCCCAAAATTTTGATATCATTAAAATCCCCAGCTATGATCCAAGGACCAGTAATATTATGACTAACCTGCTTGACATCCTCCCACATTTCATGCCTCTCAGCTTCACGAGGGCTACCATAAACAGTCGTACATAAGAAACTATGACCATCACCAATCTGCACATTCATATACATGAACTGAGTTGATTGAGATAGAACCTGCACCTTCGCTCTCTTACCATTGACAAGAACCCAGATGCCACCAGAATACCCATTCGCTTCTTGAAAAAAAGCATAATCAAACTTTAATTTTTTGAGAAGACTGCTGCTATTCGAACTACCAGTACGAGTTTCCAAGAGAATAACAATACAAATATCATGTTTATGAACCATCAACTTCAGAATTCGACCAAGAGAAGGCTTGGCCGCACCTCTACAGTTCCAAAAGAGAACTGACATTAAGAACTTTTAGATAAGTTTACAGGATGAGATTGCACCTGAGACAAACGCTTCGACCCACTTCTTCCCACTCCACGATGAGAACCACCCCCTTTAGGCTTACCACTGGTATCCTTTAGCAATTTAAGACGGGGATCAGGAGGTTTCATGGGTTGCACTCGGCCAGTACCCTCCACATGAGGCTTCTCAACGACAACCTGCATATCTTGAGTACTACGATAAACTTCCAAACTAGAAACACCCTCAACATGATCGGTCTTGCCATCCTCTTTCATCTGGTCGAAAACAGGATTCAAACGAACTGTCACTGCACTTTGGATCATGCGAAGAACCTCCATCTGATCAATCGGTTCTGGGCCATCCTCTACATCATGCTTCATGATATCATTCCAAACCAAATCAAAAGCATTTTTTGTTTCAAACAAACGGACGTCAGCATTCAGAACACGTCTGTTTGAGGAACTTAACACCAGATCTTTGTCCGCGACACTATTATTCGTTTGCACCTCCTTATTTACATTCACACGCTGCGTAGCAGCATTTAAGCTGTCGACCTGCTCCCTTAAGACTACCTTAGGAGCAGGACAACTCTTATTGAGATTCCCCTTGATCTCCTTCCCCACTTCACTTTCACGTCTAGGAAAGACACCCTTACCCTTTTTATTCCGGGTCACCACCATCCAAGGACCATACCCATCATGAGCCACTTCCTCCACTGCTGTTGCTCCCTTGTCCGCAATACCAGCATCATCAACCACCATCGTTCCATCAACTCCAGCCGAAACACATGGCTCATGAAGATGCTTACAACCTTCTGCTCGATGGCCATACTTACTGCAAGCATAACAGATTAAATGAAGCCCTTCATACTCCACGTTTCTAGAACGCCCTTCAATCAGATAATCAGCTTTTAAAGGTTCTCCAAGATCAATCTCAACACATATGCGCGCAAACTTGCCCCTAGCAAGATTAGTTGTCGCAACATCCAACCTTATAAATTTACCAATCCAATCTCCAACACTCTTTATCAAAGAAGTGTTCACGTATTCAATAGGAAACCCAGGAAGCCTCACCCATGCTGTAATCTTATTTATTGCCGATTGGAAAGCGTTAAAATCTGGTTCCCAAGACCTTATTTCCAAATAATGATCAAAAACAATCCATGGGCCACCTGATAGAACATGCTCCATATCAGCTTTCTTTTCAAACCGAACGAGGTAGAAATCATTCTCTATATCTGTGACAAAAATATGACCATCTCGTGCCCACATGTTCTCTAATCTTTTCCTCAAAAAATTAATAGACAGCTTATTTCCCATCAGTTTTACAATCAAAGACTGTTTCCATGGCTTCCACGCTTTTTCTTTAAACTGATCCGAAAGTTTGAAATTCGTCTTCCCATCCTCACGGGTCTCCACCGTGATATCTGTAAGAGGCTCACCATCCTCTTTTCCATCACGATTTTCTTCATCGCTTTTTGCAGCTCGCTCAACGCCTTCAAGATGCATCGAATCCACCCCTTCCAAATCTGATTCGCCGTCGACCTCCCATTTCCCATTACTTCTCATGAGAATTTCTTTAAAGCTTGATTGGCCATCCATCCATGCCTCCTCCCTCACAACAAGCGACTGATCATTGGAGAATTGACCTTCTCCCTTGTACTTCTTTTTGCTCCTTTGAAGGTTATCAGCTTCATCAGGTGAAAGGTTGCGGACGTTAGCCGATTGCATGGGGGCAATCCCAAGGAAACCCTAACACAAACGGCAAACCCTAGCACAACGATATTTTCTCTCAAGATTGTTTTAATTGGATTTGCAAACACTCTTTCTTGGAATGAGAAGGGCCTCCTTTCATTTTGAACCTTTTTACACAAAAAATTAAAATAAAATAAAATATATATTTTTTGGATAAACCACAAGTATCCTCTACGAGAGGCAATATTGTTTGAAGCGGATCTAGAATTAAGGCTTTAAACTTCTTCCAAGATACAACTGTGATGATCAAACACATGCTCCTACCCTCACCTGCTTAGCTCTCATACGTCAACTGAACTACCTTTATTTGGTAAAAATAAATAAATATAATAATAATAATAGTGTGAGACTTGAACTCTCAAATTAATATTAAGTTATGTATCAAAAAAAAAAAATTAAGTTATGTTTAAAAAAAATTAATATTAAGTTGGGGAATGCAATTAGATTAGCTTAAATGGTGCATAAAAGTGAAAACAGTAGAGAAATATAATATAAAATTAGTAATTGGTCTTTACGTGTAGTTTAGATTTTTGAATTGAATTGATTCTTTAGTTTTCACCTAGTAACTTAAAGTTTGGATTGAATTGATTCTTTACACCAATAATTATAATAGAATTAAGGGAAATTTATTATTGGTTGATGTTTCCTTGATTGTCTTTCAAAAGCTGTTCTCTCATTTGATAAACGATTATGCATAGGCCAAACTTAAGACTTAATATACCAATATAGTACAACAGAAATATTGTTAGAATACCTAAAAAATATTGCATTATATCTTAGAGTAAAGATTTCTAAGGATTGGTTTTTATATTTTATTATATTTCCTAATGTTTCATATATTTCATGATTTATTTTTTATTTTATTTTAGTAATTTACTATTAATATTAACTTATTCAGTCTTCTCCCTTCTTCTCTATCTATGCCTAAATCCCTATAGTTTTTAACAGAATCATGAATTAGCTACCCTATGCTCCCAAATGCATGGGGGACGTTGGTTGAGAGTAGAGAAAGGCTGACAGACAATAGATTCTTGTTTTTACATAACTTTCAGATTCATTCCTACAAGGAAAAATATACGATCTACAACTAGAAAGGACACTTGCTATGCTACATAATTAATATATGGGATGCAACATTATAATCCAAATATGGGGTCATTTGCACCAAATATAGAAGAACCAAACTGTCTCGTATTCAAATCATTGCCATCCAAGGCTGGACCAAAACGATCCAGCCACTGAGTTGGACTTGCAGTTTCATTCTCCTCAACCCACTCAGAAGTCATGTCAATATCATCAAATTGAAGCAGATCAACTTCTAAAGACTTTGCATTCATCTGCCTAGCCAACTTAAGATTGTAGTGTATATAAACAAGGTCATTCAATGTTTCTCTATCAATCTTGTTCCGTTTCTCTGAGTGAATTTGCCGAAAGGTACTCCACTGTCTCTGAAATGAGAAGGTGCTACAAACTTGACTTAATATTCTAATGGCAACTCTTTGCAACGCCGGAGCAGAGTCACCGTACTGTTCCCACCAAAGCCCTACAATGAATAATAAGCAATTAGTTTGCAGAATAACTAACCCTACTGTGCAGTGTTACCAGCAGATTTGAAAATAAAAAACAATCGAATAAAGCAAATAAGAAAAAACCAAAATCACATTCTAATAAATATGCTGGCCAAACTCTATTGTACGGGGTAAATAACAGACTGGAAAAATTAGCATCCTTGCCACTGCTTCAGTAATACAATTGTGATGACTCCTGAGAATCAAAGCTTGGTCCGGCATTCACTAAAAAAAGGCATGTCAAAAGTTTACATTTTGTTGTGTTGTTCTCTAAGAAATAATGATGAACACCAAAAGCACTAAGCATAGTTATAGATGCATTTCAGCAATTCAGCTTCATGTGGTCCCACCTCCCCAAATTTTAGGTAATTAATCCCAGATAGATGACTGAAGTTTTTACTTTCCATGAGCAAAACAAACTCCAAAATTTTCCTAAAAATTTACTGAGTTAACCAATTACAAAAGAAGAATTCACTCGCTTGATGCACATTTTACCCTCAAAATACGTTGTTTTCTTTATCTAAAGGATCATGCTGAAATCAGACCTTAATATCCACGAAATTTACTGTTGGGTTGAAATATTCAGCTTAAAATGTACATTCATCATAAAATTGGCTCACTGAGAAACAAAATGGATTAAGGATACTACATAAAACTTACATGGCGCAACTGTATTTCTTGCCTCCTTTGCTAGGCTACAGCCAAACATCCCATGTGCCTTTGTAAAAGTATATATTTGATTGGTGATGTCGCGCCTCATATCTGGTACAGGAAGTAATTTCTCCACAACCTTAAAGAAGTCTTCTTTTATAGA
Organism: Gastrolobium bilobum; assembly: GCF_033153095.1. Taxonomy (NCBI): domain Eukaryota; kingdom Viridiplantae; phylum Streptophyta; class Magnoliopsida; order Fabales; family Fabaceae; genus Gastrolobium; species Gastrolobium bilobum. The sequence goes on along the minus strand of NW_026899797.1, from coordinate 246,120 downwards.
AGAAATAAATTTTACTTCAGGATTGTATTGGATACTAGGGTTTAAAAATGCTGCAGCTGCATGTAGAGGGGAATGGAGTTGGTCCCGCCACTTTTTATCTACTATATCTAAGAATGTCTTGCACTTGTTCTCATCCATTATATAGTATGTCCTAATTGATTCTTTGGCCCTGGTCATTAGTTCATATATGGAACCTACAATTGGTTTCCCGTCAGATACTTCCCTCAATACTTTCAGAAAAGGCTCAGAGATGGCCACACACTCTTCCACTGTCCGCCAGAAATCACCATCTTCAGCAATTGCAATACAAGAAAGACTCTGCGGTTTATTTGCATAGGAAGTGTTTGAGGCATATTCAGGACTGTGGAACATATGCTTCAATCTTGCTCTCAACTTCAACATAGACTGTAAAGACAGGAAAGTGGATACAGACTTTGTGATCCCAGTTCTGATTAGTTCCTGGCCTCCACTATACTTCTTCATAAGATCAAGCAATGAGGCATTATTGTATATTAACTTTGATATGGTTTGTGCTTGTAAAATGCATCTACTAATCCAATCAACCTTGGAGAATTCCTCCAAGATTAGGTTCAAACATTGAGAGGCACAAGGAGATACAAATACAGTTCCATAGTTCTGCACAATATGATTAGCAATACCAGTGTAGTTAAAGCTGCTATCCATAATAATTTGCACAACATTTTCTGGGCCAAACTCCTGAATTACAGAATCAAAAAGATCAGCAAGCCATTTTGTGTTCTTGAAATATGCAGAGGCATCCACAGATTTGTGGAAAAAAGTCCTGGATGGTGATGAGACTAGGAAATTAATCATGGCCTTCGATTTATAATCAGTCCATGTGTCCGCAATAATGGAACAACCTGTAGTAGCCCACTCTTTCTCAACATCTTTTGACTGTAATCCCACTTCTGATTTTATCCTTTCCAACCATGTTGTTTTCAGGATTTCTGCTGATGGACCTGTAAATCCAGGACCACACTTTGCAATGGCATCAATCATCAACTGATAGGATGAAGACCGTGCAACACTGAAGTCTAGCTTATTCTCAAAAAAGAATAGAGCAATACTTCTCTCAGCATTCTCTTGGCTGTTTACAGAGGAAGGGGTCATAGGATTGCCAGTAGGAAAAATCTTCATAATAGGGGATGTTGCATCCATAGATATAAGAGCTTTAGCTGCAGAAATATTACCAGGAGACTTTACTTCCGGTAATTTTTGCTTCTTCACACAAGAGGTTTCTTTGACCTCTTCCTTTGATGCCATTATAGTCCTTACTCTGTCTGTAACATCATCTCTGACCTTGCTACAAGGATTTACCCCTTTACTTGGGAATCGAGATAAATGATGTTTCAACCTACTAATGCCACCATTTAGAACTCTTTGGCAAAATTTACATCTTACCTTGTTTCCATCTAATTTCTCCGCATATTCCCAGCAGACATCTTTTTCTCGAACCACTGCCAGTGTTAAAAAAGAATTGTTGTCAACACATTATATAACAAGCAGTTCTTTGGTTCTGTTAATTTTACATTTGCATCAAAGAAACTAAGAGCAATGCTGACAAAATATTCAAATAAAAAATAAGAGGGGATGGCAAAATGCAAAATAAGTATTGAAATATAAGGCCCCTACTCCCTACAGAAAAAAGTACAAAGCCAGAACAAAAATAGAAAAGATAAAGAACTAATTCAACCCAGGCTATGGGTGAGGCTACATTAATGATTTTATATCTTCTAACACACCCTCACACGCAAAAGCCCTTTGGGCTTGAAGCGTGGATATTGCATAGCTCTATTTTTTGGTCTACCTTGTGCTGTACAGGCCTATTTTTAGTTTACCTTGTACTTACTTAATTCCACCACAAAATGGGGGCGGTGAGGATCAAACTCGTGACCACTTGGTCATTCCAGCTCTGAAATCATACAAAGAACCAATTCAACTCAAAATCTACTATCTCTCTAACTTAAACGATAACATATGATAGGAAGCAAATTAATGTAGAAGCTAACGAAGTCGTATTAGGATATAATTACTTAATGCTAGGTCCACTATTGATCCTATCTGCATCCATTACATTTTAAAAGATAGATATATTGGAAAATAAGCTTCAACTTACTTAGGATGCTGTAACGAACTCTTGTGAAATAGTATATGACAACCTACAAGAAAAAGACCAAAACCAGATAATGAAATAAGAATCTCATCAGAAACACAACACAATAACATGGACCATGATCATTCAAGCACAACAGTCATCATTCAATGATTAAAGCAATAAACTTGAATATAAACTCAAGACTCAAGTGGATTAGAGAACTTATCCATGACATATTGTAACTCTTCCTTTCCTTGCAAAAGCATTAAGTCAAGCATCTTAGATAGACCCATGAGGAAAAATAATAAAATTTAATTTATCCTTCATTTTACTCATTTCTTAAAATACGTAAGATATTCCCAAGAAAGCACTAAAATAACTGAGCTAAATCTCCCCTTCCTAAATCACACAGGGAATTAAATCTAATCTCCAATTTCATATTAAAACATTTGCGAAAATAGATTACAAAGATATAGAAATAATCAAAATTAAAAAGGTGAAAAAAAGAAAGGATGCTGATGAGATGATTAAGGAAAAAATGAGATAGCGAGAAATTTGAAGCTTACGGAGTGAGAGAGATTGATCTTTCCCGACGGAGAGATAAACGGAGGTCGCAGATTTCAATAATTTTTTTCGATTTATCGCGATATTTTCGAACTAGGGTTTATGCTGTGTCGTAAACTAATGCGCTTTTTTATTCTTCGTTCTTATCTTTCATTCTTTCTCCTCTCTCTAACTTTTATCTTCTCTTGTATTTTCTCGTTTTTCGATTTTTTTATTTTTTGGTTTGCGTGTGTGAAATCTCCATGTTGGGTTTCCTTTTGGCGATATCTCGCGAACCTTTTAAGGGATAACCAATCAGATAGAGCCACGTGGAGTTACACAAGGGAACATTCCTGAAGCGACAAACCATGAAGGACTATTAGGACAGAGAGAATTAAGTACGAATGATAAATTTAGTCCACAACCAGGTAATAAGGTAATAATTAATTACGGATTAACTTATTAATCACAATTTTGTAATTAATTACTCTTTTCAAGTTTAATTAAACAATTTAAACATGCGTCGTTAGATTTTAGCTTGAGAATTTTTATTTTTATTTGAAAAATGCTCAAGAATCTTTCAATTATTCAATATCCAATGTAGTCCATGCCGTATATAGCATTTACTATCCAATTTACTATCTTTAAGATTCAAATTCACACACACAAAAACTCATGACAAACTACACAAGATTCCAGTGCAGAATTTCATCAACCGAGATTTGTCCTGGATGCAACCTTGATAGAGAGACAATTCTTCATGCTATCAGGGACTGCAAAGTTGCCAGGGAGGTTTGGAAGTTACTTGTAGACCAAAACCAATTGCAGGATTTTGTGAATTTGAATCTTCAAGAGTGGATTCTGCAGAATATCAAAGGTGCCAATCGTTGGAGCTGTGATCCGCAATGGCAGCTAATTTTCGGTATTACAACTTGGTTTTTATGGAAATATAGGAATGATTTTGTTTTTAATGGTTTAAGTTGTAGTCCTTTTGGCATATTGTGTATAGCTATGTCTTATAAGGATAGTGTTCTATTGGCTAAAGAGATGTTCTCGGTGACACGAGTGGAGTCGACAACTCGAACGGAGAAACTTATAGCTTGGTCCTTTCCTCCTTTGAATTGCATTAAGATAAATGTTGATGGGGCTAGCTCAATTGATGGATTACATTCAGGCTGTGGTGGTGTCCTTCGAGATAGCTCGGGTAACTGGGTTATTGGTTTCTGTAAGAATCTGGGTAACGAAACAGCTTTGAATGCAGAATTATGGGCTCTATTGGTGGGTCTAAAAGTAGCTTGGAGCAAAGGTTTTAGAAATGTGTGGTTAGAAAGAGACTCTCAGTTAGCTCAACAATTGATCCTTAAGGGGTGTAGCCAATCTCACCCATCTTCTGGTTTGATTAGTCGTATCAGGGAGCTTTTGGCCAAGGATTGGAATGTTACTGTTTCTCATATCCATCCAAGGGAATGGAGTGGCCGATTGGTTAGCTGCTTATGCTAGCAACTTCTCTTGGAACGTTCAGCTTCTAGATCTTCAACCTCAAGAGTGTTTGCATCGTTTGCAGAGTGACTTCACAGGAACTCACTGGCCTAGGCTCTGTGCTTAGGTTGTTCTTTTTTATTTTTTTCCTGTCTGTTTTTATTTTTTCGTCTTGTATCCACACACAAAAAAGGCGTTCGTTAGAAAATAAAGTATTTATAATATATAATTATAGAAAATATCTAATATTTACTTATGTAATTAAAAAATAAATAAGATACATTAATTATTATTTAATTAGTATACTTTTATAACACACATTAATAATTTCTTTTAATTATTACAATTTTTGCATATATTTTGACATTTTGTCAACATATTTACTACCACTTCAAAAAATGCAAATTTTTATTCTAAATCTATGTTATTACAAAATGCAAACTATAAAATATAAGGAAAGAAATTGAAAGCATAGATAAAAAACAAAAATAGCAAACTTATAGACATTATTAATAGTTTTACTATTTGATTCATTTGACGAATGAACATATAATCAATTTAAAGCAAACTTAATCCCTCTAACACTCAAAGGATCATTTGTCATAAACAACTACATTTAATGATTTTTTTCAATAAAAATCCAAATCTTTAACCTAAACAAAATATCGCATTATAAAAATTAATTTACAGAATATATGAAGCTGATTATATATATATATATATAGCATAGAATTAAATAGTATATTTTCAACTACCAAAAAAAATAGTATATTTTCTATATTTTCAACTACAAAAAAAAATAGTATATTTTCTAATTGCACACTAACTATGTAATTGCCTCGACCTAACTCTATAAGTTGTAAAGGCTACATATATGTGACACAAACTAATATACACACCAAAAATATATAGACGTGCATGTGAGAAGGTGAAAGTGTACAAAATATAACAAATCATATAAATATGACTCTCATAGCAGCCTCTTTCCCCTTGGAAGTCGGGGATCAAAAGGGATTGGGATGCAATGCTTTGGTGAATATATCCAAAAATTGATTGGAAGAATATGAATGAGATCGACTTGAGTTTTCTCTCCAATAATGTGGCAATTGATCTCAATGTGCTTGCTACACTATGGGAGATGGGATTGTGAATGAGATGAATGGCAGATTGGTTGTCACATAACAGTGAAATTGGTCGAGTAATAGGAATGTGCAGATCTTGAAGAATATAGCTCACCAATTACAATTCACATGTTAGAGAAGCAAATGCCTTTTATTCTATTTTTGAATATTACTTGGATATTGTGCTTTGTTTCTTCCACTTCCAAGATATAAGAGAGGCACCTAGGAAAACATACATACTAAAGATAGATCTTCAAATTTCTAGTCAAGACCCCCGATCAAGATTTGTAAAGCCTATTAAGGTGAGGTTGCTTGTGGAAGGGAAGAAAAAGCCTTTCAAATGAGGCACCTTTAAGTATTTGAGAACCCAGATTATATCTTGATAATATTGTTGTATTGGTCTAGAATCATATCATCTCAATTATTGAGTAGCAAATCAACAATTGAAAGAAGGAGACCTTCCAAATAAAGATAGGCTGAAGGATCTTTTCAAGCTTGATGGATGGATCAAGAGGGTTTGAAGATGGCTTTGCTGTAAGTAAGCTTGTATCGAACACTATCTCTAACTTGTATTCTTTTTGGTTAAGAAGAACATTTTAAATCATGCAAGCTCAAGTCCAAGGAAAAACCTCAAGGAACTCAAGTCCTTGATCTTAATATGTTGGTTGATATACATATATTTTGATACGATGAAACTCACTATTATCATCATCAATTAATGCGATATCGTGAAGATGAACTAAAAGAATAATAAATGAAATGAAGGTTCTAAGTACAAACAAAGTTATCTATAGGATCAAACATGGTTATATGAGCGATTTGTGGATGCATAGCACATTAGCACAAGCATCCAAAAAATTTAGGTGCAAATTTAAAGAAGGTGAACCATAGAGTTTCTAATAATGAGTTTTATGACTAAGGATAGAAATGGTCAATCTATTAATAACGTGGATGGGTTGGGTTATGGCATAGGTATATAAGTGTTTAGGGAGCTTGGATTGGAAGATAATGACCTGAACAATACCTAGGATATTTTGGTGTTTACGTTCAATCACCCCATTTTGTTGGGGTGTCTCCACACATAAGGTTTGGTGAACTATACCCTTGTTAAGAAAGAAAGCATTCATGAGGAACTCAACCCTTTTGTCAATTCGAATAATTTTTAAAGAAGTATAAAACTATGTTCCAACAAAGGTGATAAAATTTTGTAAATGCATTATAATTTCATCTTTATTTCGCTTAAGTACAGTTTAGGTAAAACGAGAGAAATTGTTAATTATTGCAAGAAAATATCTATAACCATATACATATGAGATTGAATAAGGGCCCTAAATGTCAAGATGGATAAATTCAAAAATACATTTTAATTGATAATTACTAGAATAAAAAGATGGCCTCTTATATTTGGCTAGATGAGAAGTATTACAAGGTCTAATGTGTGTACACGGAGTGAAAGGAAAAAGAGATGACATGCTTTTTATTATAGACTTAGAGGAATGTCCCAATCTAAGAAGCCAAAGAAAAGGATAATCGGTTGATTAGGTGTTGCAATGAATAATATTCGAATAATTCTTTGAAGCGAATAGAATGTACAATCATCGCATTGATTAGTTGAACCAATCATCTGCCTCATACTTATCTATTGGATAACACAAGAAGAATTCTTGAATACAAAAAGGCAACGGAGATCCATCAATAATTTTGTAACAAATTTCGAGCTCAAATGAAAGTTTGGAACATATAGAACATTTTGCAAAACTAAATAAAGTGTAACATGTATAATTCCCGATTAGTATAAATAAACTCATGAGCCATTTGGAAGAGTGATAGTATGGGTGGAAGAAGGAATCTATTTTGATGGCTTGGGCAAGTATAGCAAACTTTGAAAACTTTCTTATGAAAATTGCATATTTTAGTCTGAATGTTTTCATCAACTAGTTAGTCTTGGTCCTATAAGTCGGTGGATAACCATGCTTTTGGCAACATGTATTTGTAGTGTGATTGGATTTCCCACAGTGCATGCATAGTTTTCCATAGTTTCTTCTCCATCTTCCACCATTGTAGCATTACATGCCTCTTAAAGAGTATCCACCTTAAACATTCTAATGTTCAAAGGTGTTAAGAAATGACTTGGAACCAGCATGTGAATTTTCTTCTTGTTCTAAACTCAATTGTCTTTCTTCTTGAATGATTAAGGAGAATACCTTGTAGATATTTGGGAAAGGATCAATTAGCATGTTTTTGGATCTGACATGGGCGAATTGCTCATTCAAGCCTCTCAAGATCTAGATGACTTGATTCTTGTCTCTCATTTCTTGCACATGATTCAAAGATCCACTATTGCAATGGATTGCATACCTACATATTAGAAAAGGTTGCAAACTCTCCCAACTCATCCCAAAGAGTTTTTACTCATATGATGAACTAAGAGACATTCATCTCTCCTTGTTGAAGGAGAAATGTTTCTTCTTGTAGATCACAGATTTAAAAAATATCTAACTGAAAAAATCTATCACGTAAATCCTTCCAAACATCAAGAATGATTCATCTAAAGTATCAATTGTATGATAGATTAGGAAAACGAGTTGAGGATCCAAGATAAGACCATTGTGATGCAAGGATAAAAATAAGATTTGAATCATCAGGATTCATAATATTGCCATCCACAAATCTAAGCTTGTTCTATGATTTCAAATTCATTTTCAAGGAACACATCCATACTTGATAATTTCTCCCATTCTGCGGAGGTGAGACTAACACCAAGGACGAAATTTTGGAATTTTTATTAGGATGCAGAAATAAAAGGATAATGGGATTGGTTATAAAATCTAGGAGTATTTGCAAGCTCTAGTTCGCCATTTTAGGAGAAGAAATTGAATATAAGAAAAAAGAAAACAAAAAAAGATGAAGAATATGCGAAATATCATAGGGAAGTGAAATACCAAAATTGTGATATCACATTATGATGCAAGCAAATATTGCATTATAAAAATTGATATACGGACTACATGAGGCTTATACATATATCAACTATATTACAAAGCGTTATATGTAACGCCTGGCAACTTTCAAAGATCAACGACTATCCTCACACACTAACATAAGACTTTTCAGCATGCTTTGTCCTCACTTGCACACTCCCATTCCAGAATTACTGTAAGTCAAGCACGCTTAACTATGGAGTTCTTCCGTTCCGGACTACTAAAAAGTATATGCATTTTGTTAGTATAGGTAGTACCAATTAATTCTTATAAGTTATTCCCAACTATATTGTCTCATACCAGCACAGTCTCTGGAATTCTTCTCTTTCAAGTGTTGATTCGATTCATTCATGCACCCCCGTCACTGTAAGCCTAGCCGCTCCTTGTTTGTGCCCTTTTGCACCATGCCCTTTCGCACCGGCGATCACTCCCCGCCCTCGTCAGCGCCCGAGATGTTACATGTCCACCAGCTTCCGCCTGGTTCATCCTCGAACCACACTATACTGGAAGAGAGGTCAGCTCTGATACCACTTGTAACGCCTGGAAACTTGCAAGGATCAACGACTGTCCCCACACACTAACATGAGACTTTTCAGCGTGTTTTGTCCTCACTCGCACACTTTCTGAGAAAACTTCCCAGGAGGTCACCCATCCTAGAATTACTGCAAGTCAAGCATACTTAACTTTGGAGTTCTTCCGTTTCGGGCTACCGAAAAGTAGATGCATCTTGTTATTATAGGTAGTACTAATTCATTTTTATAAGCTATTATCAACTATACCATCCCATACCAGCACAGTCTCTAGAATCCCTTTCTTCCGGGTGTTGATTCGATTCATTCATGCACCCCCGTCACTGGAAGCCTGCCAGGAGCCGCTCATTGTTTGTGCCCTTTCGCACCATGCCCTTTCACACCGACGATCTCTCCTCACCCTCGTCAGCGCCCGAGATGTTACATTATATAAGATACTCTAACTACTTTCTAATCACGAATTGCACACTAATTGACTAATTGCCTACGCGTGACTTCTTAGGTTTTACACCAGTTGTTGAGATATTCAAGTGTGATGAGTCCCACATTGGTTGGTAATGGACTAAGTGAAGTGTATATAAGTGGAAGGACCCATGAACCCAAAGCCTTAAGGTTTTGGGTTGAGATGTGGTGTCGGACCCACTTGGTGTACTCGCTGTATAGAAGCTCATTGGTGGTGGCCCCCGCCATGGGCTTCCCTCTGGACCCGCCTGACATTGGTATCAGAGCCGAGTTGGGCTCGAGCTAGCTGGGCTTCCCCCTGGACCCACCTGACACCAGTAATACATGAACGTGCATGCATAAAGGAAAAAGTATACGAAAGATAACAAAGCATATAAATGTGACTCTAATATTCCTTGCTTCAACTAGACCAACCTCACTAGTTGTTAATCAAATGCTTAAAATAGATTATACAACTAATTAATTCATGAACCTGCTAAAATTGAGTTGAATAATATATCCATTACTAGAAAAGACAACATCATAATGAACATTTTCTGTCGATATTCATCACATTTCTATTGATACCTATGTTTTTGACGAATTTTGCAACCAACCAAATTACGTCTTTGATTATCTCGTTGGAATGAATAATTTGACTGACTGATTTTATTGATCAATTTTACAAAAGGAAGTAATTTCGTCGAATGTGTTAAATTTCCTTCGATAGTTTATGACCGACAGATAATGTTAGTGAACAATGTTTGGGTCGCAATTTTCAGCAAACTGCATTGTCAATATCTGTCGAAATTTTTTTACCACTTAGTCTACGGAAAACAATATTGTCATTTGTGAATGACTTTTCCATTGTTGTTTTGTCGATGATTTTGGTTGAAAAGGTGTTTAGTTTTTTAGGAATAAGAATTTTGTATTCCATTGAAATGACCTTCAATTTTTCGATCGATAATACGATTGAAAATCTAATTCTTTTTATTTTTATAATGGATTCAAATTTCTGTTGAAAACGAATATGTCCCCTATTTTTATATTCAAATTTCCTAGTTTAAAAAATGAGGATTGCATAACCTAATTAACACTTATGTTCACATTTCTGTTATCTGAATATTTGTCAATCATGCCCAGTACCTAGGGGAACCAAAACGTGTCAGCGGGTCGTGTTTGTGTCGTGTCAAGTCCGACTCTCTGGTCAAATTTTTCAACCTGTACACGACACACCTCGGGTCGCAGGTCACACTAGTTGACCCACAAAAATAGATAATTTGATTTTTTAAAATAAAAATAAAAGGGAAAAAGTGAATAAAATACACAAGTTAACCCACAATGGGGTGTGTAAAAATACCAAAATTTCAACTTTTTTTTTTCTTTATAAATTTTTTTTTTGGTTGACACGCTGGTCACACAAGTGAACCCGTGATACGACACATTAAGTCATGTCATTTATCCAAATTCACACACTAATCATTTTATTCCATGGATTGACATGACCCATCTTATGTCGCAAGTTGATCCGTAGATCATGAGATGTTTTGCCATCTCTACCTGTGACATCCAAGAATATAACACATTTGAACCATAAAAATTGAGGAGTTAATGATAAGTTAAAATTCAATACAAATAACTAACAGTAAATTGAAATCCAACAATCCAAATTGAATAATTAATGGAAAATAAATTTTTTTATGTTGTAGAAAAAAATTATCTCATATAATAGAAACAAAATTACAAGTGAGACCCACAGATAAGAAGAGAGAAAAAAATAAAGTTAGGAGTTAGGACCTATTCCTCTTTTTTGTGTGTAGGAAATTAACTTCTCTTATATAACATGAGATAAATATAACCCATAATTAATACTCCGAAACGTGTGTCAAATGTAAGATAAATAAAAAATGTCATGAAACACTTGGGATTGTTGGATTTCAATTTACTGTTAGTTATGTGTCCGTCTCTTTTAAAGGTATGTGTCCTCTTGTAGACTTGTCAAGCCATTGAACTTAAATTGTTATTCCCTTTTGCTCGTTGCATAATAATAAAAATTTATGTTATCAAAAAAAAAAAAAAAAAATTTAAATATCGTCCACACGTAACAATAACATTACATAAACACCAACCTAAATATATGAAGCAACTTTGGACAATACTTACCAATCACTTCTTATACTCGGCAATAGGAATTGAGCCTCCGATATGCGAAGGTATTAGGTGTATCTATTCTTCTTGTTCTCTCGTGTCTTCTCCCAATCTTCATTGTCCGTACAATAATCCTGCTTCTTCTGACTTTTCTAGCGAATATCCGAATTCTCAAGAAAATATTCGAAAGGCATAATATGATTACGATTTTAATCATTAACAAAAAAAAAAAACCTTACATATTTCTCTTAATTATGTAACAAAACCTTACATATTCGAAAATATTAGTATAACCAAAGAAGCACGGACACTTGTAAAAACAGGAAGAGTCGTGTTCGACACGGCGACACGCTCCGACACGGTGTCGGACACGCGGTCAACTCTTTTCGACACGTTAACCATTCCGACACGCGAATTTGATCGTGTCCGACACGGTCAAATGACATTTTCGTAATTTTTTTTTAATTTTTTTAAAAATAATAATAATTTTTTTTAAAATTAAAATATAATAATAAAGCTTTCACCTGATCATATCAATTTTATTTTTTTTGTCTTTTTTTCTCTTAAGTAGATAAGAGATCATCTCAGCATCATTGTTGTCAATTCATATCACGCTCTTGTTGTATCTCCTTGTCTCTGATCTCTCTCTAATATGATTTGATCTCTCTATCTGATATATATCTCTCTCATCCCAGTTCTTATTTTTTTTATTAAAGCTTCCATCTTTATAACGTGTTGATGGGTATTATTAATTTACTTTCGTTTTTTGTTAAATTATTAAATATTAAATGAAATATACACTATATAAATTAAAAATATTATTTAATATTAAACCGTGTCCCAACATGTCAAAATCCATAATTTTTTAAGATTGATATGTCGACTTATCGTGTCGTGTCGTGTCACGTGTCGTATCAGTAGTACATAGAGTATAACTTTCCTTTCAAAACCTTTTAATTATGTCATCAATTTGCGCAACTCATTCCCCGTGTCTTACGTATACAAGCAAACAAGTAACCTTGTCATTCTCTAGTGTAAACCTGCTGTACTTTTTCCTAATCAATTAAGGCCTATGGTTGCATCATTGCATGGATGGGGCATGGCATGGAATTTTTTTTTTGCTTTTGTTCTTTTCGAGATTGCATGGCACCAGAATTTGGTGAAAGGGTACAAAACAGAGTGCAGAATATGGAGTCCTGTACCATGTCCCATGCATTTGGCATGGCCTAAAGCGGCACCCACGAGTAAACCAACTATATTTTATTACAATAACCTCATGCAAGTTAGTTGACTTTTTAGTCTGCCAGTGTGGCAGTGTCAATTACCAAAAACACCCCTGCCCACCCTTCTACATACATGCATAGGTATCTATTATGGTGGTTACAACTTACAACGATATTGTATTTTAATCTGGCTCTTATTATTTTTGATTAGGAAGTTTGGGAGGGAAAGCATGTGGCAAATAGTATTATCGTCATTAAAAAAAAAATTGTAGCTAGCTTATTGATATTTTCATATTCAATTTATTAGGTAAGCAAGAAGCTTTCTTTGAACTTTCAACTACTCACAAATGACAATATAATGAACCAATGAAATTAATATTTAATGCGCCACTTAACACCCACAATGGAGAACCCATTGTAATAATTAATATTATCTGATCCAATTTTCGTTACTGCTTCAGAAGAGGGTATACTAAAGTGAATGGGAAAATATTGTGGATTATTTTCAATTTTTCTACCTAAGTACATAGAGATGAAGAGCTCATAAACGAATATTAAATATTTTTAGATATATTTTTTTGCCAATAATGTCTGCAATTAGATGAGTACAAGATCAAGCAATTAAGATTTTACTCTTAATTTTAGATCATTTTGATTTGATAGATAAGTTTGATAAAGTAGTGAGATCAACGGCTGCCATAAGTTCACATACGAAATGAGCATAAATAATAGGTCCTTGGCAACAACAATAAAGTTGGAATGAACCCCTTCTTTCGGTGGCATGATCAACATAACCACGTAATGTCAACGTTCTCATCTTTTCATGGTAGTCTTTTACTATAACACGTAATTACTGGTAAACGAAGTGAGAACTAGAATTTTTAATAGGACGAATTAAATAAATCACGTAAGTATTTTATTCAAAGGTCAATGATGATTCTTTAACTGAATTTTATTTTTTTATTTTTTGTCAGTGTAATGTCCTGGGTTAAGAAAAGAAGGGTGTAAAGTGACAGCGTTTCTCACTAACAATCCTATGATTGACCGGAGCCATAGAAAATTATGTCAAGAAATTAAAAACGAAGGAGAAGCAGCACCTATAGATCAGTTACAGCCATTAAATATTGGGGAAAGTACTTCTTATGTGACTGCAGAAGGGAAAATTTGCAGCAACACAGGATACGCGTTCGAATCCTGGATTTTTTTTGTTTTTTTTGTTTTGATAGGATCCGCACGTGTATCCTAGTGTTAAAAATTTGCTGCAACTTTTCTCATCAGCAGCAACATGAGAACCGACGGATCCTTAAATATTACTTGTATGTTAAAGTTTATGTTCTTCGCGTGAGTTAGTGACTAGACTAAACAACACATATATAATCGTGCATAAAAAAAATAACACATATATAAGTCACCGTATTTATTTCATTACTCTAATGGGCTCCTCCATATGCACCTCCTATTTGCACGGTTTAAAATAATATGTAGCCTTTGGCTTCTAATAAAAGATTACTGAATGAGTTTCTTACTTCATTTGCATGTGATGCAGCTGTTCCCACAAGCATATACAGCTCATCTTCCATCATTACCAATACACCATCATTGCAAAGACCCCTTTTTGGATTTCCAACCTCTTAACTGCTTCTGAAACTAGATGGACCTAGGGGTATAGACTATAGAGGATATTGCTGGCTTTCTATGGATCTTAACTAGTTTGGGTGAATTTTGTTCTCTATAAGTGAGCTGTAAGTATTCCTTTTCTCTCTTTTTATTGAAGTTTTTACCGTCAATTGCTCTGCTTTTTAGCTTTATATATACCTCTGTTCAGTTGGATTATTTCCAACATGAAAGGAAAGAATAAACTGTAGAGTTTAGTTTCTGGTATTTATGTTTCCGAATTCCATAACATGATCTTTTTATTAGTCTGTCAAAATCATGGTCAACAGATTATTATTGTTTAATTAACTTTTAGTTAAAATGTTTTGGTTTGCATCATTTTTTGTTGCAGTCATTAGGGAAATCAGCGGAGTAGGTGAGCAAAAAAATTGCTATTAAGGTTAATTTCGATGTCAAACACAGGTGCTCATTTTGACCAGTAAAATGCATAACGTACACACAAAAAAGTCTAATCACCAATTGTCTTTGGTTAAGGTTTGCGTATATATATCAAATACTCCTGTTTAATTCACTAATCATATGTTATCTCTCTCTCTCTCTCCAGTTTGGTTTCATGTAGAATTGACCAATATCTTGAGGAGAGTCCTTACTTTACATCCAAGTTGTCTTGAACTGTTGATCTTCTCTCTTCAAGCCAGAAAATGGACAAGAAGCTTGCCCTCTTGTTCATTTTTTCAGCAGTGTTCGTTAGTATTATTGGAGCTGAACCAGTGGAAGATAAACAAGCTTTGCTTGATTTCCTTCACAACATGGATCACTCTCCTCATTTCAACTGGGATGAAAACTCTTCTGTTTGCAAAAGCTGGAGAGGGGTGACTTGTAACACAGAACAATCCCGAGTTATAGCTCTCAGATTGCCTGGAACAAGGTTGAGAGGTCCAATCCCACACAACACACTTAGTCGCCTATCAGCACTTCAGATTGTGAGTCTTAGATCAAATGGTATAACGGGTCCTTTCCCATCTGGTTTCTCTGAGCTAAAAAATTTAACCGGCCTCTATCTCCAATTTAACAAGTTTTCTGGCCCATTGCCATTGGATTTTTCAGTTTGGAATAATCTTACTGTTGTCAATTTGTCCAACAATTCTTTTAATGGGAGCATCCCTTTTTCAATTTCAAATTTGACTCATCTCACTTCATTAGTCCTTGCAAACAACTCACTTTCGGGTGAGATTCCTGATCTCAATATATATAGCCTTCAAGAGCTAAATTTGGCCAACAATAACCTTAGTGGGGTTGTGCCTAAGTCCCTTCTTAGATTTCCCAGTTCGGTCTTTGCTGGTAACAATCTTACATCTGCAAACGCACTTCCTCCAGCTTTTCCCGTGCAACCACCGAGTGCTCCTCCTTCAAAGAAAACCAAAGGAATTAGTGAAATTGCATTGTTGGGTGTCGTTATTGGTGTTTGTGCGCTGGGATTTGCGTTGGTAGCACTTTTCATGATTGTCTGCTGCTATATTAATGAAGATGTAGACGAGCAACCAGTGAAATCCCAGAAAAAAGAAGTCCCTCTGAAAGAAGAATCTTCTGAAAAAGGTGATAAAAACAAAGTAGTCTTCTTTGAGGATTGCAATCTTGCATTTGATATGGAGGACCTGTTGAGAGCGTCTGCTGAGATTCTTGGAAAGGGTACCTTTGGTGCAACATATAAGGCTGCTCTAGAGGATGCAACCACTGTGGTGGTGAAGAGGTTGAAGGATGTCACAGTTGGAAAACGAGACTTTGAACAGCAGATGGAAGTGGTGGGGAAAATTAAGCACGACAATGTGACTGCATTAAGGGCATATTATTATTCCAAGGAGGAGAAACTTATAGTATATGACTACTATCAACAAGGCAGTGTTTCTGCAATGTTACATGGTATGTTGAATCTTTTCTCTTATCTTCAACTTCTCAAGTTTTTCCCAACAGGCTCACAAATTGAAAAATTGGTTTTCTGCAATCATATAATAGATTTGTTTCTTTAAGCCTACCCAGGTCTTAACCACAAGGTATGTAGTACAACTTCCAATGAATTGTTCTGTCCTCCTATTTAGTGTCTCATATCTCAATATTTTCTAGTAAGTTTTAGAGCCTAGTAGTATGTCATCAGGGATGTTCCAAATTAAAATTTATCACTGACTATAGGTGCATTAAACTCGTAAATCATTAATGATAAATCTAGGAAGCAGTTGGTCATATGGGTTGATTCAATGAATAGATGAATACTAAGGCAGGAGCAAATATTCATTTTCCCCAACTCATGCGTCTAGGTTGAAACCAACAAAGTTGGAAGTGGCTAATGTAAGTATGTTTTTGCATCTCCATTATGCAGGCAAAGGAGTGGAAGGCAGAAAGAGGTCTTTAGACTGGGATAGCCGTTTGAGAATTGCAATTGGTGCAGCGAGAGGCATTACTCACATCCATTCTCAACAAGGAGGGAAACTGGTTCATGGAAACATAAAAGCCTCAAACATCTTCCTCAACTCAGAAGGGTATGGTTGTATGTCTGATATGGGGTTGGCAACATTAATGAGTCCAATTCCCCCACCAGCAATGAGGGCTGCAGGATACCGTGCCCCAGAAGTAACAGACACTCGTAAAGCAACCCAAGCATCTGATGTCTACAGTTTTGGGGTTCTTCTACTTGAGCTTCTAACTGGGAAATCCCCCATAAATGCCACAGAAAGTGAGCAGGTTTTCCACTTGGTTAGATGGGTGAATTCTGTGGTTAGAGAGGAATGGACTGCTGAAGTGTTTGATGTAGAGCTGTTGAGGTATCCAAATATAGAGGAAGCAATGGTAGAGATGCTACAAATAGGGATGGCCTGTGCAGCAGAAGTACCAGATCAGAGACCAAAAATGCAGGACGTGGTGAGAATGACGGAGGATATTCGTCGTGTAAATTCAGGAAATCGACCATCCTCTGGATCCAGATCAGAAGTTTCTACCCCAACTCCTCTTGCAATTGACATACCTTCTACCTCTGTTCCACAGTGAGATTCTTTTGTTTTCGTCAATAGTTGTTAAGATGTAATCGATGTCTCAATTTCAACTATATTCTTAACAGGAGAAATGCTATCCATCTAGTGGGTCTTGGAAGTTAGTTAAAATAAAATAAAATTGGTACCAAGTAGTTAAGCTACCCGATTTAGCTGATGGCAAATCAAGTTGGGTCCCTAGCTAGTGACTATTGTGTTGTATTAGGCCGGTAGAGAATGTCTTGATGTGTTATGCTTGTGGAGTTGGGATCCACAATGACAATGGAACCCGAGTTTTGACAGCATATCTGTGTCAGGTGTTGTCAAGAACTGCACACAGGACACCTAAAAAGTTATGGTTAGCAATTCACTCTCAGACCACTCGATATATTAAAACATCAAAATTTGATTAAACTAGCCGATAATAATAAAAAAATATATATATACTTCATAAACATTTTTATATACATTTCAAGTCATTACATCTGAATTATTTCTTTGACTTTATCCGGTACAACTAATTACAACTGAACATGAAGCTAGAGTCTTACCAATTTACTTATAAATCAAAACTGAACTCTTAATATTTTTCACTTGTTGGAAAAACATAATTTTTGTTGTGTCCAAATTGCGAAAGGGAGAATAAAATTGATAATGGAGACAAAAATGCTAGATATGGTTGTTTTATGCTCACAATTCTCCATTTTACAAATAAGTAACGTGAGAACTGTATTTTCTATTTCACTGACGTTTGAAGTGAATAATTTAATCTAAAAAGATTGGTCAAATTGTTGAAGAAGTATGGTTCACGACTCTGATCGAACCTTGCGTAAGACTAGAAATTAATTAATCCCACTAAATGTACTATGCTGATGGAAGAAGTTTGTCCTCTAAATGCATCGATCCTTAAGATCGCCAGAGATTGGATGTAAAGGGACCTAGAGGAAATGAAGTCTCCGAATGCGATGACGAAAGCCTATGACAAAGGAAACAAACTACATATGAAATGGTAAGTACAGAAAAACCTTTCATATTAGCTCTACAAATTTGATATAATTCCATTTCATACATCCAGATAATCTGTTTTTAAGTTGAAAACTTACATCACGTATATATTTCTTCTTTTAAAATTTCCGATATCAGAATAACAGTGTAATTAACCTTTGGAAAGGAAAAAAAAAAAAAAAAACTATGCCCGGAAGAATCTTTCCCACACGATCACTCAAATAATTTCCTGTACGTATCTCCTACCAAGTTTACAGACATCATCACGAGAATACAAAACGAAATTCACTTCCTCAAAATTCTTGTTTTGACACCCCCTGAAATTTATTAAAATACAAATAAGTGAAGCTTCAGAAAAATGCGGCAGATAGTACTATGCACCAGAGAAATAAGTAAGGGTGGAACGGCGAAGTAGATGATAATTCCCCTTCCACCCACCTACACACACCCTCAAAAAAATAAAGGAAAAAAACAGAAAAGGAAAAAACTTTGTGACATACCTTCGACTTCCTCAAATTCAATTTCCTTAACCAAGTCAGATGCCGCATTATACTCAAACCTAAAAAGGAATTGCAATACATGTCTTTAGTGATAGATCAAGACTCAAGAAAGTTTCAAAACTGTTAACAACAATACTCAACAGAATTTACAACAGTTAAAATTTATATGAAGAGAGCATAAAGGACTAAACAAAGTTAGTAGTAAACATTTTAAACTCGGGGTCAGGAAATGTTACAATATGGCTTTAGTTATTACAATGCTAACTATCTAATAATTCCTGGAGAAAAGGGACTCGGCAATGCGATGATGTTGGAGACATCTGCCAGGCAGGTATGTTATGGCGTACCCATGTGTCAATTTTATGCACATTAGGACCCACCTTATGAGTTTTAGGACAACAGAAATGGGATAATGAGATGTATTCTGGACATAGAAATTTGGAAAAAGAAATGGATACTCTCAGTCTCATTCAATGGCATTCCATAGCTTAAGAATGAAATGCTGGAGGATATAGGAGTAAAGAAAGATCTTCTAAACCTTATAACAAATTATATAGAATTTCCATTTAAACCCATTGTAATTCTCACACGTAATCATTAATTTTGTACAGCTACAAGAGTCATACCAGACAGAATCTTACAATCCAAGATAGACAAAGATGATATACCAGGAATTGTATAACAAAGGGATTACACATCTTAGAAGCTCTGGGTTTTTCTCTGTTATATAATGTAAAACTTCAATTAGTAGCACACATCACACAATGCAGCTCAACCAAGTAACATGTAACAATGATTTGCTGAAACATGGAGGAAAAAAAATAAAAAAATCTGTTGACCTCATGGGGTTAAAGTGTAGGTGTGTCATTTCCCTTCAGAGCATAAAAATTCCAAATGTAGGATTGCTAGAAAATTCAACTGTTTGCTTGCTAGCATCTTTGTACAATAATAATTTCTAAACAAATTTTGTAGAAATCTTTAGGGAACAACCACATAAATTTTACCAGAATGGCATTACTATTTTGCCCAATATTGTGAACATTTTTGCGTTAAAAGTTGAAGTGAACAACTCAAACATGCCCTGGCTAGATCATGTAAGCAACCACAGACAAGGCAACAAATCATTTAAATAACAACGACACATGGAATACATAGATAATTTAAGTTAAGCAACAATATATAACACAATGTAACAGGCGTAAATTCCAATTACCTATTAGAGGAATCCACTTCAAGTTCATAAGAAGATGCTCTCTTAGTAGCTTCAACAAACGCAGTGACGATTTCAGTCTTTCGAGTGCTAGCCATAAGTAGATCATACTCTGTTGGAATTATTATTGCAAAAAAGTTATCACTCAGTTCACTGAGACAAATCTTCTCAACAGCTGCAAGGGCTATCCTCCGTTTAAGGGAACCAGTCTCTGGGTCAACAACGTAAACTGCAAAATCTGAAATTAACAGAATGCGACATTTTATCTTCCCTGAACCCGTGAACTTCAAAACTTTATCTGCAAATAGAACTTGCTGGTCCCCTGTAAAGAAGAAATGGAATAGCATTTAAGAATTTCATGAATTAGTACACCAAATCTTCCTCTCTCTCTCTCTCTCTCTCTATATATATATATATATATATATATATGTGTGTGTGTGTGTGTGTGTGTGTGTTTGCTTTCTTCAATAATGTATACAAGGCTTTTAAAACTTTCCTTTGCATATCTTTCATTACTCCTTTCAGAATCCTTAAATCAGAGTCACATATACAAACAGAAAATACAATTAATTGATTATGTATTTCAGATGCTACTTCATGTGATTCTTTAATTTTAGTGAATTGGTTTTATTAGATTTACGAAGCATCCTGCAAGATAACATATAGCAAATTAGTCAAATTCAAACCCTAAAGCTCAATGTTCAATTTCGTTAGTGCTACCATAGTAAGAAACTCCAGACAAGGCGTTCAACAATCAACATCAATCATTAAAACTAAATCAGTGTTTTAACAATTAAATGATTTAACATTCACTTTTAACCACAGGAGACGAGGTTAAAAAAGAAAAAAAAGATTCAATTTACATTTCCAAAATGATGAGATGAGATCATCAGCATAAGAATAATAATAATTCTCATTATTGACATTACAACTTAATTCTTAAATCACATATCAAAATTATTTAGGGGGAACCTTGTTTGTGCAAAATCTTCTTAAAAAAGGGATGAGAAGAGACGTCGATGTAGTCCCCTTTACGGAGCTTCTCTTGAGAATCCGGTTCATCGTGTTCGACCGGAGAGGAATCATCGTCCTGAACGTCGTCGTATTTGGATGGCTGAGATCCGGGATCGTCAACCTGGACCCGCCTCTGCATCCTGAACCGTTCCATCGCGCTCGTGTCTTTGCCTCCAAGAGTTATGAGCTGAGTCGCTGAGATGAGCCAACTCGCTCAAATGCGCGCGTTGAACCATTTCCATGTGGAGTGGACCCCATCTTTTTCCAGCTGGCATCGCTTATGAGGTGGCTTGTTATTTAATTTAAGTATGAGTTTTATTAATTTCATGTTAAAGAAGATAAGTTATCTCATATCATAGAGATAAACTTGTGGGCTCTAGCTCTACCACCTGAAAAAAAAAGAAAAAAAAAAGGAGACATACTTATCGAAGAATGTGTAGGAAAAAATTATCACATGTAACATAAAAATAATTTTTTCTCAAAAAAACTATTTATATATTATAGGATATTACGTGAAACAGCATAACGCGTTTCTCAACCCAAGTGTTGCCTCTCCAGCTCAAATTATATTTAACTCACTTTTCCTCTCTCTCTTTTTTATCAATAGTTGATTTGAAGATTTTTTAAATTAAAATAGCTCATTCATTTTATTCATTCATTACAAGTGATAAATAATTAATTCATTAATATTTTATTTTTAAATTTCAGTTAATAAACCCACAGCAGAAATAAATTAAAACCAGATTTGATCTCAAATTTTTATATTCACCAAGTCAAGTATCAACCTTCCTCTATCAAAACTCATATTATTTCTATCTTAGCTATTTAATGATTGATCTTAACTTCCACAAATGGAAAGGAATGAGAGGATAAAAGGACAAAAGCATTAGAGGGAAAGAGTATATATTAAAATTAAAAAGTAATTACTTTTATTTGAACAGGCATGATGATTGATGGGGAACGCGGTTTCGTTTTTATTCCGACAGTAGTACGTATAAAGCAAGGGGAACGCGGGGAAAATAAATGGTTTTATTACTTTTATTGCACATGTTATTTGTACTGTTGATTGTGAAACGACGTCGTGGAAGAGGGGATATGATTAACGAATAATAACTAATCATTATGTGCCCGAAAACAAAGACCATTCCTTTTGGGCTGCTACTTTTTGACCCCGTATAGAAAACGCCAAGTAGGGACCCACACCCACTCCGTTTCGGATAATAATAATAATAATAATTAATAGAAAGGGAAATACTAATTAAGAGAGAAGAGGTTGTAGAAAGGAAAGAGAGGGGAAGCTAATCAGAGAAAGAGAATGGATCGAATCCTCAGCCGCACCAGACATTTATAAAAACTCATTTCCTTCTCAATTAAATACCACACAATCTTCTCTCCTTCTTCCATTTTAACCTTTTCTCTGTCTCTCTCTCTCTCGTTGTGGTTCTTCTTCATCATAATCACAAATACTAATCTAAACAAGGCAAAATATATATATATAAATAAAAAAAGGAGGATCTGAGTTGCTTTTCTCTTACCGTAGGAAGGTGTGATATCTATCTCAATCTGTTGATCTGTTTGGTGTTGTGTTCAGGCTATGATCTGATCTGATTATATCTCATCTAATCTTTAGCTGATTTTGGATTTTGGTTAGGTTTTCACGATGGCATCCAAGCGGATCTTGAAGGAACTCAAGGATCTCCAGAAGGATCCTCCTACCTCTTGCAGCGCCGGTATTCTCATTTTTCATGCTTTCATTTTCATTTTTATTTTTGTTTAAATTTTGGTGTGAAGCGCGTATTTCTTGGGCTTTATACGATCCTGGATTCTCTATCATTAATATTTGTAAGGAAATCTTCGTCTGTAATATTTCGAGAATTCGGACAATTTCTTAGCCGTTGGGAGGTTATAGTTATAGGTACAAGTGCCAGGGGGGTCATTCCATGTTAGGCAACAATGATGTAAGCATGATTCAATCGCAAATTCTTTGCGTTTTGACTTGATGATGCTGAAAGGAGATCGAGTGTGCTAAGTTCATGTTCAAATCTGTATGCATGTATGAGGGACGTCTATCTGATTTCATGATTTGAGGCAATTATAGGGGACAAAAATATAATTTTAAAATCATGTCTTATTAAGACCAATAGGAGATATTAAATTATTAACTATTATAAATATTTTTGAGGGAGTGTCTAACTATTATTACTAATAGCTTATTATTATTAAAAATATTATTTTATACATAAAAGAAAAAAAAAATTAAAATTTAGGCAGAGGCCGGCTGCCAATGCTAATCCCTCCTCGGTCCGCGCTTGTGCACAACACTGTGCACGTCTGCTCTTTCATTTTAACAAACTCTGTGCATGTTGAAGCTTACTATTTTTACTCTTTTTCTTTTTTTGTTGCCTGATAAATGATAAAATTATTATGCGGATCCGGCCTCTGTTACATGATGCCTCACTTGTGTGTTTAATGAATAAATTTGCCATAAGGAAATTGGAATTGCTGCTGTTAAGGACTGATTATTGTTGCAAATTGCAATGTTACACGTTACTGTCTGACAATTGTCCAACTGTCATCAAAATTAACAATATGTGCGATAATTGGTATTTCTTTATGAATGGACTATTATATCTCTTGTACCTCATTTTGGAACTCTGCTCATACCAACTGAGAGGAGTGATTGAAACTAACTTCTCTGCTAAGTTACTTAAAGTCTCGTCAAGATTTTCATATGACCTTGATCTTTATTGCCAAATAGACAAAAGCAATGGTATAATTCTAATCTTGAATTATAAATATAGTTGGATAAAATTGTTGAAATTTTGCTCGGCTAGCTCTCACAAATATCAGCAGGCTGTAAGCCTACCAATTGACACAGCTGTATGCTGTGCTCTTTTATGCTTGGAATTTGTCCATTCTTGTTTTGATGTTGTGGGGTTTAGAAGAACTTTGTGTTTATCCCAGGTTTCGTATTGTTTCAAAACATTGCAGGTCCTGTTGCTGAAGACATGTTTCATTGGCAAGCAACAATTATGGGTCCTCCGGACAGTCCTTATGCTGGAGGTGTTTTCCTAGTCACTATTCATTTCCCTCCGGATTATCCCTTCAAACCACCCAAGGTTTGTATTCATTCAAGTGTCTGTTTATTTCTTTAATATTTCTTCACTGACTTTAATTCTGTACCATTTCATTTTTAAATAATGTTCTAATACATTTTTTTCACACTTATTCACTTATTTATATTTGGTCCCAAATTTTCGAAATAGGACAAAATTTAGTATAAGATGGTTTATCCTGTTGAAAGTTTTAATGAGGACTGTACCTAGTGCATATATCAATAAATTATATGTTGTTTGCCATCAAGCAGAGCACCACATAATTTCTTCTGCCGATCCTCATAGATTGTGAATATCTTTCAGGTTGCATTCAGGACAAAGGTATTTCACCCAAATATAAATAGCAATGGAAGCATTTGCCTTGACATATTGAAAGAGCAGTGGAGCCCTGCTCTAACCATTTCCAAGGTCTGTTTCTTGATTATTTCACACAATGAGAACAGCTCTCTTTCCTTAAAATGTGTTTTACTTATTCTTGCAATGTAACCATGGTATTAATAACCAACAATATTTACAGGGCACACGACTCTAGTCTGTATTTAATATTTGTATTAAATTTTGATTTACAATGTAAAACATTTTTAAGCTATCATATGTATTTCTGTATCTTAAAAAAAGTTTACTTTTTAGATAGCTAATTATTATAGTAAAAAATAATAATTAATGATGTATCAACACATGATTGAATAATGATGTAAAAACATTTTCATTGATAGTGGAATAAAAAAAGGGTAATAGTTTTCTTATGTTGTAGAAGATATGTATTATCTCCTACACACTCATTGGTGCAGGTGGGGTCCATTTTTAGAGGAAGAGAGAGAAAAAGTAAAGTGGGACCCATTTTGAGTTTGTGTGTGTAGGAGATAGATTATATTTTATGCAACATAAGAGTAATAAATCCCATAAAAAAATCTTGATATTTTTATGCTATGAAATCTGAAGGGCTGATTTGCATAAGTTTGGAATTATGTTAATTTTGAATGACTCCCATGGAAGGAGATCGCAATACGTAGCTTGATAGTTGATACTTACAAGCAGATATTTGGCTCTTGTAGTCAGGGTTTTAAGCATCACCAGACTAAAAACTCCTTTTATTCAGGACAAGATGTTGAATTGCAACGAAGCATTATTTACTAACTTTTTCTTTTGCGTGTTTAGGTGTTGCTCTCAATTTGTTCCCTGTTGACGGACCCAAATCCTGATGATCCTTTGGTCCCCGAAATCGCCCACATGTACAAGACAGACAGGAACAAGTACGAGTCAACTGCCAGAAGCTGGACCCAGAAATATGCCATGGGCTAAGTGACCTGTGGTATGCGTGAGGGAGAGCCTTTTTAGTTCAAGTGTTTAGGCCTAACAGCCCTTGTATGAATATTTGTCTGTCGTCTTCAATCATGAACGGATTAAGGCCCCTCCATTAAAGATCAATGGGGGAAAAACGTTTCTTCTGCTGTTTGTATTATTGCAAATGTTAATTTTTGAACAGTGAAATGTGGCCCAATTCCATGTTTGCTAAATTTTTTAACTTTGTTTTAATAGTGCCATCGCATATTTATTTTTTCCTTTATGAACTTGTTACTTACGAATGTTTGAAGGATTGCTCATCACCGTGTACCTAATAGGTTTTGTTCGACGGCTGACGTGGGTCACTATGTGAACTATTATGTTTATATTTTATTTTTTATTTTGCCTCGGTTAATTGATTATTCAATTAATCGGATTCAATTTGAGTTGTACTTGTGAAGATAACCTTATTTTTATTTATATTTGGAGATTTTATATATTCTCTTGAACTGCAAATTAAAGATATTAATATTATAGTTCATAAACTTCTTTTGTTTTGATCGCTTTTTTAAATACATATTTTGATCACTTTTTATTTCCTCTTTTTCTTTTATTTATAAAATATTATTATGTTTTATTTATAATATGTTATTAGCATTATTCTAGATAAGAATTTGTTTACTATATAACATGCATGTGTCACGTATACCTCTTGTAATATCAACATGTATATCTTTACATGTCTTACAGGTTACAATGTGATACATGAGTATTTTTGGTGTTCAAATTCTTAACTATCTGCCTAAATTTAGATTTTTCTTTTTCCAAATGTCTTTACAATGTTGAAACTCACAAATCTCTTCATATTTCTGAAACAAATTATTTATTATAGATACTTCATGTTGAGATTTATCTTAATGTCATGAATCTTGGGAATACTGTTAAAAAAGGAAACCAAACATGAAACATCCTTGCGGTATTGTTGGGAATTTTGAAAAATATTAGTCTCATTCAACTAGAATATATTTTTATTATTTAGTATCAAAGACTCAATGAATCATCCACTAAAATTAGAAAGATAAAAAAAAAAATCACTTTCCTAACACATGCATTTGCTTCACCCACTTCTTCTTCTTTTAACAAATAAAAAACTATTAAAAAAAAAAAAGTCTTTACTACAGGAGCGATGAAAATTTTCTGCCAAGTAGCTCAACACCATTCCTTGAAGTGAATTTGGCACTTTCTCAAGCTTGTGAGAAAAATTGTGTGAGAGGAAAGGGTCGTGGAAGGAAAAACAATTAATTTAAAAATATTAATAATATATTACAATATTTTTTGTATTAATACTTTTTTAAATCATTAAGTTGAGTTAATATCTAAAAGTTCAAATTTTATCTCTTCATGAAAATAATATTTTCTATTCACTCTTTTCATCAATCTTAGCATGTTTTTTTAATCATATTAAATGATTGTATTTGAAATAAAATGCTTTGACCACTCTTTATTTTAAAGTGAAGAAAGAAAAGAAAAAAGATTTTAGTTCAAAACAAAATATACTAATACTCTATAAGTGGCGGAGCTGGACAAAATTTTAGATAGTACCCAAAAATTTAACATGCAGCGGCGACTGATGTTGATTTTGAGAAGACCAGCAAGACTTACGGTCTGTTTGGATGATCTTTTTTTTCTTCAAAAGCTATTTTTTTTCAAGAAAAAAATACTTCTCGTTTTTAGTTCGTTTGAATGTCAGCTTTTTAAAAAAGGAGAAGTCACAAAAAAGTCAAAAATCTACTTTTTTTCATAAGCTAAAAATTTTAACTTTTAAGAAAAGCAGAAGTCAAAAGCCTAATATTTTTATAAAAATATAAATAACTTTAACTTTTGTAAAAAATACTTTTAAAATAAAAAAAAAATAAAAGTTACTTTTTTTTAAAAGCCGAAACAAACGACCTCTTAGGGCAACGAAGGGAAGCTGTTTTGAGATGCTGATTTAAAAAGAGGGGAAAAAATAGAAAAAGGAAAAAAAGAATGATGTAAATGAAGACGTGGGTATAAAAGTAAAATAAAAATGTTTCAAAAAGTACAATAACAAATGAGTGGTTAAAAAAATGAGAGAAAAGATAAAAATTAAAGATAAAAAGATTACAATTTTGTTATATTTATATAGATAGTGTCAAGTTACAATTTTAGCCATAGATAAATTATAATTAATATAATTATATATATAAAGTAGCCAAGGCATTAGCATGTTACGATGTGGCTACGCCGTTGTCTTCTATTCACAATATTAGTAGTGCCTTCAATACACCCTCATTATTATCACTATATACTACTAGTGCTTGTAATTTTTTTCTAATACTAGAGTCAAAATTTTAAGTGAGTCAAAAATTTAATTATAGTGATAAGTATTTAAAACCTTCATATGTTTTTCATTAAATCCTTAAATTGTTGTACCTAAAAAGTTTCTTAAATAAGTAACACGATGCATTTACAATTTAACCCTAAGGCTGTGTTTCATACCAGCTATCTTAGGATATAGATAAGCATTGGCAATTTGGGAATCTAATTATACCACGTTTGGTTGAACAGATTTCAAAAATTTTCTACCAATATTATTTCCCTAGCCATCATGTTTGCATGTAAATTGCACCAAAATGGATGTCCTCACAATCCCACTTTGGATGTGGTATTTCACGTTGTCTAGCTAAACCGCACAAAAAGCAACATTTTGCTGACGAACATAAACCTCAGCTTATCTCACCAAATCTAGCGCGCGAATTTGAATATCTTCTACCAATTCTAATTGTAGACTTGTCTGACCACTTTTTGATATCCAGACTTACAATTCACATTTTTATTTCCAAAGTTACACATACTTTTTGATATAAAAAAAGTTGTTTTTGTAATTGCAACTCATTTTCTTATCAATTTTTTATCTCCAACCAAACATAGGCTTTATAAATTTTACTTAATTTTTCCGATAAAATTTTTCTAATCAAATAATTTTTTTTTACATTTTCTTACCAAACTTATTTTTTCACCATTTTCTTAGTATTCAAAAACCTTTTCCTGAACCAAACGCCCCCTAAGAGACTAGTTTGGTCATGAATGAGCATCTAATGTGCGGATAAGTATATAATTAATTTTCGAGTCTTGTTAATCTTAATTATTTAGAATCAATAAAGTCCCAGGTAAATGCATGCTTTTAACCAGAGGTGAATTAATTAGTTAAGAACTTGAGGTGGTGCGTGCAAAGTAATAGTGATATTGTCTGATTATAGTACCATAATAAAAATTATTTAAAATTTTAAGTGAGTAATTAATAATAATAATTTTTAAAAAAAAATTGAAAACCAAAATAAAAAATCCCCTTATATTATTTAGAAAGTTACGAAATTCTCTGACGTTTCTCATTGACAAAAGAGAAAGGCTAGCCCAGCCCATAATAAACTGGACTCTTAAACTTTATATTTTGTGCTTTGGATTGAAGCTCTCACTTAAACAGCCCAATAACATTCCAATCTGGAATCCCCTTTAAGAGACTAATATAATGATGGCCCACGAATTTTAATTTTTTTCCTTTAAGCCCATAATGGCTGACCCATCCCACTTAAATGGTGTTGGTTACATTTTGCAGCCTTAACTTGGATCCTCATCCTATTTTTGTGTACCTTTTTCGAAAGGAAACTTAGGCATGAAAATTCCACAAATTTGTCATTAGTTTTTTTCTGATCAATTACAGATTTTTCAAAGTTATATTATTTGCATAAATAAAATTTCTTACAGACTTTCCAAGTTGTATCACATAAGAGGTGTGTTTAAATATCTTTTCCTTTAGCCAAATCCAACAAAGACACAAGATCCTTTACTCCTTTGGCACTGTCAGGTAACGAAAGTGTGAAAGCTGAGAATGCTGCAATGCCAGCAGCCAAAAATTGTAAAGTTCTGCACTAAATTCTCCCATGACAATATTAATTAAATACCTCTTTATTCGTCATTTTATTTGATTTTGATATCAGTGCTGCTAAAGAAAGAGGTATTATAGATGTAACTCATTGAGTAATTATATGTGAAAATATATTTTTCCTCACATTAAGTAGTTGTATGTCGAATAGTGTGTGTGTATACAAAATAATTTTAATAAAATATATCTAAACATCTTTAAAAATAATTAGATGTTTTTTTAAAATAACAAAATAAAAATAATTTTTGTATTTTTCTCATAAAATGAAAAAATACTCTGAAAAAAAAAATTAATTCATAAAAATATTTAAAAAATGCACTATATAAATATAGCTGTTATATAATTGTTTGTCAATTTATCTCCTTTAATTTTGTTCCTTAAAATCGGTTAACTAGCAACAGGCAGCCCTACGATTCATCTAAATTTGCAAGTGGATTTGCACAGCGACTGTGAGTATTAATTTCTGTAATCTTTTGAATTTTTAAAATTAATTTTATGATTGCAAGGAAAAGAATTGATTCTATAATTGGAAAACTCTATGTTGCACCAACACTGACACAGGACACAACATGACACATCCGTCACACCGACACGTTAATTCTAAAAAATGTCATATTTCGACACATTGGGACACGTTTTGATATTAAATAATATTTTTAATATATATAATATAATTTATATTTAATCAATATAACAGCTCATAATAAGTCATATAAACAATCAAATATACAAATTTCATAATATAAATATAAACAAAAATAATTTTTTGTACCTTGTTAATTTTTCTTGTCAAATTTCATAACAGAAAAAATTGATTTATATATTATTTTTTTATGTTTAGGTAATAAAATAAAATTTAGACCTAAAAAAAACATGTCGAAACGTTAATCGCGTTTCGAAGCGTTGACTGCATGTCTCCAAATATTGACCGCGTGTTGGAACATGTCAGTATCCGACACGCATTTTTTTTGAATTTTTTCTGTGTCCGTGCTTCATTGGGAAAACCTACAAAAAAAATTAAAACATGTATTTGATTTTCAAAAAAAATAAAAGGATTGGACAATACAAAAATATTAATTTATATTTGATTTTAAAAAATATTCATACGATATGATAAAATAAAAGATGCACCGTATAAGATAAGTTTAAAAAAGGGTTTTATAAGAGTTATGTTGTAGGAAAAGTGATTGTGTTATGTTATAGAGATTCGTTTTGCGTGCCGAAGTTTTTTTTTTTTTTTGCTGCGGGCCCCACAAAATGTTGTGTGTGTAGGAAAATTTTTGTGGTCATGTTAAATGATAGATGATAAACCTTTTAAAAAATTAGGTAAAAATTCAAAAGCCTTCCTATGGTTTTTCTTCGATTAACGTACACCCTTTAGCCGGGAATCTCAATTTTCAAAAATATGATTTTTACATTCAATTTATAATAATATCCGTAAATTTAAAATTTAAAAAAATTCAATTTCCCGAAATTCTTGAAGAATCCCGCGTACCAAACGCTCCCTGATTTTTTATATTACTTATTTTTCATGTGATTCTTTTCATTCAATTTCATATTTAACACTATTAGAAATTTAGTTAATCTGGTCATTTCATTCCCTTGATAAATCACTTTGGAGTACTTTATGTATAATTTTCTTCCTCAATCCAATCTAATGTATTGTTCTTAATAGATAATTTCAAGACGGGGGAGTCTTTCATACTCTTAGCCTTCCATTTAATAAAACAAATGATTTGCTTGAGTAATTTTAATAATAATTTTTAAGTTTTAAGTTTATTATAATTAAACACATTAAAAGAAAATAATAACCATAAATAATGTAGATTCCATAAACCTATTCGGGGCCATCTTCTTTACAACTCATACTTGATTATTTCCAACATTAATGGACATGATATGACAAAAATGGATGGGATAAAAGAACTCAATAAGAGTCTAAAGGATATGGACCAAATAATTTCATATTTTATTTTGTGTTTGAGACGAACTATATAGTGTCATGATATGATATAAACATACAAAAATATCTCTTTTAATATAATTTTATATGGTTGGTGGTGGCTAGTGCGGTGGGTGGCTTGTTGGAATGATGGTGGTGGCGGTTGTGGGAGCTGGTGGTGACAACACTGACAATGGCTAATGACCATTGTGGTGGCTGACTAATAGCGGCAACGATAGTGATATATGGTGGTAGTGATGGTTGGTGCCTAGCGGTGCTACCTACTAGTGATGGTGGTTGATGTGGTGGTGGCAGGTGAAATTGGTGGCAGCAGCAATGGATGTTGGTTCATAGTGGTTGGGGCTGATGGTTGCCAGTGACAATGAAGTGGCTGGTAGCTCATGGTGATGACTGGTGATGATGGAGGTGCTCACGGTGGCAATAGTAGATGGTCGATGATGGCAATAGTGATGATGACTGATCGATTGTGAAGGCTGACCCTCACGTGCCCAACACAATTCGTAGAAAAAGGCTACATTTAAAATGTGAGAGATATAACATTTATTATCCTATCATATTTATGCCTAGCCCAAGTTACCCCTTAAAATAACTTATCCTACTACCGACAAGATTATCGTATCATATTGATTCGCGAAGAATAGGATATAATAAATTGACAAAAAAAAAAAAATCTAAGATGTTAGACACATTAGAGATGAGAACGGCCAGAAAGGCAAAATAAAGTCAATTTTGTGTTTTATTGTAACAGCTTAAGCTTTTAAGATATTTAGTCCTTGAGATCAAATTGGTGTCAAATTGAAACACTTTTAATGACTAATCAACACATAATTAAACAATTATTGAAAAAATAAATAGAATCAATTAAAGAGTTAATGAATTAAAGGTACATACTTTGTAAACTATAAAAATTTATCAAAAAAACTCAAATACATTTAATAAAATAATTAGCTTATGTCAATATATATTTTAATTTTTAATTTTTAATTTTTTGGAATGTATTTAAATTTGAAGTTGTGGTCATAAATAAGAGCATGCACGGGTTATTTTTCAAGTTGGAGTAGTTGAAAATAGTGGGTGTTATTTGATATTTAAATGCATTCATTATTATTTTTTTATTTTTTTGGTAAACCATTATTATTATTTTTACTTCACAATTGTTGGTGGATGATAACAAGTTATCAAATCTCAAAAGTTTTAACAACATAATAATATAAAAGTATATATAATAGCAAACTATAAGCAACAAATCTAAGCTCAAAAAAATGATTGAATTCATAGTATGAACCAAACATAACAATAACAAATTTTATTTTCATTAAAAAGTATGTGACTATAAGATGCAAAGTTTTGGCCATAACTTGAACTTTGAAAGATGTGGGATCATATTAATTTTGCATTTTGTATACAATTCGTATTCATTGTGAATAAACATATTTACGTTAATTATTATAATATTTTTAAACTATTATGTCTTTTTCTTTTTTAGATAAATCATATGTATTCTTCATTAAAGGCGATTCTATTCGAGCCGATAACATTCATATTATGGTGGGGCTTACTCTCCCAAAAAAAATTTTCACATTCAAAAGGACTAAGTCTTAAAATTTTACGTAAATAGAATCAAACAGGTATTACTTGAAGCTTAATACCTATTATGTCTCTCTGATAACCATGAAAATTGATGAGTATCTTAACAAAGCAACAAGTGTACAAGAGAGGCTAGGATGGGAATTCAAACTCCAATTTCCAAATATTTATTTCATTTATATATGCTGCTGCTCATGAAAAGCCAAGATATAATACTACTTTTCAGAATATAACAATAATTTGTGTGTTTAAATATCTAGGGACATTGGGACCGATGTCGTGTATGTTTTTATGTTTTCTTTTAAGAGAGTGGTACATAATATCTCATTTTTATATTGACAAACATACGTGTCCAACATGTACCTGTTTGATAATCTACTTTAAAAAATAATAATAACCAAATAATATTTTTAACAAAAATTAAAAAAGTTGCAAATGGGTCGTGCCCACGAGTGGGTTTAAGAGAACATGGCCCCCTGAAAATCCGGTTGATTAATTTGAAATACCCAAATACCTAATCTCAGTTCCATGTACTTCTGTTTGCCTTGTCTCTTGTGAGGACAATTCCACAATGCACGGTTGAATATCACTACCTAAATACATATCGCTAATCAGTGCAATTTTACATGTCATTTTGAAGTCATCACTATAGTAGTCAATGCAGTTCCTGAGCTGGAGCTGTCGAAAATTATATAAATAGAACTTTATCAATGACATTATTTTTTTAAGAGCTGTAATCTATGCCATTATTGATATGATCACTTACATTTTAATATGGTTAATTACTAGAAATTATTAACTTATATTCAATGAAATGAGGAATAATGTTGATTCTCATGCAGCCCACTCAAAATTTCTAATAATACTGAACAAATTAATTATATGAGAAGTTTGAAGTGGGAACCAACTTTTTTGGCTGAGACAAGAAAAGAAAAACCACATGTCTTGCAGTATACAGGAAACAGCATATAGTATGCCATTATATGCGAATAAAGCTTTGGATAATTTAGGCAATTAATTCCCAAACAGATAACCAAAAACCTTGTACGAAAGCACGAGTGAGTTATGCTTTTGAAGGACAGGTTTCAGAACTTAAGCTTTTCCTCTACCAAATCCCCTTATTCTCATAGTTTAGCTTGCCTTTCTTTCGTTTGGTTCTTTACCACTTTTCTTCTTTTTCCATTTCTTTATTTTTTTTCTCTCTCCTTTCTCTCCTCGTCTTCTAATTAACCAAATGGGACATGAAAATATTCCGTGTCTAAAACCAAACCCAATTACTAGCATATACGTTATTGGATGATGGGGTTAAAGTTTGGTGAGAACAAAAGCATGTTCCTTCCACCACCCCCATTTTGAGGCAGAAAATTTTGGGTTGCCACCAAATCCTCCCATTCTTGCCTATTTTGAAGAGCAGATTGGGATTCCAAAGTTCGAAACAATTAGCATAAAGTGCTAATCAACAAAACAAAAACAAAAAAAAAAAGACCAAAGTTAACCTTGTTCAATTCTTCTCTCTTCCGCTCTTTATTGCTCTTTCTTGGTGTTGGGAATTTAGGTTGTTGTTATTATAATAATAATCGTTACGGAAATAGATGTCACATAAATAGTCTCCACATGGTGAAGTACACGTGTCACTTTCACGGCCGCCGTAAACGGTGCCGATAATCGTCAGTGAACGGTGAATTGTCAGTGGGACCCACCGGCTCAAGATTCACCCTTCTCTGTCTTCTAGTCTCGAGACATAATCCCCCATACGACCCGGTTCCTGTATTTGGACATTGTATATAGTTGCATTGCAGCTTTATCCTATAGTCCATACTTCAACGCCACATTTATTGCTAATAAGTATATTTAAACTTTTGATATACAAAAAAAAAGTATATTTAAACTTTATGCCAAGAAAAAAAGTATATTTAAACAAGATATTTTGCAAACCTTATTATCATATATACAATGCATTGCATCATAGATGTTAATAGCAAACTAGAATCTTAAATTTACAAGGAAAATGTAATCTTCATGAGATCACATTCTATATACGTGCATGTCAAAGCCATTCTACCGTTTTTTTAATTGCTGCTTTCCATTAAGTATGTGATAGGAATGAATTATAATCAAGGATCCTTTCATATGCTAAATAATAAAATCAGACGCAATCTTTTCTAGATCTGATTAAAATAATGTTTACTAGTTTACCCAAAAAAAAAATTAAAAAAAAATGTTTACTATAAGAGAAAAAGGGCATCACCATTTAGAAATAAACCAACTTTGTGAATTTTCGAGAGAATCATTTCTCAAAAACATTTTTATACTTTGTTTTTGTGGGTAAACAAACGTAAAAATATGTACTGAAATGTACATTTTAAAAAAATAAAAGAAAATAGTCTAAGAGTTATACTTAAAGATTTTTTATGGGTGTATATTATTAGACGACGTCGTTCCAATCATGCACGTCCCTCACACGTCTCTTTTGCATTAGTAAATTTAGAGTAATGCTTGTAAGATATTGTTATTTAAGTAACTCAAATTCCTTAGAGGGGCACGTGATCTGCTTGAACCCAACCCTGTAAGGAACCAGCTATAGGCCTACATGTATGGTTTTTTCTATTTTTAAATTTCCCTTTTATATATAATTTTTCCTGTAATAATGCGTATGCAAGCATACTACCCTGATTTAGAACTTCCATGAAATTATAAAGTTATTACATTTTTTATTTTATTTTTTTAATACATTATCCCCTAATTTTTTAGTATCCGAAATATGTTCCTTTTATTAGATACTCTGAGATTAATATCTTGTCTTATGTGATAATGCGTGTGGGATTAATTTGATGCAATATACGTAAAAAATTAAAGTGAACATTAAACTTTTGCAAAATTTGATCTTATTAATTTATGAGTTTTACTGGTCAAGTACTCATTGTACTTGATTGGGTATGATTTCAACTTTTACAATATTCCAGCTATATAATAATAATGAGTAGATGAAATCACTACAAATTACTATTTTAAATAAAATGTATACGTTGAGTTATTAAAGTGTGAGGAATTTCATATTGGTTAGCGGTGCCTAAGTGAACTAGATATAAGTAGACAGACCTATGAATTCAATATCTTAAGATTTTTGGTTGATATATCGTGTCGAATCCACTTGTTAGTGTTTGGGCTAGCTTAGCTCATTGATGGTTAGTCTCTCATCATGGACTCCCCTTGGACCTTACTGACAATGGTATCAGAGCCGGGTTGGACTCAGGCCAGCCAAATGTTTGCCTAGGAGGCGGGTTCAGTACTTTGGGCCTAGTTACTCGTTAGAGGGAAAACATATTAATATTGGGTTTCACACTTAAGTAAGAGATTATTGGGTTATTCAAGTATGATAAATCTCATATTAGTTGATAATTGACTAAATGAAATGGATAGACCTATAAACCCTGTGCCTTAAAATTTTGAGTTAAGACATGATGTCAAATACACTTGCTAGTGTTAGGCTAGCTTAGCACATTGGTGGTTGGTCCCCATCATGAGCTCTTCTTGGACCCGCCTGATAGTGGTATCATAGTCGAGTATGACTCGGACTAGTCAGGTGTTTGGCTAAGAGACGGGTTAAGTTGAGTACTCGGTTGAGGGGGAGTATACCAATGTTGGGCTTTTTTTTTTTTTTTGTAAATAACCAATGTTGGACTTTATACTTGAGAGGGAGATTGCTAAGCTATTCAAGTATGATGAATCTCATATTAATTGGTAATAGATTAAATGAAGTGAATATAAGTTGATTGAATTTATTTGCTACTCTTAGGTAACTTAACCTATTGGTAATTAATCCCCCGCCCTGAGCTCGAAGCCACCTAACAGTATATACAAGTACTGGTACTATTAACACTAGAAGGGTGAAAAAAAAAAAAGGAACGATCAATTGGGCATAGCTAGCTAGATGTGATCATTTATCGTAC
Organism: Gastrolobium bilobum; assembly: GCF_033153095.1. NCBI lineage: Eukaryota > Viridiplantae > Streptophyta > Magnoliopsida > Fabales > Fabaceae > Gastrolobium > Gastrolobium bilobum. The sequence continues at coordinate 209,311 of NW_026899797.1, read as the reverse complement.
GAATAATAAACTTTCCTAAAAATATAATTAGCATTTCACTCCAGAAAAAAACAAAAGTATAAACAAAAGATTACTTTAAGCAAATAAAATCGAATCACGCTCATGCGAAAAAGATTGTAGTAACTTTTGTGAGTAAAAAGGCACATTAACAAAGCGTTTTAATTATAACAAATAACGACGGAAGTTGACAAGAACCAGGTCCTAATACTTTAAAGATATATTGTAAATATTTAGATATTTTGTGAATGCATAAGGATGAACACATTTAATTAAGCTCAAATTCCAAGTTTTTTTTTTAAATATTCTTACATAGTACAATTTAATATCAATCTCATGATTGAAAATTTTAAAATATTTGAAAAAGAATGAAAACGTCTTGGAAAATTTTGAACCACAGTTTGGCACTTTAGAGTTGAAAATTGACCAAGATTAATTAGTTTTGAAGTCAAATAATTGAATATTCTATGGAAATTGATTTTCAGCTCCTCATAAATTAGTTACAGTTTTTGTTTGTATTTCATAATCTATTACTCTTTAAAAAATTGATTATTAATTTTATGCAAATAGAAACAAAATAATTCATAAGTAATTTTTTATCTTATAAAATAATCAACTATTTGTTGGTGATTAAATAACCAATTTATGAACTAATTATTTGGAAAATAATTAAAATAATTTATTATAACTATTTAATATTAGAGTTTTTATATCAAATAATCAATAACATTAAGAAATACTATATTATTTAAGGGTTATATTTATCTCATTCAACATGAGATAAACTAAATTCTTACACACACATAACAAAAGTGGGTCTCAACTCTATTTTTTTTTCTCTCCAATTATTTATAGGTCCCTCTTATAATTTTGTTTTACTAACATAAGATAACATAAGAAAAAACATTTATCGTTATTTAAATGTCATAACTCGATTACAATGGCTCGTGCTGTATTACTTGGTATTAAAGTACTTATTCTTATATATCCATTCCTTTCAAAGTTTTAATAGTTTTAATAAAAAAATATTCCAAATAATATTTGAAACAGATTGAATAAAAAAAATTATACTGAAGTTATCGCATCACTTCTCTTAAATTTGAATTCATTCAGCGACAACTTTAAATAGAAAAGGTAAGTTATAACCTAATTCAAAACTCAAAAAAAAAAAAAAAAAAAAAAAAGTTTAGCATGCCAAATTTGATTCTTTATCTTTAAAAGAAAACTACATTTTGTAGCTCTTTTACTTTTCTGCTTTTCTTTGGTTTCCTTTTGGGAATATATTCACTGTAATATGTCATACATGCATTTGTTTCCAAGGGCAAAAAGTTCCTTCATATCAAGGGGAAAGCTTTTTAAATTTTGTAAGTGATTATTTTTACAAAAGAATTGTTTGATTAGGTTATCCTTCTAATTATTAACTATTTGAGAAACACGAAGAATCACGTGATAGAAATTAACTTGCCAACTTGCTAAGGAAAGAAAATGAATCCTAGCAACCAGTGTTATCTTCTCAACTTTCATATTCAGTGCTACCTGTTTGAGTTACAAGGGGAAAAAAAAAATGAAAGCCATCACTTTTCCTTCTTCTTTTTTTGTATTACTTGATTTTTTACTTATGATGCAAAATTATGACACACACAAACCAACATCTCTTGCTTCACTGAGAAGCATGTGGGCGCGTTTCTTATGTAGAACAAAAATTTAATATCGCTCCATCTTTGTATTATTATTTTAAACCTCACTCCCTTAAAGGATTGTTATCCGTTACTGAAATTTTTCTTCCATGGAAATGCGAGCTACGTTGTTCGATCTCTAACAAACAGACACACAAATATTAAGACCGACATGAACCTCATTAAAGCTTCAAACTACGTGACAATGGGCCCTTCTTTTTAGAATAGATCTTATAATTTCATTATTTAAGTTTTGGGATTTATTACAGTAACTGAGTAACATGACAAACTATTGTAGATATCTTTATTTGTATAAATTGAATTATTAACTAATAAATTACCACTTTAAATGTAAAATAATTATATGACACAAGGATTTATAAAATTATTTAAGGTAAAATAAAATTATAATTATTAATTAGTTTAATTTATGGAAAATATTACTTTCCTTTCACATAAGATATCTTCTCTCATGTTATATAACTTCGATTTTCGCATTCTACTTTTTTTTCTTTTTTCATATAATAGTGAGACCCATCTATTTTCTCTCTACAACATAAGACAACTATCTTATGTTAAATGAGACTAATAAAATCCATAATTTATACAGTTTATGTAAACAAAATTTTCACAAGTCTCTCTCTAAAAGCATAGGAATTATTATTATTGGTATGTACAACAAAAACTAATGGCCTTTCTTTTCTTTATAAAAAATTCCTTGTTCTAATTAACCTTTCTCATGTTATACCCATATATTAATAGGGCAAACATTCTCTTATGTTGCAGTTGATATATATCTTATTTCATAGAAATAATTACATACTGGGACCCATCACCATTAAAATTAAAGAAATAAAGAAAAACTTAAAAAAATAATAATATGGCAACAGGAGATGATTTCTCAGCAGTGGCATGAGAAAATCATCTCCCATATTAATATTGTAATAAACTCTCTCCCCCTCCCTCTTTCACATAAAGCAAATTGGTTATGTTATTTGCATACCGCATTATTAACTTTATTTATTTTTTGAAAAAATATATTAGAATGCATGCTTAACTTTTTTTATATTATTAAAATATATTTGAGTAGGTTGTGTATTCAATTCTCACTTGTATCCACCAAAAAAAAAATATTTCAATTCAAACCAACCAAATTCCGAACTAAATAAGACAAGCGATGATGAAATTTAATAGAGTTCTTAATTAAATTAACTAATTTTGTTTGCATGGGATTTAAGTTTATAATGATCCTAGGACAAATGAATTTCTGCCATCATTGAGTTGAGAAGAAAATGGTTTTAGGCGGTGATATTTAAACGCAATAGGAGGAGAATCTGCACGAAGATCTCTCTTAATATTCATCAAAGGAATAATAATTGTAAAATAGAATATGGAAAAACAAGAGAACATTTACAGAGAAAAACCAAAATTATGGAGATGCAAATGAACGTAGGATGGTGGGCGCGATGCAACTTGCTTGAACCCAAATGAGTGTCGTATGCCGGTCACACTCAAATCAAGGGCATCGAATCTGCGTACGGACACAGAAGGAAATACTTAAACTCATTGAGGATGCATTAACATTGATTAATTAGTCACCAGAAATTATCGAAAAATGAGGATCTTGGACTTTATGCTCATTGACTTATACCAATATCTAGTTACTAAAAAATGGGGGCAAAAATAACTGCATATAGTTAGAACGTGATAAGAGGTGTTGAGTTTATTTAGCTGCATGGAGTCAGTAGAGAATCAGAAGTGGGAAGAAAACGAAGAGGTTCTTTAAATTTAAATTAAACGAACAATATGTAAGTTACATCTCGTTGGCTTTCTTTGCATCCCACCAACAGCCAATCGTCGTATGAATGCAGAATATGAATCATATCCAACAACCCACCGTATGATTTGTCGAATTCTGTTGAGATATATAGTCTCACATTGATTGTGTGGGCAACTAATGTGGTCTTTATAAGGCCTTGGGCACTCCCACCCTTTGAGCTAGCTTTTGGGGTGGTGTATCCCAAGGTTCTTTACATGGTATCAGAGCCTCACCGTCCCCCGCTTTAAAAGTTGGAGTTAAAATAAAAAAAGCACAAAAAGGTAAACCAAAAATTAGGCCTGTGCAGTTCCACACTTCTAGCCCAAAGGGCTCTTGCGTGAGGGGGCGTGTTGAGATATATAGTCTCACATTGATTGTGTGGGCAACTAATGTGACCTTTATAAGGCCTTGGGCACTCACACCCTTTGAGCTAGCTTTTGGGGTGGTGTATCCCAATATTCTTTACAAATTCAGTGTCCGTGGCTGTGGGTTTGCCTTCGTCTGAAGGTTTGTTTCACTTGTCAATGGGGGAGAGACTAGAAAGGACCATGTTCCGAGGTTGCTCTTAACATTGATATTGTCTTTGATGATCCATATATTTGTATTGGTGGCTTGGCTGAGCTCTCCTATATATGCCATGGGATCTTTCAAGAACATAAACTGTTTATGCTTAGTTTTGTGTGAATGTAAAAAGGTCATTCTCAAAAACTACAAAAGGGAAGGGTCAACTTTAATTTGAGTTATATTTTTGTATTTCATATCCACGTAAAATGTTTCGTTCTTTTATATATGGAAAAAAGATTTCTTATGTTGCATGAGAAATCTCTTCTCCTACCACTCTTACTTAGATGTCCGTGCCAATCACTTTTCTATTTTTTATTTTTTTCTTTAAAGTGGGCCCCACGTCTTTCTCTCTCTGTAGGAAAACTTGCATTTCTCATGCAACATGAGAAATTGCAAGCCCTATATATATATATATATATATATATATATATATGAGGTAAGATCCTTTGACACCAGTGTCAAATTTCAAATTTGACCTCATATGAGAGCCATTAGATCAAAAAAAATCAATGGTATCACATGCTTACAAATCAGAGTTGTTGATTTTTTTTGATCTAACGGCTCTCAGGTGAGGTGTCAAATTTGAAATTTGACACATGTGTCAAAGGATCCTACCTCTATATATATATATGTGTGTGTGGTCAGGATCATCTTACACCAGTGTAAGTTACACTCTCAATCTTATTTGTTAATCTCATTTATATCTAAGGGCTCAAATTTTGTAGTAATGTGAGCCATTGGATTCAAGTGAATCAATGATCAAGATTGAGTGTAAGACTTCTAACTCTTATACCGGTGTAAGAATATCCTGCCCCATATATATGTGGCAGGATCGTTTGACACCAGTGTCAAATTTAAAATTTAACACCTCGTGTAAGAGTAGTTAGATCAAAAAAGACCAACAACTGTGATTTGTGAGCATGTGACACCATTGATCTTTTTTTATCTAATGGCTCTTAGATAAGGTGTCAAATTTCAAATTTGACTCTGGTGTCAAAAGATCCTATATATATATATATATATATATATATATATATATATATATATATATATATATATACATGGGGCGTGATATTCTTACACCGGTGTAAGAGTTAGAAGTCTTACACTCAATCTTGACCATTGATACACTTGTATCCAATGGCTCACATTACTAAAAAATTAAAGTCTTTAGATATAAGTGAGATCAACGGACGAGATTGAGAGTGTAACTTACGCGAATGTAAAATGATCCTAATCCTATATATATATATATATATATATATATATATATATATATATATATATATATATATATGGAGAGAGATCATTTGACTCCAGAGTAAGACTTATAAGTCTTACTTCCGATCTTAGCCGTAGATTTCAGTCCATCCAACGGTAATAGGTTAGGAAGTTATATTAATTAATTAATTACTAATTATACTATAAATGACAACCGTTGATTTTCATCTATCAACGGCACCTGAGATGGAGAGTAAGACTTAAAGTCTTACTCTGAAGTCAAAAGAACTCTCCCCCGTATATATATATATATATATATATATATATATATATATATATATATATATATATATATATATATATATTCTTTTTATCAAATGGGTTGAAGAGCAAAGTAATGTTATCGTTTATTGTTGAAACTTGAAAAGAGCCTTACAAGGTAGGAAATGCGTATAATACATAGATTAGCAAGCACCATTTTGTCGGAATACTTTTTTGGAAATATCAAATGCGTCCACTTGGCCAAAACAAGTTGTATTGGGTACCTCTTTATCCCTATCATTGATGACCAGTATATATAGCGCCCGTAGTCTTATACTAAAAAAAATTGTTTTCTTGTATCATTTGTCTAGTATGGATGCAATAACAGTCAAAGCCCCAATTTTATGACTATAGTTTATACACCTGAATTAGAAATGCTATATATTCTCGGATACAAACTCATATAATCATCAATTTGGTTAATATGCAATTGTCATTTTCAAGCATTTATAAAATTCTTTATTAGAGTATGGTGCAAATTTGTTACTGAAAAAGAATTTTTCTCATAATGTAAAGACAACTTAGACCTTAAATGATAGTACTTAGCTATATATAGAGTAGCGGCAAATCAATATTGAATATCCTAATGTAGTGTAAGGATGATTCCTTCTTCATTAGTTCCACCTGTTTTAGCTGAATAGTAAGTCTCTGAGTCGCGTGAAATGAATTTATGGACACAACAACCCACAATTAAACACCCGTACCACACCCACACTACATGCATGTGTTAGTATGATATGTATGAGTAATTCCAAGAACCAATAAAACATATGGTACATAAACACAAGCATGTAACGGACCCTCATCCCGTAATTATTTCAACATAGTCCTTTCAGTTTTCCCTTATGCCTACATGCACATACTTCCCTGCTCGTGACCACACTTAGATGCATGCCCCAATTGCTTATTGTATTGCATTGCAATGTACATATATTTGGCTACGTACACATATGTTTATCTTACACCCGTCACGCGAAATCGTCTTTAATGATCACAACAATAATATTAATATATGCTTCCATCTTAGAATACCACATGTATCTAACCACAACGGATGCCGTATAAACCAAAACTGCCTTTCAATAACAAAACGGCAAAAGCAGTCCCTCGATTTTTAGCTGAATTAAATTAAATAGCGCTACGTTTATTTTTATTTTTAGAATTTGTCTAATTCTGAGAAAGCATAACCACCAATCAGTAGGTGACACATAAAGACGTATGTCATAGCTGGACTCATGGAGAGCCCGGTCACAAGCTCGAACACTACAACCCTTTACAAATTACAATCTTATTTGTCATTTTTTTTTAGGTTTTTTTTTTTTGGTTTTTTTTTTTTTGAAATAAAACCAAACAGTCGGCGACCTTGTTTTATGTACTGTTTTAGCCTTTCAGGTGTTTATGGGTCTTTTCAATAGAGCCGGACTTGGCCCATGAATTTACATTTTGAACCTCTTTTCTATTTTAGTTTTAGTTTTTATTATTAATTTAGCAATTTTGACAAAATTGTGGTCAAAACTTTAATACTGAGCCATGCTTGTCTTATTTTACCGGACAGCTAAATATCTATGGCTAAAGTTAATTTTGTATTTTTCTAGCATTAAAATTTCTCTTATTAACTTGATAAGGTGTATTCAATCTCTAATTTGAATTGTTGTGTATTAACCTAGCTCAGTTGGTTCCTTTGTTGTTAGAACTTTCACACAAACAGCAAATAAAGGAAACGCAGTCATGTGCACCATTTAAATTATGCTAATACATATTGACAAAAAGCCATTAACAAACACAAAAACCAAAAGAAAAAACAAGAGGACATAATCATCCGCTCACTTTGATTTCAATTATCAGCCGGTATGCCAAAGTTTCAAAACTTTCATTGGCTCTTATAAATTTTTGTACATATACAAGCGTTTATTTTGGCTTAACATGATCGGGAGAAAAGAAACAAGCCGTTATTATTATTGTATTTTCTGTTGGAAATATATAATTGAGAGTAAAAATTGTATATTAATTAAAAATACATGTAACGAATACGAGTATTAAATATCTTAAAATTTCGAGAAACATTTAATACTTCATTCTTTAAGTAATTAGTAAAAGTAATAAACAACAATTTTAATCCTTAACCAAATTTTTATGAACAAATATTCACTTTTTGAAATGTCGTGAATTGAAAACTAGGTTTGTATCTCTCAAGGGGTGAAATATGTTTATATGTGTGTGCTCGAAGAATAAATTAAATAGATCAAAGCTCAAGGAGAATCACTAGATATGGTATCATAGGTGTGGTTGTGAATAGAGGGATGTGTTCACCTACTGTGGCTCTAAAATTCAGCACAGTAACAACTCATAAGAATGCTGGGCTTAGGTGTCTTCTACGTCCGAGAGGATGCATTTATATAGAGGGGAATATATTCCCTAATGAGAGAGATAGAAAAAAAAAGGAGCCAAAACCATTAGCCATTGCATCTATTATCACAATGAGATTTGTCTCATCGCGGGTGTAAGGTGGTGAGCTGTGCAAAAGAGAAGCAATTTATGCAATGAGGACCATGTGCTCCCCTATGGAATATTAACTTATAAAGCCTATGTTGGGTCTTTGGCCCATCATAATAAACTTATGTAAGCTGGCCAAAACACTTTCGTTAAAGAGAAAATATTACTCTTATTTTACATGAGAGTATTCATCTCATGTTAGAGAGAAATAAGGTGGGAGCCACTACTAAAAGAAAAAATAAAAATAAAAGTAAAAGAAGATGAAATTTTTGAAGTGATAGAACATGAGATAGCTACCTTATAGTATTTCCCTTTGTTAAAATCAAGATTCTTAAAATCAAATCAAGTTCCTAGCAGGTTGCCAAGAAATAAGTAAAACAAGGTATCTATGTAAATATTAGGTGTATATTAGTCATTGAAGTTAAGAAAACTGCATGGCATTTAACGAGCCAACTCAATAATTAATGCGTCATGTCGACTTTGGCCCAAATTAAAGTTCCCAAATTGTGGGGAACAAAAGCATGAACAACGTGACGTTATTTGGTAATAAAATTTTTTGAATGACAAACACAGTGACGTTATTATCTTTTAAGGACCAAATTAAGACTATACTAAAAAAATATTTAAGAGTAATATTTTAAAAATTTAAAGTAAATACTTTTGTGGTCCCTAACAAATATGGTACTCACTTTAGTCCATTACAAAAAAAAAAAAAAAGTGTCGAGGTCTTTAAGAAATTCAAAGTGGATCCATTTAGTTGTAATCGTGATCCCTCACAAATTCAAAAAAAAAAACCTGCAGTCCTTCAAAAGGACTAAAATGGATCCACTTTAAATTTCACAGGGACCAGCCGACTAATTTTTTTTTGTAAGAGACTAAAGTTGGGACCGTATTTTTTGTTAGAAACCCAAAATTATATTTACTCTTTATTATAAGGAAAATATAAATAATTAATTCAGATAGAATATAAAAAATAATTTGAAAAATGTTTGAAATTATAAAAAATATATGCATAATTAATTTATTTATTTTTTTAAAAAAAGTTTATTTGGGCTATGCCCTTTATCTCCGAGAAAGTGTAAATATAAGAGTATTTCTTCAAGTATTCGATCCATTTTTAATGCAATTACTTCCACTCCATTCTTCTAAATTTATGGGCTTAAACCCACTCCAAGGGCATATCATTTCACCAAAAAAATTCAAACTCTTAACACTGTGTTTTTTTTTTCCTTTTGATTTTGAGAGAGAGAGAGAGAGAAGTGCATTTATAAAGAGAATCAAAATTAAGCGTTCACCATGGCAAATAAGTTTCTATGTAATAAGATAACGATCATTTTTTAAAAAAGTTTAACAAATATTGAAATTATAATAATTTCAGTAGAGAAAAGAGAATAGAGAAATAAAAAATTGAATGGTATGAAATTGATATTAATCTAATGTATTAAGATAAGAAACAAAATACAAGGTATTATTCTCTATTTATGATAATATTATACTCTATGTTAAAATTTTAAAAATGTAATAGTTATTTTATAAAAACAAAAATATATTTAAGTTAATTTTATATTTTCTATAATTAATTATATAATTCGATTCGAGTCCGCACTTTCGAGAAAAGAATGTGTATAACAGGAGTCAATTGGGCGCGTAGTTTTAACTCATCTCGAAGTAACAGTTAGCAGAAAAAACCCAGAGACGTACAGAATCAAATTGTAAATGGCCGCGAATTCTAGGTTGCTCGCCACGTTAAGTTCTACCTCTAGCTGTAAAAAGTTAAATATAATAATCATTTAACAACAAAAAAAAAACAAAATAAATTTTTTTAAAAAACATTGTCACTGCTTAAAAAAAGTTATTGACCCACACACATGACCCGCCCACCATCACTTGACAGCACACAGTGAAGTGTTTTTCTGACCATGAAGATCACATTACCAAATTACCCTCTCACGTTTTTCACTTTTCCCGTTAACATTACGGAAAGGAAGAAAGGTAATTTAGAGAAAATATCCTCTTCATTAGTCAAACGAATTTGACCGATTAATGTTAAAAAAGCCGGGTATCGTGGGCCTCACGTGACTCGCATCACAATATCGAAGACAATGGTACATCAATACATGATTACTAAGCACCACCCTCTCATCTCATCACCGATAAATGTTGTCTCATTGGTGCAGATGTCTTACGTGGTATAATCTATGCCACGTGTTTAAATCGCATGAATGCGGCGAGCCGAAGAACCGTGCCTTCTCACCAGTAAGATAGCCCTCTCTTTTTTAATAAATTTTAATTTAAGAGAAATAAAAATTTTCACCTAAATAAATTTAATGATAGAAAATAAAAAAAAAATAAAAATAAAAATACTAAAAGAGAAAGTATAATAATATTTATTTTATTTGTATTTAATAAAATCAACTAAATTGAGATATTTCCCGTTTCGGCTGTTCGATCCTATAAAACAGCGATTTCAGTGCTTCTTCAGTCTCCTCAGCAACTGAATTCTTGTTCCTTAGTTCCCTAGCTCTGTTCCCAGCTCTTACCCATTCAACCACAAAAACACGAGTACTTAGTAACCTTCATCCTGCAGAATCTGCACTTTTTTTGTGCCTTCTATTCTCCTCCCCCTTTGAATCAGAAGATTTCCTTTTCCATTCAAGGCATCACTAGAAGTTTCAACGAAAGTCTCCGCCACCCACAGTTGCTCATTCATCTCAATAATTTATCTATCTCAACTCAACCCCCCCCATGATGTTAAAAGCTCTTCTTTTCTCTTTATTCTTCCTATCACTCTCTACCGTTTCTATCCCCATCGGGTTTTAATGTTTTTTGCTTTCCTCTTTTTTCCTTTTCCCTTCAATTCTCACCTTTTCATGTCTTTTTGAAAGATTTCTCATTTCTCCCAAAAAAAAAAAAAAAAATACCCTTTGGAGTGGCTATCCTAAAGCTTGAACCTTCTTCTTCACAGTTCCCTTATATTCCAAAACCCGGGCCTATTTGTTTCCTCAGTACACCCAACTAGCATAAGAAAGACATGATGGAACAGAGTAGTATCCTATGCAAATACACAGTGCATCACAACGTTACCAAGAAGCTGGTCTCACCAAAGAAGAAGGCTTCCGATGCAAAGAGCCACCCCATAGAGCCAAGAGTGTTGCGGATATCCGTCACTGATCCAGACGCCACGGACTCCTCCGGCGACGAAGAAGGAAACTGCTTAAACCGCCGGAGAATGAAGCGCTATGTCAACCGGATTGAAATCGAAACCACCACCTCCAAAAAAGTCGCCAACTCCGCCGCCGCCGTCATCCCGAATCCCAGGAAAAGGCTCACCGGCGAGCCCTCCTCTAGCCGGAGGCCGGCGAAGCTTCCGGCGACGAACAACGGAAGGAAGTTCCGCGGCGTACGGCAGAGACCTTGGGGGAAATGGGCGGCGGAGATTCGAGATCCGGCACGGAGGGTGCGGGTCTGGTTGGGTACCTTTGACACTGCAGAAGAAGCTGCTATGGTCTACGACAATGCAGCGATTAAGCTTCGAGGCCCTGATGCTTTGACGAACTTCGTCACGCCACCGGCGCAGAAAGAAAAGCCACCGCAGGAGGAGGCGGATGTGACTGCCGTGAAACCACAAATGAAGGTGGTTGTGAATGCTGAAGCTTCAAGCTCCAGCTACAATTCGGGCGATTATCAGTGTCTCAACCTTTCGTCTCCCACATCGGTGCTTCATTTCAGGAGCAACCCGAGCGAGGAAATCGCGGAATCTCAAAAACCGGTCGAACCGGAAGAAGCAAGTGAGGCTGAGGAAGTGTGTCAAGTTTTCAGAGAGTGCCAAGGCGAGACAAGTTTGTTCGATGAGACAGGGGAGTTTTTCCAACCGGATATGCCTATGTGGGACGATGTTTTCAATTTCCAAACTTTCGAGTACCCTTTGCTCTTCGAAGAAGAACCGCCCCAGATGTTGGGCGAAACGACGCCGGATGGTGATGATGATGACGATGATTTCAGTTACAATATCACTCTGGCTGATTCTCTCATAGATTTTGAGAAAGCGTGTCCTCCATCAACGTCGTGCCAAGTGGACGATTACTTCCAAGACATTTTGTCAGGCTCAGATCCTCTGGTCGTGCTCTGAGATTGAGAGTGATGGGTTTGTTTTGCTAATTGCCGTTGTTCACGGCAGATTTTGGTTCCGGTAGCAGAAAATTTTAAATAAATGCTTAGTCTTTTTTAAAAAAAATATAAAATAAAATATTAGCTTTATTTGCATATTTATTATTTGTTTTAGATACTCCGTTGCAAATAGCTAACGGATGAGTTGAGTGAAGTTTTGTTTAGATTATATTTATAATACTTCCTTTGCCTAATAACTACGATGGTTCAGAATGTACTTGTATATTGTCCATATGTTAATCAAAAGTGTATGGAGTTCATTTCAATTTGATTTCCTCTCCTCTTTGTTTGAATACTATTCCTATCCAAATAAAGATTTTCAACTATAAAAACTACTTAATTTACAATTTTTGAAGAAAATAATAAAAAGTTGTTAATTTTTTAATATACTTAAATGGTGAATGAGCGCTGATTGCGGTGGGGCCGGTGAGTCGGTTTGGTCCAGAGCGGTGGTGCAAGTAGCTATGGTCGTGTCTCGTGTGTGTGATAATGCGAATTCGACACAAATTGTTTTTCCTAGTGTCGTTTGAAAAAAAATGTTTAAAACACGTTAGGTAGCGCACGCGGGCCGAAGATAAACATTAGTCTATAAAGCGAAACAAGTGGGTGTGCATATCGAAAGGTGAACTGAAGAAGAGTGTATTAATTGTCGGGATTAGACCCTTTTCAGTGCACGAGACTAATTAAGCTTCCGGCCAGAAAATAAAGACATTATTAAGCTCTAAATATGTTACATTTTCATTCACTTTGCCGGTGCATTTAGCTATTTAAATGTCAAATATTTAAGATGGAGTTAATATTCATTTTCGCCATGCATGGCCATGGGTTTTAATTATCTTTAAATTAATTTACATGTGGGAGGACTTTGCCTCCCTTTGAGATTTACGTATGGCTCCCTAATTATTAGTCTTGAAATAATATATTTTAATAACCATTTATTATATATAAAAAAAAAAAGTAACATAACTTACATTCACCGAATCAAACATGTTATAAAGATATCCAACATTTTGCGATTTGGGTGGATTTTAATGGGTGGCAAACTGGCAATACTACCAACTGAATATGAATTTACTTACAAGATGGTATAGAAAACTAAGAGGATTTGAATATGTTGTTATATTTAATGAAATGGCTGATAGCCAATATATACACAAGTCGGTTATACAGAATCAAGGAGGATCAACTAGAATAAAGTATACTGTTCAACAAACTATATATGGAATAATAACAAACTATTCTTGCTAAAAACTAGGACTTAGTTGCTAAAGGATAAGACATTCGTAACATCCAACTGGTATAGGTGCCATGATTTGGCAGCAGCTACCGCAAGAAGTGTTCGGACACTCACCATTTTGGCTACAGGAACATATGTATCGAAGTATTCTTCTCCAGCTATTTGATTGTTACCGGCAATGACCAACCGTGCTTTGAATCTCTCCACTGTACCATTTGAGTTGTACTTAATGCGGTATACTCACTTGCATGGAATGGCACGTTTTCCTGGTGGCAAAGAAGTGAGTTCCAACGTGTGATTTTGTTCAAGGGCATCTATTTCTTTTCGCATTGCTACACGCCACCTTTCATCAGTTACAGCATCCTTGAATGTTTTTGGTTCAACACCAGAAGAAATGGCAGCAAGGAATTGTTGATGTTTGGGAGAGAATCTAGAACAAGAAACAAAGTTAGCAATAGGATAAGCCATACCTGAGGAAGGACTGGAAGAAGTAGAAGAAGCTAGTGGATTATGTGCGATGACTTTGGAGCATTCGAAATCTTGGAGATATGATGGAGGACGGCGAGAACGGTGACCACGTCCCAAAGGTGCAGATGGATGTGTGACTTCTGGGGGCTGTTCTTGTCGGATAGAAAGCTCATTGGAGACAGTAGGGGCAGATTCGGGCTGAGCCTGTTCAACAGGGAGAGTGTCTTCAATTAAAGGGACAGGGTTGGTAACAACTTGGGAATCAAAGGATGGGCTTTGTGGAGCAAGGGTTGGTTCGGGTGATATGGGGTTATGGGGGTTTGGGTCGTGAGGAATATCAGTGGTAGGAATGACTGTGGTTGGTGCAAAAGGAAAGGTGTTCTCTTCAAATACCACGTCTTTGAATACAAAAACAGTATGTGTTTCAAGGTTATAAAGCCTCCAACCCTTTTTGCCAAAAGGATATCCCAGGAACAGACACCGAGTTGATCGAGCTGCAAACTTGTCCAACGGTTTGGGACGTGGATGAGCATGGCAAAGACATCCGAATATGCGAATATGATCATAGCTGGGTGTGCGGTTTAAAAGACATTCATATGGTGTTTTTCCTTGGAGAAGAGGAGTGGGGGTTCTATTGATTAAATGTACCGCATTTAGAACACATTCACCCCAAAACTCGATAGGAAGACTAGCTTGAAAGCGTAATGCTCTTGCAACATTCAAAATATGTCTATGTTTCCGTTCAACACGACCATTCTGCTGTGGTGTGTCTACACATGATGTTTGATGTATAATTCCCATATCGGAATAAACCTTGCGGAGATTATGAGCACAAAATTCTGATCCATTGTCGGAGCGTATTATTTTGACCATGGTATTAAACTGATTATGTACCATGAGAAGAAATCGAGTTAAGTATTGGAACGTTTCAGACTTGGTGGTCATTAAATAAACCCAGACGTTTCTGCTATAATCATCCACAATTGTTAAAAAATATCTTGCACCGGTTAGAGAGGTAGTTTGATATGGACCCCAGATATCGCAGTGAATAAGATCAAAGCATGCAGTAGTTTTATTAATGCTAATAGGGAATACAGTACGAGTTTGTTGTGCGCGTAGGCAAATGTCACAAACTGAAGGAGAATGACCCCTATTTTTATTCACTGTAACAAAAGGAAGAAAGCTTAAAAACTGAAATGAAGGGTGACCCAATCGACGGTGCCAAACATCTGCATTCTGTTGAGTGTGAGCCGCATATGCAGTAGAGATGGATTTGTTGTTGGATGAGTCATGCACATAAACACCAGCTTGCAATCTACCCAGTCCAGTCTTGATCCTCGTTATGGGGTCCTGCAATTCACAGCCATTGTGAGTAAAAGAAATGATGCAATTTGTATCAACAAGTAATTGAGCAACTGATATGAGGTTGCATTGTAATTTGGGAACATATAACACATTCTGAAGAGAAATATGAGATGTCAACTTGAGACTGCCACTGTGATTGGAAACAAGATGATCACCATCAGGTAAACCTATTGTAGTGGGTGGAATAGATGTAACATTGGAGATTAAATGGAGGTTCCCTGTCATGTGTTGAGAAGCGCCACTATCCACCAACCAGGTAGAAGGCAGAGTGTGCTTACCAGAAAGGGATGTAGTGTTAGCAGACGGTGTAGTGGAGGAAACAACCATGTTGGCAATTTGCTGTAGAAGCTCAGGACTCAGGTTGGGAATCGAGTTTTGGTTGGACACTATAGGTGTTGCAGCTGCTGTTTGTGATGCAGAAAAATTGAATGGGTTGGGACGCTTGTCATTAGCATTGATATTGACAGCGGAAGAATCTGAATCAGAATCAGCCATTGGGAAAGTGGATCGATACCTTCAAACTGATACCATATAGAAAACTAAGAGGATTTGAATATGTTGTTATATTTAATGAAATGGCCGATAGCCAATATATACACAAGTCGGTTATACAGAATCAAGGAGGATCAACTAGAATAAAGTATACTGTTCAACAAACTATACATGGAATAATAACAAACTATTCTTGCTAAAAACTAGGACTTAGTTGCTAAAGGATAAGATCAAAGGTGATCTTCTCCTAACAGATGGTGCATTTAAAGATTTCAAAAACGTATAGCTAATTATATTTTTATTTCCTTTTAATGTCACAATTCTCACACAGTTTCCGTTGTTATTTTGAATTACCTTCTCAAACATGTATTTAAAAATAAAATACACAATGTATGTTGCTTTATTCATAATGTTATTACCAAATTTTAAGGGAGATTTTTTTTTTTTAGCGTTTCAAAGTAAGAACTTTTTCAATCTTACAATGTTTACATTCTTTCCGTCAACCCATAAAATGTACAGTGATGGTGTTGAAAAGTCAGTTTAAATAAGCTGGCCAAAGAATGATGGAACAATAAATTCTATATTTGTCTTCTTTTTGAATTTATATCCAATAGATATGACACAGAATGAAAGACGAATCTAGTTGATATGACACAATTTTGAAGAAGAAAAAACTCCAATAAGAAAGAGAAAGTATTTTTCTCGTTCTAAGAAAAAGAGAGAGAAACTACCTGTACAAGACAAAAGAGGAAGCTTGATATTGACACAATTCAAGATTCCTGGTATCTCTCCACTTTTGCTTTTATTAATTATTTTGTTGCATTTATTTCCTTAAACAAAAACATAATTTAATGAAAACTTTTATTTATTATTAATGGCTATACATTTTTTTAGCACGGCCGATATAAAAAGAAGTGGGATAGCAGTTTTCTTCAAGATATTAATTACTCACCAGCATAACCTATCAACTAGTGTAATTCTTTGTGTAGATAAATGTATTTATATCGTCTCGAAAAATTTGTTGTTTACTTTCTTATTTTGATATATTTATTGGGGAGAGGTTATACTTACAACTTATTTCCTTTACAACCTCTTACAACCAATATCTTAATCGTTGATTTCCGTCAATCAACGGTAAAGATTTTTACAAATAAAATTTATTAATTAATTATTAATTCGCAATAAATCTTAACCGTTGATTGGTGAAAATCAACGGTTAAGATATTGGTTGTAAGAGGTTGTAAAGGAAAATAGGTTGTAAGTATAATCTTCCCCTATTTATTGTATTAAAAATTATAGAAATATTAATTATATTTTAACTTTATTATTATTTTAATATATTTCAAATAAATTAACAAATTATAAATGGAGTAATAATCTTTTAAGTTACGAATTAAGGCTATTTAAGCATTTGACAATTTTTTAAATATTATATACTTATTTTAAACTACAAATATTTAAAAGATAAATATTTTCAAATAGATAGGTTGAAATTTAGGGATGACAAAGCGGGTTGTCCGTCCCGCTCCGTATGTGCCCGCCAAAAAGCGGGTTGACTTGCCCCGCCTGAGAAAATAGGCAAGGAAACTCAGCCTGCCCCATCCGTTTAGGCAGGCGGGGCAGGTTGTCCGCCAAGCTCGTGAGATACATTAAAAAAAAAAAAAAAAATTAAAAATTCAGCCTGAGCGGACTGGCAGGCTTGGCGGGCAACGGGTTTGGAAAACTCAGCCTGCCTTGCCCCGTTTGGCGGGCGTGGCGGGCCGACCCGGCAAGCTGAGCCCATTTTGCCATCTCTAGGTTGAAATCGTGGTTACGAACATATTGTTTTTTGATTTAGTGCGGTAATTGCTTTTATGTATTTTAATACCTTGTGATAGTTTTTAATTACATTTTTCCAAACGTATATATCAATTTATATATAAATGTTCTAGAACGAATTGAACTGAAAGAAAAAGGCTATAGGAATGCATTGCATTTATTTTATGAGGATTAATGCAATATTGGCATCATGATGCATGTATTAGGAGAAAGACTTTATTGTTATAAAAAAGTTATTATGATGACCGAAATAACAGCTTTAATGCTTTTGTTGAAATGACTTTAATGCAGTCTTTAATTTTACTATATATAAAAAAAAGACTTTACACGTGTAAATATAGATTTTCTTATTTAGGAGAAAATCTAAAATAATCCAAAATTACTAAAAAAATTGATGATCCCTCCTTTTTAGAGAAATTTTTTCTTTCTTTTTGTTCATATATGTTAGGGTAAAGTGTGTGTCATTTTAAAGATGTAAAGTTGTGTCATTTTAAAAAAGAGAAAGAGATAGATAAAGAAGGAGATAGAGTTGACAAAAAAGATAAAGGTGTGGGTCCCACTTCTTTGTGAAAGTAAAAGGATATAAATTGTGTCATTTAAAAGAATAAATATTTTTCCTTATATCTTTTCTCTTCTTCTT
Organism: Gastrolobium bilobum; assembly: GCF_033153095.1. Taxonomy (NCBI): domain Eukaryota; kingdom Viridiplantae; phylum Streptophyta; class Magnoliopsida; order Fabales; family Fabaceae; genus Gastrolobium; species Gastrolobium bilobum. The sequence continues at coordinate 191,033 of NW_026899797.1, read as the reverse complement.
TTTCTTTACCCATCTCATTTTTTAGAAGGGAGCACTCAGTGAGTGGATTCATCATTCATGTGGTTTCTAAACTCACCACAAGTATTAATGGTTTTTTCTTCTTGGGAAATAGGACGTAAATGCATTAATTGCAAATTACAATGTGAGATTGATATGCAATTGACAAGGATTGCATGACTGGATCTTCTCTAACTTAAAAAATTGTAGAAGCTTGGCAATGGACGATGATTGGCCTTTGACTTTTGGGATATTAGCGTGGAGCATTTGGAGGAGCAGAAACACTTGGGTTTTTTGAAGGAAAAATCAATAATGCTTACACAATTGCCCACTCAGCCTTGGGGTATAGGAATTGTGTCAAGCATACAGCTACCACTCTCCATGCAGCAGGTCTTCAACCAAGAAAAAGTGTAGAGAAGATGATAGCTTGGTCTTGTCCTCCGTTAGGATGGGTTAAACTTAATGTTGATGGGGCTAGAGCTGGTAATGGGAACAGATCAGGATGTGGTGGTGTTATTCGTGACCCGTCCGGAGCTTGGATTATCGGTTTCTGCAAGAATTTGGGGCCAGGTACTGTTTTGCATGCAGAATTATGGGCTTGTTTGGAAGGTTTGCGTTTAGCTTGGGAAAAAGAATTTAGAAAAGTGTGGCTGGAAGGAGATTCCCTCTCAGCCCAACAGATTATTTCTAATGGGTGTCTTCAGATCACCCTTCGTCGAGCTTGGTGCAACGCATTAGAGGAATGTTGCAAAGATGCTGGCTGGTGCAGATTTCTCATGTCCATCGTGAAGGAAACAAAGTAGCTGATTTCTTAGCTTCACATGCGTATAGCTTTCCATGGGATGTGCAAGTCTTTGATGACCCTCCTCCTGGCTGTCTTCAAAGTTTATACAGCGACACTGTAGGTGTTCGCTGGGCTAGGTTCTGTACTTAGGCCTTTTGCTGTGTTTTTCATTTCCATTATCTTTCAAAAAAAAAAAAAAATTGCATTTGAAAATAACGATGGTATGCACTTGAGTGCATTACTTTTGATTTTGTGAATAAAAAATTAATATCATGACCGATAACTTTTTTGGCTTTTAATTTCCGATAATTACCATTGGGGTAGACTAAACTATTATAATGTTTTAAAATTGAATTTGAATAATTGCATGCAAAACGGTTTTCAAGCCCAAGAATTTCAAGAAATATCTATTTATTTCAAACCCAAAACATTTATGAAAGCAGCCAACATGCATGTACTATATTGAAAGTGTTTTGCAAGTTATATTAAAGGAAAAATTGTGTATTATTTTTAAAGATGTAAAGTTGTGTTATTTAAGTGAGAGAAAGAGATTGATAAAAGAAGAGAGAGAATGAACAAAAAAATATGAAGGTGTGAGTCTCACTTCTTTATGAGAATGAAAGAATATAAGTTGTGTCATTTAAAAGAATAAATATTTTTTTCCTATATTAAATGTTTCAGATATAGTACAATTGCATGTTGTTGTCGTCGGTATATATATATATATAAGTCAAACGCAAATTTTTTGGAAGGTCAAAGTTGTGGCCTTTTACGTATATAATGCGTTCATATGCAATAATAAAATATTATATGAGTTGATAATTTTGAATGACGTGTATTTGAATAAAAAATATTTTTGGGATGAATTTATAATATACAATTTTGGGGGGAAATAATAAATTCTTATAATGTCTTGGTAAATCAAAAGATTGATTACAATATCTTTATTATTTTGCATCAACAATTGGGTCATCATGGATCATAAACAATTTGTTTTGATAATGCTAGTGACTTTACATCTCAGTCTTTTATTTTATTTTTATGTCATCTGAAATTATAGTTGAACAACTTATTGCTCATGATCATAAACAAAATGGTGTAGTAGAATTATTTATTAAACGTCTCTAATTAATAGTTAGACCATTGTTTACGAGAACAAAGCTCCCTTTGACACGGGGATATGTTATTTCCTAGTTATGTAATTATTGGACTGTTGTGTATTTTTTCTTGATTACTTGATGGAAGGGCTTGTATGCCTATTTGGTAAATTGAGATTGTATCTATAATAATTTAAACTGTCTATCAAGTTGAAACAGCTATAGTGGAAACTTATCCCTAGATGTTCAAAAAACAAACAGAGCTCTGTTCGTTTTGTTTGGGCAATGTTTAAGCGAGATTAGTTGTTTCCACAATTTGCATGAGTTATAATTACAGCTTGAATTGTTTATAAATATGGAAAGTGCTTTAATCAGAAAATAACAGGTTTTCAAAAGAGAAAAAGTTATCCATTTTAATCAAATTGTTGTGATTGTAACTTTTTTAAATCATACGTAATATTAACAAACCGGTTCTAGAATGGGGCGTTACGATTATACATCCTTATACAAGGAGATGTGCAAGATGACAGACAGGTGACACTCCGAAATGGGTGGATGTGTTTTGTTATTGCAATTATGGGTGTGGACGAGATTCTAGTCTATCTCTCCTTATCTCCCCAGTGTCTAATCCAGATGCGATATGTTAATGTGCATACTGCAATAACATGACTGCACGGGTACCTAAATGCAATGAATTCACCACACTGGCATGTCCGATCAAGTAATGAAACTGACATTTCTTATCACTCAGTGAGTCCGTATGTTGTACAACTCTTGAAATTCAAATATTGTCTTTTGTGGTTCATAAGATGTTACAAAATGTATGACGATTTTTTGGTGATTAACCATAAATGCTTGCCAAAGTACTTTGGTGTATGGATTACCTCTCGCCATCTCTTCACAGGCCTTCTAGCCATGTGTCAAAAAGTATTGCACTAGTCGAGCATATGTCATCTGCACCAATGACGTGATAGGTAAGTTTCATGCACCTTTAAAAACCTTGGTAACACACTCTGATAGATTTATGGTCATGTGGCCAAACCTTTTTCCCTCTGCATCATAAGCAATACTCCACTTCTCTTTGGCGATGCTGATCAATCCAGACAGTTATCTGGGGGCTTACATCTTTAAAGTTTTCTAATCCAGCATCAAAATCTAAGTGCGAGATTGTATAACCTGTATATACAAGCACGAACACAAAATAAGTACTTAATTTCACATTAAATGGTGCTACAGGAGATGCACATATTCACATACATACTTAACTTCTGCAGTTACTTCTTCAACAACTCATTCCTGAACTTATGATTGAAATTACTCCCGAGATGGTGAAGGCAAAAGACATGGTTTGCATGGGACAAGATCTAATGGTTAATATATATATATATATATATATATATATATATATATGACAAGATCCTTTGATCCTTTGATATCAGTGTTAAACTAAAAAATTTGACACCAAATCTTAACTGTTGATTTCTTTCAATCTAACTGTTATAATTTATTGTGTCATATTTATTAATTAATTATTAATTTTTAATAAATTATAATTGTTAGATTCATGAAATCAACGGTTAAAATATGATGTTAAGCATTTTAATTTGCCTCTAGTGTCAAAAGATTTGTCAGAAGAATGATCAACTTTTTATAGTATAAGTATAACTTCCTTTATTAATAGTTGATTCTAGTTGCATTTATTGGTTCTCATCTCTAATAAATTAGAAATATTAAAAGCAAAAAAAAATAAAAAAAATCAATGGTTAATAAGTAGAATTAACAACTAACTAAAGGTCTAATAGTTTTTAGACTTACACTAATAAGTTGATCCTTACCTTTGTATATAAAATATTAGTTATTTTTTTAATTTTTTCGATAAATCACAGGTATCATTTATGATTTATGAGAGGTAATCCTGTTCGGAGCAGGTTCAGGATTAAGGTGTTAAATTTCTCTCAAAAATGGTACTGAGGAGGATCGAACACATACTTTCATCTTTACCTGCTCAACTCCCATACGCTAACTGAGTTATCATTATTTGGTTTAAAGTGTTAATTATTAGATTAGATTATAAGTAATAATTGTTCATGAAAAATCCAATGCAGTGACTTCTAATTTCATAAATTAGTTCTCACGGATGAAATGAAAATATATTATTTAATACTTAAACCTAAGGATATATTGATATAATTCAACGAATCATAATATGTATGTATAATATTTATTGAGGTGGGTTTTACTGAAAAGTTTTTTTCCTTGTAATATCTTATAATTATTTTCTTATCATTATAACAATAATGGAAATTATTATAAGATATTTTAGATAAGGGTTAAAATTACTTTAGATTTCGGCATGATGGTTATTAAAATTATTTCTTTAAAAAAAAAAAAGAAGAAAAGAAATAAGGTACACAAATTTTAGATGAACTAAAACTAAAATTTATCGTATTTATGTAAATGATATAAGATATGTGGCAAATGTAAATTGATATTCCCTTTGATACATTAGTACTCAACATATTTATGATAATGCGAAAGATAAAAGTACTTACTTAAAAAAAAGTATAAAGCAAAATTTTAATGCTAAAGGAATTAAAACTTAAAAATATATTTGTTAGAAAAAAAATGCTTAATCCTTTTTTAATTTTCATCTCAAGTTGTTTTAAGATAAACACATGGAGAATAATGTATTGAAGTGTGGGTATTGCATAGACTCATTTTTTTATTTTAATTTCACCTAAAAATTTAAGCTGAAACTATATTAATGATTTTATATTTCACTAAAGCACCCCTTACACAAGAGTCCATTGAACTTAAATAGTGAGTGATGTATCGTATGCAATCTACCTATGCAAAGAATTTTCATAATATTTAATTATTTTTATTAACAGAATAAGAATGGTGAAGATTAAACTTATGACCACTTAGTTACATTGACTCTAATACCATATAAAAAATCATTTCAATCAAAAAACTAAAAATTAAATCCTCATTAATAATTTTTATATTTCTCTAATAACTTCTCACTGGCAGAAATTTAATTTAGGAATTTGATCATAGCACAGTAGAATCTCCCTATCTATAAAAAATATTTTCGGTGTTATGAATGCACTGAGTTTTTGATGCATCTTTCAATTATAATATGATACGTTTCTTACTTTTTGTCAAATTATTTTCTGACTTAATTTTAAAATAAATTATTTATTAATAATTTAACAAAAATAAAATACATGTCTCATAAGTGAAAAATGTAGCAGCAACGCATAAATTTTCCTATCTATGTCATGGCTACAGTGCTATGCGTGGCAGTAGTGAGGCCACGTGACGTGAAAGTGGAAGCATCATAGTAATAAATTGCTTGACTATTACTCCATATCGCATGTTTGTGTCCGCGCGCGTACATAATATATCCCCATAGAGAGAGAGATGGATGGATGGAACAGAATCATAAGGGAATAAGGGATAAGCTCGAGTGAATAATTATGTCGCAGTTAATCCACTCCTTCACCCTGATGCTGAGAAATATTTGTCTACATATTTTCTCCCAGAACCCATTGTCATAAATAATTGTGTTTTCAACTTGATATGTTAAATCCGTGAAGTGCCAAACACCTTCCCCCTTCCCGGCTTCTAATGCTGAACATTGATTAGTTATGACTGTAAATTAATTGAAGAATTTTCATCTCAATTCATGCGATTGCACTGCGTATACTTTATGGGATAATACAATAAATTGAGTTAAAATTTTACGGACCAGATAAATTAATTAAAAGAAGATGGTCGAATCTTTTCGATTTGGTGGTGAATCTGGTGATGTATGCTCAAATCTTATTGGAACCTAATAAAAGAAAGTCAACGGGGTTTTATTATTATTATTATTTTTGTAAATTAGAAGTCACTATTTTTGATATAATAATCTTTAGCACCTGATTTGATATGAAGTTGGCAAATGGGCTCCATATGCCCATATGCACACTCTAAAAGGCATTGCTTTAGATTAACTGGTCAAATTTACGAGAGCTTGAGTGTGTGGACATAATCGAAAGCTCTTTGCAACCATTGTGGTTGGTTAATGAGAATTTGGGCTATTTTCTGTGGTGGTTGTCGGTTGGTGAAAGGCAAAATCAGGCTATCTACATATCACATATATTAGTACATTTATGTGCTTGCTTTGAGTTTAGTGTCCCATGGCATGTGAAATCTCTGAAAATGGACGCCTCCAGGAGGTTCCCATTTGTATTGTATATATCAACGCATTGGTCACTAAAGTGGGGTTTGAAAAAACCTATTGCTTTCTCTGATCCGTTTGAAAATTTATCTTTTGCTGTAAACTAGTTTCTTTTCCACGGTAAATGGGGCAGTATACGATTTTCTTTTTGGTACACGCATTAGAATGCTTCGCAAACATAGCTTAAACAAGAAAACTCGATCCACAAATATTTGAGTTGACGGATACTAAAATATAGTTTATTTTTGTTTGAAGTATTAAATTTGCTTTTTAGCTTTTATGGTATATTACATTCTTCTTATTTATTTTTTATACAATGAAAGCACTAAGGTTTGAACTCATAATTTTATACAAATTATTCAAATCTCTCACCATTAGATGAATCCTAGTGGCATGTTGTAGGAAATCTTAGATTTATGCGGAAGCGGTTTAGGACCTAGTACATTGGTATGCTTACAGAATCATCCTTGTTTCACAATTACCTCTCGGTGCGCAGGTCTCGTGTAGAATCTTCCCTTGTAGGATTCCTCTTCACGAACAGCTCACCTCAGCGCCGCAGCACGAACAACCTCCTTGAAGCTGGACTGTGACAGATCTTCCAAACTATCTCTCGAGGAGGAAGGGGAAGTGTGTGGGCATTGATTAGATTCTGAGCTTGCCTCTTTCTCACAAAAAAGACCTTGGAGGCTGATGACTTAAGAGGTACTATTTATATGGGTTTCAAGAAACCCTAGCTCATTGGGCTCTAGGTTCCTTGGGCTCTTCTTATACTAATAACCCATTTGGGCTTTAGTAAAAGAGCAAACCCAACAATCTCCCACTTGCTCTTTTGGATACAAACTTGAGTCGTAAAACCCAACATCATGTAACCCATAAGTCATCATCTATCCGAAAAATACCTCATCCCTTGTCTCAAGCTAGCTTGGGGATCTACCATCTGTTATTAATAAGGCTCTTGATAATCAACGAATGATTATCTAATTCGGTGCTACTCCACTAAAAGCCTGAACTTGAACTCCAAGATTAACAACACTTATAACATGAATATGCATCGCCCCTTTGTAGAATGTCTATAATAGATTGACAAGTTTTCTGTAACTCAATCAATTATTTATTCCTTTGACTATGTTAGTTTCTCTAATGGATTACATGCACTGGCCAGTGTCTTTAATATCCAAGTACCGAAACATATCCAGGGGACATATCCTACAAATTCCATGTTGTTTATCTCATAAATACCGATAATCAAATAATCTCACTCCCAAAATACCGAGTTATTGGCCGTCAATAGATCGAACCTCACCCGTTGGTAAATCAAAGAATGAAAACTATTTGATTACCTATTTATAATAAACTCAGGATTAAGAGCAATCACATAACTATAGTTAACTGGAGATTTGATACCTTATGGCAGAAAAATAACCTTAATCAAATCTCTCCTTGATCCATTCAATGTGAATGTTAATTCACACCAATATTTTACAATGATTCGGACAAAATCATTTCATAAAATATTGCAGCCTGAATAAAGTGCCCAACTTTATTTAACGGCTGTGACTCCATTCATCAATTGTGAGATCCTATGATCATGTCCTCCATGAACGTATCCATATGATCATATACTCCACAATTTGATCCGGACCTTTATGTTTGTAAATAGTGCGCAAAATAAATAAATAAAACCTTATTTATGAAATTCAAAAAATTATTTTATTGTTTCATCGTCTTACTCCAAGAGCACAATGAAACCAATAACTCTCACTTGCTTAATGCAAGTCTGGGATCCTCCTAAGACCCAAAGAAGTAACATGCATCTCGAACACAAGTTCAGGCAAACTCTTAGTAACTGGGTCTGCAAGATCCACCTCTAATGCTATCTGAGTTTAGTGAAAAACTCATAGCTCGAGGTTGATTTTCTTGAGTCAATATCCACTTGAAATAACTGAATTTTTGAAAACTCAGCTTTTCAAGACTCCCACTAGAATATACCAGCATATAATCTCTCGTTCTCCAAAGATACTTGAGTACATGCTTAACAATAATCTAGTATTCCTCTAGGTTCAAAATGGTACTATCTCACTACTCCCACTGCGTGACAGATGTCTGGTTTAACGCCCAACATGATATGCGTGAGTCTACCTTTGCCAAAGCATAAGATATCTTGCTCATGCATTCTTCCTTCTTAGAAGTCTTTGGTCACTCCTTAGGAAGATGAATTCCACATCTGAGAATTATAATTCTTCTCTTAGAATTCTCATGTTGAATTTTGGCAAGAGTTTTGTCAATGTAAGTAGCCTGAGGTGATGCCAACAACTTATTCTTCCGGCCTCATAAGAGTTTTATACCAAGAATATAGTTGGCTTCCCCAGTACTTCCATACCAAAACACTAACTTAGCCAACTCTTTATGCTTGATATTACCTCCACATAGTTTCTAATAAGGAGCATATCATCTACATAAAGTACCCGGATGCTTGCTTAAGTCTATGAAATACACATCATTCATCAAGGTTCTCTCAAAATCAAAATTTTGATAACCTGATCAAAACTGATGTTTCAAGACCTGGATGCTTGCTTAAGTCTATGAAATAGACTTTCACAACTTGCATACCGTGTGTTCCTACTCATTTGCTATAAACCCTTTTGGTTGTTGTATGTAGATATCCTGACATCCAACTCCCAAAATGAAATCTCATAATTGAGACTTATAGCAACTAAGAGAATCTGGATAGACTCAAGCATGGCGTCTGGCAAAAAATGCCTCCAAGCTAGCTTTGAAGGTTTTCACCTTTCTGTCCATCCTCTCTTTGCCTTTTATGTCCACATGCACCTTGTGGGTTTTACCCCTCTTGGTGTCTTTACTAGGACCAAACGGAGTTGAAATACAAGTATTTCATCTCATTGTTCATAGCTTGAGCAACACTTGATCAACAACATCTTCTAGTGCATTATCGTAACTAGTAGGATCAATGTCACTCAACAAGAAACAGTTTGAGAGTTAACAAGGTTCTCTCCCACTACGAATGTACTGCACTAGACCTTGTGTATTTATAGGTAAAACAAAGAGTGGGTCAAATGATGGATCTTCAATTTCTTGAGGATCCGCTTATCCTTGATATTGTTCCTTTACGTGTGATACTAATATTTCTACTAGTTTCACTTATATATTATCATGTTGAATTTCCAATCATGGTTCTCTTGTTTGTTCACTTAGAGATATATTTATCCCCTCTTGAACAATCAAGGGAACAGTGGATGAAGCTTCTAGAGATTCTGGAAATTCTTGATCTGAGATAAATCTCATCAAGAATAACCTAACTTAAGATCTTATAATTTCTTATCTAGTCCTCCTTTAAGAAAATCATGTGAGTGCTCACTTAGATTATCTTGTCCTTAAGACTAAATAAGAAATCATCCCTAGTTCTCTTAGGGTAGCCAAAAGATATGCACTCTTCCATACAAGATTCCATCTCATTTGACTGTTGTTGTAGGACGTGTGCCGTAGCACCCTAAATCCGAATATGGTTTGATCTGGGCTTGCACCCTTTCCATAATTCTTTAGGTGTCTTTACAACAAACTTTGACGGAATCAAGTTAAGAAGGTACATTTCCTTCTCTTAGGCATCTCCCTTGAACAACATTACAAAGATGAATAACTGAACATGATCTTCACCAAGTCTAGAAATGTTTGATTTTTGCATACTGCAACTTCATTCAACTAATGCGTTCTTAGAGTTGACAGTTACAAAAACTTTCCCCTCTTAAATCAGGTAAGACCTGAACTTACCAGACAGGTAGCCAACACTTTAGTCAGACCAAAGTGTTTTTGATTTGAACACCTACATGCTTTTCTGCCTCAGACTAAACCTCTTGGAAATTTCCAAAAGCTTTAGACTTATAGCGCACTTGGTTCATCTGTCCAAATCCAGAGTAAACATTCATATAATGAAGTACTCATCACCTCTTCTGGTCTGAAAGCTAATTGGTCCACATACTTTAGTATGTACCAGTTCGAGTTGAATAGTTGCGCAAACCTTCTTGGCCCTTGTAGGATTGTTTGGCCACTTTACCTTCCAAATAGGACTAACATGTAGCTGTTAGTTAAAAGATTATTGAACTTCCAGTCCCTCTTTTAACTAAAACATATTTTCTACTTGAGATAATGTGACTCAATCACTAAGGCCAAAGTTATGTTTCATTTGAAACTTTTATTTCTTTGGTGAAAGTTCTTGTTCATCATCCTTTCCATTCAACATAACAAATTTAAAAAGGGTAAAGGACATAGGTAATAAAGACTATTTAAACAATGTACCAGAACAAAACAAGACGAAGATGAACTTCGAAATGTAACTGAGGAATCAATTGCATTGTCAAACCATGTTTTAACCAAAACAACTAACAAAAATTGAATTCCTCTTGAAATCTGGAACAAATAAACAGTCACTCAAAACCATAGTCGTATAAATAACTTGTCCTCCTGCAAATGCAGACACAAGTTTCCATTTTCAAGCTTAAAATATCTATGTCCATTGCTGACAGGTATGCCATGTTTGAACTACTACAAAGAGTAACAAACATAATCAGTGATTCCTGAATCAATAATTCATTGACTGATCAGGCCTAGATATGCCCATGTCTGGTTCTTTTCATCACCTCTAGGCAATTTTTCTTTCAGTATCCCTTCAGTTTGCACTTGAAGAACTTGCCTTGCAGCTTCTTCATAGCAACTGGTTTGACAACTGATAACCAAGTCATTTTGTTCTTGTTACCACCCTTGGGTTTTCCTTTGGATTTAACAAGACTCTTAGCAAAACCTGCACCGACTGCATTCTGTCTAGCAGAGCTGCTAGACGCAACAAACATGTCATTAAGAGTCTGAAGCATTTCTACTCCACTCTTAATCATGTACACTTGCTTCTGCAAGTATTTGGAAAGACTGACAATAATATAGCAGCGAACTACCATATCTGCCCTTTCCTAATCTGAGAAATGCATCTTAGTTTCCTAAGACGCATCCTCTGCAGGTTGCTATGGCCCTCGCATTGTCAGAACAAATTTTAGCTTCCATGTTTTAGAACAATATCAAAAAATTTGCTTTTCACTTATTCATAGTTGGTACCATCTAGAGGTTTTCGACTAAAAATCATTTCTAAGATATTTTCTGAAAAACATATAAAGCACACAATTACAAACAAATAATGCAATAAACAAACGAAGTGCGAGTAGATTCTCATAACTACTCTTGTTTATTGTTAACAATCCTTCAGTTTATCTTTACAAGGCTTACGATGGGCAAGTCACTTGTAAAAACTAAAATTGTTATTTGGGCCTTCAGTGCCATTGCCAGAGCCTCGATGGGAGGGTTAACAATTTTACCAAAGTTGAATGTAATTAACCATTGTTTAATTTCAAAATTATCCTTAGTGTCTAAGCATTGCCGACGATGGGTCGTACAATACTTTACTAAAATTTTGAAATTATTAAGATTTAATCTAGTGAAATCTGATTATCCTTATCCGATGGGGCTTCAGCGATAACCATTTCACTAATAAACCCACAAATGGAGCCTGCAGGTTTTAAAATTAATTAATTTTTAAAACCTTCACCCATTCAACATTTTTGTTTGAGAATTTTCATAAGCCCAGTCGAATTCATTGTTTAATTTCAAAATTATCTTTAATAACTTAGTATTATTGACGATGGGTCGTACAATACTTTATTAAAATTTTGAAATTATTAAGGCCCAATAAAATCCAATCATGCTTATCCGTTGGGGTCTCACATGATTATTTTATTAATAGGCCCACAATGCGCCTTGAGGTTAAATTAATTTCTTAATTTAAATCTCCTCCCATAGATATTTAAGTCCAATCTAATAAAATCCAATCATGCTTATTCGATGGGACTTCACATGATTATTTTATTAATGGTCCTATAATGCGCTTGAAGGTTAAATTAATCTCTTAATTTAAATCTCATTCCATTCAACATAAGCAACATTTTCTAATTTCCAAGAATTTATTTAATTGAGAGTATCCTTTGTTTGATTTCAAAAACTATATAAGTAAGGGCGCCGATAAACATGCACTAAGCTTAACATAATTTTGAAAACATTAAGGTCCTGAAATCCGGTTACTTTACGTCAGCGTGTGCTCCAAACAATCATGATACATGAATGTTGTATGCAGCGTGTGTTATTCCATGACCATTTCAGAAAACCCACAAATTACTCGCAAAATAAAAGAATTCTCTTAGGAAAATTTCTCTAATTATTTTTCTAGATTTAAATCATCCAAATAGCTGACTTAATTATTAATCTATATTGCAACAATCATAATAATTATCATTTATGAGGATAATTTGAAATCAAAATAATTTCCATAACGATTATTTGTCTTGATGTTAATTATCCAAAATTAATTAATTCAATTATTAATCTAGATTTTTAATAAAAATCATAATAACTATCATACTAGTCGCTGAAGACTTAATAGCTATTATGCTCATGCAATCATACAAGTTATGCAACAATATGGCATCACCTATTCTATATGGCATGTTATCGCAATAAAGCATGTTATCAATCATATAATTTATACCAATCAATAAAAGCATTAAATAATAAATCATAATTACTTTAATCCATGGCCTTCCTATTTTAAAGAAAATAAAATAAAATTAAATTAAATAATACAACTTTGGAATTCGACTTTCGCCTAGCCCATAGTATCTGTCTCAAGCCCCTTTAAGGTTTCATGGGCCCAAAAGCCCAAAGACCCAATCCTTTGGCGAGAAACCCTAGGACGCGAAAGAGGAACCCTAGCCGTCAGATCTGCCGGGCCGTCACCCGAAGTCAAATAAGGCTGAAACTCCAGGGGAAGGACCACCACGTAGAAACGTGTTCACCGCCGCCGGAACCACCCAAAAAGGTGGCCGGACGCTCCCTCACTCTCCCATTCTTTGTCGGAGAGTGGCAGCCACTCTCAGCCTCTTGTGGAGGCGCGTGGTGGAGTGTGGAGTCTCCGATGGCGGTGATCCACCCACCGTTGCGTTCGTCTTTCCATCCTCTTTCCAACCATATATAGATCTCCCCCATTCCGAGATCGGTAAGTCCTCGAAAAGTCTCCGACAGTGCTGACTGCGCATCTTCAGAATGATTTCTCGATCTTGAACTTTTACAAAATATTGAAAAATACACAGAAATTCCAAAAATAAACAAAAACAGCAAGGAGGAAACCTTATCATATAGGATTAGCCTCCTTGTTACAAATCGAGAAATACACGAGAGACCCTAACCATGGATTAAAGCATTTTTACCGATTAAAATTTAAATTTTTATGAAAATGAATTATAAAATACACATGCTAGATTCATACCATAATCCTAGAACCCTAGGTGCCACATTTCAAGAAGCAAAACTAATTACATGAATAGTGAAACTAGATTCACATACCAATGTACAGCCAAGGCTCTGATACCAATTGTAGGAAATCTTAGATTTATGCGAAAGCGGTTTAGGACCTAGTACATTGGTATGCTTACCGAATCATCCTTGTTTCACAATTACCTCTCGGTGCGCAGGTCTCGTGTAGAATCTTCCCTTGTAGGATTCCTCTTCACGAAAAGCTCACCTCAGCGCCGCAGCACGAACAACCTCCTTGAAGCTGGACTGTGACAGATCTTCCAAACTATCTCTCGAGGAGGAAGGGGAAGTATGTGGGCACTGATTAGATTATGAGCTTGCCTCTTTCTCACAAAAAAGACCTTGGAGGCTGATGACTTAAGAGGTACTATTTATATGGGTTCCAAGAAACCCTAGCTCATTGGGTTCTAGGTTCCTTGGGCTCTTCTCATACTAGTAACTCATTTGGGCTTTAGTAAAAGAGCAAACCCAACACATGTAAATTACATTCTTTAATATCTATTTAAAGATATTTTTGATAAACTTTGGGTTAAAAAACGCATCTTCTTACAAAAATGGATCATATATTTTTGGCCATGCTGTCAAATTGTTTCATGAATCCACCAATTGCACAAACCAAACAAAAATAGACATTATCCTACGTGGCCAAAAAAGAATTATAGTAGAAAATGACAATAAGACGATTCTTGACCATAATTCCCCCAAATTGCAGTGCCGATACTCAGTCTGAGATGCAAATGAATTCGCAGAATTAGCTGTCACCTGTTTGTTTCCTTCATGTTATAAATGGACAAAACAAAAACTTAAAAGCTATCCAAGGAACATATCCTGTGTCGTTTTCACCACGCGACCACTTTCATACTTGAATTAGGCATCAATATATGCATATTGCATATATAATTCTAATTTCGTACGTATACCTACAGTCTATATACATTTAAAAAATATGGAGGTATTCTCGTTTAACTAAATATAATATATATTTCAAGAGTATATATATATATATATATATATATTAGTTTTAATTAAATATAATAAAAACAACTTAGGTAAACAGACTCGAGAATCCTTAACTGGGCAACTTTATTTTTACCTTATTATTTCTCTTATTTTTAGGAGAAGAAGTTACCGCATTTCAAATTAATAATGTCACATAAATATTTCGATACATACCAGTTCTGACAAGATTCCAAATAATTATTCCATTTATTACCTCAATATATGTGAGGTTCGTTTTTGAATGCTTTTCTGGTGAAGCACCCGCTGCAGTTACCTAACGCATTTTATTTTCTTATATACGCTTAATTAATTCGACATTTCTACATCTCATGATACTTCGACATATTGTCGGAAGATCAAGACATGACTTTTTTTTTGGGCCCGCCATGGGTTTTCTTTTGTCATGTAATTTTTTTTTTCTATTATATACATAAGATATGATAAGACCATCACCCATTAAAAAAAGAGAAATATTTTTTTTATATTGTAGGAAAATAATTACCTCATGTTATAGAAATAAAATTACAAGTTAGACCCATTAGTAAGAGGAGAGAAAAAAAAAGAGTGGTGGGCGTGAGACCGACCCTCTTTTATCCTTAAATTTTTTTTATTATAAACAATTCAATTTCTTATTAGTAAGGGAAATTTTTTTGTCTCCTACAATATTATAATTCTTTTCTCCGCCATTATTTCACGAAGCATTTAAATCAAATTCTCACCAATAATGTATGGATTGTTCATTCTCAAGTTTGTTCTCAGAGCTAATACGTAATTTTTTTTTTACGTTTTTTTGCTTTCGATCAAATGCTTGCTTCAAATATTTAATCCTTAATATTTCCCAAAAAAAAAAAAATCCATTATTGGAATTGTCAGATAAAAATTTGATACTTAACTACTATCACATTTAGCTCTTCCTAACCATTCTAAGTTCGTTCATATGAGTTTTGAAAATAAAATAAACATTTTTATGATATAATTTTTATTTTTTAAAAAATACTATTTTTTAATCTATGAAAAAATACTATAACATTTTAAAGGTTTTTTTCAACATTTTCTATACAAAACTTATCTAATTATTATAAAAAAATTTAAGCGTATTTTAAAATTTAAAAATAAGTTTAATTTAAAACAGCATTTTTTTTTTTTTTTTTGATAACAAACTAACTAGCCTTACAAATTTCACAATTAATCTATTGCCATATAGCAGTGAAATATAAAAACAGATATATATATATATAGACACACACGCTATTTTTGGTGAAATGATGTCATGTACATCAACTCTTTTTTTATTATATTTCGATTGATGTATTATTAACTAGATTTATCTAAGTTGTTGTTAAACTACATACTAATCTTTCACATAAACTTATTACGTAATTTTACAAAAACAAATTTATTAATAAAATTTAAGACGGTTGAATAATCGTTTACTAAGAAAAAAAACTGCTGAAATCGTGGATTAAATTAAATTTTTATAAAGAAAGTGTTTTAATTCTTATTGAGTTATTATCAATGAATTAAAGTTTAATCGTGAAAAAATAAATTAGAGTCATTACACTTGTTAAACTTGTAAATTAATTAAGGGTGTGTATCGGATTGAAATTTTAAAAGATTTTTTTCAAACAAAAAAAATTATAAATTTTAAAAAACTATTTAGAATTAGAGAGATTTTAAAGACTTTTTTAAAAGAGTTTTTTTAAAATCAATATTTCATAAGATTGAATTTTAAAGTATTTTAATAGAATTTATAATATTTGAAAGGACAATATGAATTTTTAACAAACATTCAAAATTAAAAGAGTTAATAAAAAAACAAAGAAATATAATGATATTAATAAAAAAAAGTGAAACATAATATAATTTTCTCAATCAATAAAACATAATATAATTTTAAACAAATATTCAAAATTACTAAGTAATAGTTATCCACATATCTAAAACTATATTAGTCCTCTACGCATTAACATTTTCTCATTCCTGCTCTTGGGTTTGGCCAATGGATTGAAAATTATCTTTTTCATTTGGTATCAAAGTTATGCATATATGATGATAAGATCCAATTTTTATTATTTAGTAAAATAATTCTAAATTTGCATATAGAACGTAAAGTTTATGATAAAATTTCGTTTGAAATTTTTTGCAATTGATCTTGGAAACTTTGGAGTTTTTATTCTACGTGATGAGAGTTTTCTAACCATATATCATATGCATGTTTTCATTGAGTATTGTAAGAAAATTTCGAATCATAATTTATGAATTTTATTACATGAAAGTTTAGAAAATTTCTCAAATTATTTTTAATTGATACATTGAAACCTTAAACTGCTTTGGGATTTTTAAAAAACAAGTTTTTAATTATCTATTGACACAAAAATTATTTGAAATTTCCTATAGCGAAATAATTTCGTTCATGAATGTATTGTTACGAAATATAGGATTCATATTATGAAAGTTTCAGTCTTTTTATAAATTGATATTTTTTCATTGATGTAAAACGAAAATTGGTTTGAGGGTTTTAATTCTCATGTTGTTTTTCCACTGTTTTATGTTGTTTTTAATACAAAAAATACACATTTTTGTGCCAAAAAAAATCGTGACATGTAGCTTGAAAAATTATTTTTAAACTTTCAAAAGCTCTTAAAAATCGCTAAAAAATCTGTTATTTTTGAGATGAATTATATTACAATTTTGTTGTTTGTTTTGGATTGTTTATGATTAATATCGCTCAAAAATCTGCTGTTTTTGAGCTTTGACGGAGCTCCCATGGCGGAACCCAGTTTCGAGCGGGTCAACCAGCCAAAGGAGGAAAAAACACTGCAATAGAGAAATTTCAAGAAATCCTAAGGGTTAGGGTGAGATTATGTGAGAGACATTCTATTTATATTTCTCACTAAAAAGTCTCACCAAATTGACACCAATAGAAAATCCATTAAAATAGTCAGATTTTTGAATATCACAATATTGCTTTGTTTAAAATCCTGATTAAATAACAATTTGGACAAATTCTAAAATAATCTTTTAAAATCCTAATCAAAATACCTCATGTCTTTTTTTAATCCTTTAAAATCTTAATTGAATACCAATAGATTTTTTGTCCAAAAATAATCTATTAAAATCTTTTAAGATCTCAATCTAATGCATGCCAAGTTATAATTTATAAATATGCACTTGACACATATCTAAAAAAACGAAATCTAACTTTTTAAATTTTTTTATCTTTTGGGGTTTCTTAACATTTTTTTAATCCAACTATTCCGCATCCAGAATAGCGAGATTAATTACCCCTGGTCAATTACAGAAATTAACACTTGAGTCAACATTTTAGTTATGAATATGCACTTTATACATTTAAAAAATAATAATAATAGTAATGAAATGAAGGGCGTGGAGAAAATTTTACAAGGTCTCTGCACTTCAGTCACCGAGCATGCTAGCCAGAGAGATAGAATATTATGCTTGTAGAAAGCAATTATGGTGCTAGCATTGATTAGCATTAGCCATGGTTGGGGAAAAGGACCTGCTCGAAATAATTACTTAGTGAATGCAAGAGGTTACTGGAAGTTTGAATATTGCTAATTTTGTAGTTGCCGCAGTTTATTTAAGTATTTAATGCAATGTTATGACCTTTTTTCCCTCTCAAAGATTACGGTATCTCCTTTCACATGCTATATAATAAATTTAGAAGTTACTTCAATTTTCTGTGTTCACCAGATTTTGAAAAACTGTTTTACCGATCTTCATATAGGTTGGTTCAATTATTATGTACAATTTGGGGCAATTATTGCATTTTGTCAACCACTTTTAACAATTAATAAAAGGATCGGGACGTTTTTGGTAATAAATTAATTTTGTGACATTAACCCTTTAATTTTTTGAAGTCACTTGCCCATTGACCATAAACATGTAGGACACTTGTTTCTTCAAAACAAATGAAAAGATCCATTTGTCTTCAATTTACAGCTACTAAAATTTATTTCAGAACCACCTATTTCTTTCTTTTTGGGTTCCATTACAGCAATATTATACAATGATGAGGATTTGAAATTTGGGCATAAAGAAACTTAAGGTTTAAGCTACAATCTCACAGAAAGTCCAAAATTACATTACATGTGTTTTGGCAGATGCAGAACTTTGCACACATTATGGATGAATAGGGTACAGAGTTGTGTTTAAACTTTATGCTGTTTTCTTTTAATAGCGGGGACAACGTTTATTGTGTTAAATAAAAGAGACAAGAATAAGGGTCGTCTTTGTTTAATTTGGTTCGATTTGAGGATTTTAACTCTAACTAAACCAATTTTATTAATTTTTAATTTTGAGCAATTAATGTGAAACATTAAACAAAATCCCTTTTTTTCTTGACTTATGATACATAGCTCATGGAACGGTTATTAATGTTTCTTACGGACCTTGATGTTATCACCCCAATATGGGACACATAACATTGCTACCCCATTTAAGAGTTGATGTCGATAGTGTCTTTCACTCTATCAACACTGATATGATAATAGTTTTTTTCCATTTGACAATTTCATTTACTTATTCGTATTCTGTACATCTCTTTGGAAGACATTATATCTTAATCCAGTCTATAGATAGTTATTTTTGTGGCCCTAGCTCTCAATGGAAACACTGCCACTAATTATTACAGACCCTGAGATTATCATCCAAAAAATTAGTTCAAAGGATAGAAATGTCCAAAATTTTATAAATCTCATATTAATTATATAGACAATGAAACTCGTAACGGCGTCAAAACAAATTTTTTTGTTATACTGTCAAGTAAAACAAAGACGAGGGTGCTGAAATTAGAAAGGGTGGTTATCAGCAGTACAGGATCTACTGATAATGTTGCCTCTTGTATTTATTAGCATTAGCAATATATGTTTGTCAGTCAAAGTAAAAATGGTTTGTTTGTGAGATGCGAAGCCACTTGTTGAGGCTGACGCCCAAGTCATGGCTTAGTGTTGTAGGTTTCGGCAATTATTTAATAAAGAGCTCGCAATCTGACCCAACTTGCATACTCCGCGACACTATTCTTTCTCTGTGGTGTACTTCAATTTAATGAACCGAGACATTGAGCTGCTTTGTCGTCGCCTAGCTTAGCTAGCCACCTCGGGACATACTATAATCATGGTTGGTCCCAGCATTTGAAAATAAATGAATTGTTAGGTGTAGAATATTATTCTGGTGACTTATATATATATATATATATATATATATATATATATATATATATATATATATATTATTGTCAAATTTAAAGTTTGATATCTCATATGAGAGTCGTTAAATCTAAAAAGATCAATGATGTCACATGCTTATAAATCAGAGTCGTTGATCTTTTTTGATCTAACGGCTCTCAGATGAAGTGTCAAATTTTAATTTTGACACCAGTGTCAAATGGTCCTATCCCATATATATATATATATATATATATATATATATATATAATCAATTTATATTGATGTAAAAATAATTAGTTATTTGAAATAAAAGGGTATTTGAAATATTATTGAATCGTATTTGAATCTGTACATAGGGGTCTCTATTTATAGAGACTTCTTGACCTAATTTTGACCTAATGGGCTTGGCCCAATATACAAGTAACGGACTAAATAAATGACTACATAATTACTAATAAATGACTACATAATTACTATTTAATACAAATAAATGACTACATAATTACTAATAAATGACTACATAATTACTATTTACAACACTCCCCCTCAAGCTGAGGAATAGATATTTATCATTCCCAGCTTGCTAGCAAGTTCTTGAAATCTATCTGAAGGAAGCCCCTTTATCAATAGATCAGCTAATTGACGCCCAGTGGGAATGTATGGAGTGGTAATCAACCCGCTATCAAGTTTCTCTTTGATGAAATGGCGGTCGACCTCAATATGTTTAGTCCGATCATGTTGAACTGGATTATGAGCTATACAAATAGCGGACTTATTATCACATAGCAGCTTCATAGGTCCCTCACATTTTATTTTTAGATCATCAAGTACAATTTTCAGCCACAGTAACTCACAAATGCCTTGAGCCATAGCTCGAAATTCAGCTTCTGCACTTGATCTGGCGACCACATCTTGTTTCTTACTTCTCCATGTCACTAAGTTACCACAAAGAAACATGCAATAACCAGTGGTAGAACGACGGTCAGTCACGGATCCAGCATAATCAGCATCTGTGTAGACTTCTAAAGATAGATTGCCATCACGTCGGAATAACAACCCTTTACCAGGAGTACCTTTCAGATACTGAAGAATTCTCTCTACTGCCTGCATATGTTTCTCCTTTGGATCGTGCATAAACTGACTGACAACACTAACAGCATAAGCTAAGTCTGGTCTAGTATGGGCCAAATATATCAATTTCCCAACTAGCCGTTGATATTGTCCTTTATCAACTGGAGGACTCTCCTCTTCATAACCCATCTTGTGATTCTGCTCAATAGGAGTATTAGAGGGTTTACACCCGAGCTTTCCTGCTTCTTTGAGAAGATCAAGAACATATTTCCTCTGGCTGATAAAGATTCCTTTGCTCGAATGAGCTATTTCTATCCCTAGGAAATATCTCAGTTTCCCAAGGTCTTTGACTTCAAACTCAGAGGTAAGCCGTGTTTGCAGAATCTGTCTCTCCACAAAATCATCACCTGTGATAATAATATCATCAACATATACAAGGAGCACAGTAAGCTTTCCATTTTGGGAGTGCTTGAAAAAAAGAGTGTGATCTCCTTGACTTTGTTTATATCCTAAGGTCATCATAACCTTAGTAAACTTTCCAAACCAGGCACGAGGTGACTGCTTCAATCCATACAAGGCCTTTTTTAATTTACAAACTTTATTTTCTCCCTTCACAGAATCAAAACCAGGCGGAATTTCCATGTAGACTTCTTCTTCTAACTCACCATTGAGGAAAACATTCTTCACATCAAATTGGTTTATATCCCAATTGTAATGGGCAGCAAGGGATAACAAAACTCTCACCGTATTCATCTTTGCAACTGGAGCAAATGTTTCTTCATAATCAATGCCATAGGTTTGAGAGTAACCTTTGGCAACTAATCGAGCTTTGTATCTCTCAAGAGTTCCATCAGAATTATATTTCAGGGCATAAACCCATCTGCACCCTACTGCTTTCTTTCCAGTAGGTCTATCAATAACCTCCCATGTTTTATTTTTCTCCAATGCATTCATCTCCTCTTGCATGGCTTGAGCCCAATTCCTATCTTTCAAGGCTTCATGTACTGATTTTGGGATTGCAATAGAGTCTAGTGTTGAAACAAAGCTTTTGTGCTGCACAGAAAGATTAGGAGAGGAAACAAACTGGGAGATAGGGTATTGAGTACAAGAGGGACAGGAGGGACAAGATTTCTTGGGACAAACTCTTTTTCCTTTTCTAAGAGCAATGGGTAAATCATCAGAATCAGTAGTAATGGGTAAGTCATCAGAAGTATTAACATCATGATCAGAAATATGAGATTCAGGACTTACCAGTGGTTCAGACGATTGAGGTTGCTGCTGAGACAATGTGGGCTGTTTCCTTCTTTCAGGTGTCATAATCTTTCGTATCTCTGGTGTACTTGATGTATCAATCACAGGAGAATCAGTCACAGGAGGATTACTCACAAGAGGATCAGACACAGGAGGAACAGACAAAGGAGAAACAGACACAGGAGGAACAGGACCAGGTGGAGGATACACTGACATAGGTAAAGGAGTAGACACTGATGATTCAAACTCAAAGAAGGGAGGTGATGAGATTTCTGGTGAAGGATTCTCCCCCTGAAGATGAGGATCTTGGAAAAAGGACTCAGATTCCTGAAATGTAACATCCATAGAAACAAAAAATTTCCTACTACTAGGGTGATAGCACTTGTAGCCCTTCTTATCAGGAACATAACCAAGAAAAACACATTTAATAGCCCTAGGGTCCAACTTACTGCGATGATGTTTATGAACATGAACAAAAGCAACACACCCAAACACTCGTGGAGGAAGACTCATCATAGTTGGAATAGAAGGGAAAAAAGAAGTCATAGAGTGAATAGGACTTACATGGTCAAGTACCCGAGTGGGTAAACGGTTGATCAAGAATGCTGCAGTAAGAATAGCATCTCCCCAATAGTATTTGGGTACATGTGTCTGAAACATTAATGCACGAGCCACTTCAAGAAGGTGACGATTTTTTCTTTCAGCAACCCCATTCTGTTGGGGGGTGTCAACACAAGTAAGTTCATGAATCATACCGTTATTTCTTATAAATTGGGAAAAGCTATGATTAACATATTCAGTACCATTATCTGTTCTTAGTCTCTTGAGTTTTTTACCAAACTGGGTCTCAATAATTTTATAAAATTGAAAGAACAGTTGTGGTACCTCAGACTTTTCACGCATTAAGTACACCCAAGTTACACGAGTGCAATCATCAATAAAAGAAACAAACCATCTATTTCCAGAACCATGAGGGACTTTAGAGGGACCCCAAACATCAGAATGAATAAGATCAAAAGGTTCAACACTCCTAGTAATACTAGAAGGAAAAGACACACGATGATGCTTAGCAAATTCACAAACATCACAATGAAAAGACTCAACAGATTTAGACAAAAACAATGACGGAAATAAAGATTTGAGTAAACTAAATGGAGGATGACCTAAGCGCTTATGATGAAGCCAAATCAAAGAATCAGCAGTTGATTGACCATGAGAGATCAAGATGTGATTTGTTACTTTATTTGCAGGAGATTGTGACACCAGATAGTACAACCCACCTTGCTCTTTAGCACTACCAATCGTCTTCCCCGTGGCGAGATCCTGAAAAACACAATGGGTAGGATAGAAGGTTACAGTACAATTCAAATCTTTTGTAATTTTATGAATAGAAAGAAGATTCGTGGAGAGTTTAGGAACATGAAGAACATCCTTAAGATGTAAGGACTGCTGTAAGTTTATGTCACCAGATCCCGCAACTGATGTATGAGAGCCATCAGCTACGGCTATTGTATGAGTTCCAATGGTAGGATGATAAGAGGTAAAGGAGTCAGCACAACAAGCCATATGATCAGTAGCACCAGAATCAATAACCCAAGAATGTTTAAAATCATTACATGAAGAAAGAAAAGAATAAGTTTTGGAGCTCATACCAGTCATAGTCAAAGCACTAGTATCAGATGGCTTACTCATAGAATCAAGAATGGTTCGGAGCCGTTCCAACTCATCTGGACGAAATGCAGGTTGGGTCTTATTAGGTGTAGGAGTTATTTCAGAGGAAGTAAAATGCGCTTGACCACGCAACTTTGCCATCTTTTCTAAGACAGATTGCTTTCCATAAAGGCGAAAGCATAAATCCTTGATATGACCTGTTCTTTTACAATAAGAACACCATCGATCATCTCTCTTAGGTCTAGAAGAGGTACTATCATAAAATTTTGAAAAAGAACTCCTTTGAGAAGAGGCTATACTGCACAGAAAATGGTCAAAGAAAAGCTCAAAGAAGCCAAAAAAAATCACAAATAAATACCAAACGATGTCCGATCAAAGAGAGGAGCACAGATCCAGAATAACAGAGATCTTCTCGGTCCAAGAGGTCCCCGGAAAAAAAAATCCGGTGGCGGCTGATGGCAGCGAGAGACAAAAAGAATAAAAGGTTCTTGTTCTAAAGACAATAGGCGCGGAAGCAGAGCCCTCAGGATCGAGAGCTCTGATACCAATTTGAAATAAAAGGGTATTTGAAATATTATTGAATCGTATTTGAATCTGTACATAGGGGTCTCTATTTATAGAGACTTCTTGACCTAATTTTGACCTAATGGGCTTGGCCCAATATACAAGTAACGGACTAAATAAATACAAATAAATGACTACATAATTACTAATAAATGACTACATAATTACTATTTAATACAAATAAATGACTACATAATTACTAATAAATGACTACATAATTACTATTTACAACATAGTTTTATAACACATCTTAACTATTCTATGCATGGAGATTAAAATATGGTGTAAAACTTTTTATTCTTACACCAGTATAAGAATATCATGTCCCATATGTAAGAGTTAGAAATCTTACACTCAATCTTGATCATTGATCCACTTATATCCAATGGCTCACATTACTAAAAAATAAGAGCCCTTCGATATAAGTGAGATCAATGGTCAAGATTGAGAGTGCAACTTACACGGGTGTAAAATGATCCTAACCCTATATATATATATATATATATATATATATATATATATATATATATATATATATATGCCCTTTGGCATCGATGTCAAACTTTGAAATTTGACACCAAATCTTAATCGTTGATTTTCACCAATCAACGATTATTATTTATTAGGAATCAGACTTATTAATGAATCATTAATTTACAATAAATGATTATCGTTGATTGGTGGAAATCAACGGTTAGAATTTTGTGTCAAATTTTAAAGTTTGACACCGGTATCAAAGGATCATATCCCTATATATATATATATATATATATATATATATATATATATATATATATAGAGAGAGAGAGAGAGGCAGGATCCTTTGACACCGGTGTCAAATTTGAAGTTTGACACCTCATGTAAGAGCCGTTAGATCAAAAAAGATCAACGGTGTCACATGCTTATAAATCAGAGTCATTGATCTTTTTTAATCTAACGGCTCTTACATGAGGTGTCAAACTTCAAATTTGACACCGGTGTCAAAGGATCCTGCCTATATATATATATATATATATATATATATATATATATATATATATATATATTATAGGATTAACTTACATCTGTGTAAGAATAATAAATCTTAAACCAAATCTTAATTGTTGATTTCCGTGCATCTAATGTTCACCGAAACGACGTCGTTAGCGGACGAAAATTAGGGTGTGTTTGTAATTTTAACTTATTTAAGTGTTATAATAGTCTTAAACATTGTAAATTTTTCTATTTTTAAACCCCAAAACGACGTCGTTTCGATGAATATTAGACAAAGTTTTCTAAACTAATATTAGATATTTTTCCCCCATATATATATATATATATATATATATATATATATATATAGGTTAAACTAATCTCATGTTACATGAGAGAGTATGTCTCATGTTGTAAGATAAATTTAATGTTGGTCCCACTAAAAAATAAAAAATAAAAAACGATAATATGGGATCGACTTTGATTTTGTGTCACTCACATAAGATAAATTATCCCCTTTAACATGAGATTAATTTAGCTTTATATATATAGGGATAGTATTTTTTGACACCGGTGTCAAACTTTGTAATTTGATACCAAATCTTATCCATTGATTTTCACCAATCAACGGTTATCATTATTGGAAATCAAATTTATTAATTAATATTAATTTCCAATAAATGATAACCGTTGATTAGCAGAAATCAACGAATAAAATTTGGTGTCAAATTTCAAAGTCTGATACTGGTACCAAAGGATCCTGCCTCACACACACACACACACACACACATATATATATATATATATATATAGGAGTAGGAGTAGGATCATTTATCACCAGTGTCAAATTTAAAGTTTGACACCTCATCTGAGAGCTGTTAAATCAAAAAAGATCAATGGTGTCACATACTTACAAATCAGAGACATTGATCTTTTTTTTCTAATGGCTATCAGATGAGGTGTCAAATTTCAAATTTGACATTGCCTCAAAGGATCCTACCCATATATATATAGGCCGGATTCTTTGACACCAGTGTCAAATTTAAAATTTGACCTCATCTGAGAGCCGTTAGATCAAAAAATATCAACGACTCTGATTTGTAAGCATGTGACACCATTTATCTTTTTTGATCTAACGGCTCTCAGATGAGGTGTCAAATTTTAAATTTGACACTGGTGTCAAAGGATCTTACCATATATATATATATATATGAGAAATAATCCGTTTACAAATTTTTTTTACAAATTTTTGCAAATTACACTATGTGCTTCCGGGAGAACATAGTGTAGCCTAATGTTCTCCCGAGAGAACATAGTGTAGTTTGTAAGAGTTTATAAACAAAAAATTTATAACTACAATTCTCCCCTATATATATGAGAAATGAGACAATATATCTCATGTTGCAGTACCCCTCCATTTTAAAAGAAAACAAATGACACATCTTTTCAAATATGTGCACGACAAATTGGTCTCTCCAATAAAATGAAAGACATATTTCCGTATATATATATATATATATATATATATATATATATATATATATTATCAATTTTTAGAAGAAAAATATTAAATCCTGTATATTAGAGTTACTCAATAATTAGAACCGACTCATCCTATGCATTTGAACAATTAGTACAAAATTGAAAAAATAATGATTACTAATTTTTTTTTGAAAATATAATGACATATATTGTTGTTAGGGATGTGCATGGGACAAACCGAACCGAATTTTTTGAAAAATCGAACCGAACCAGATTTTTTGAAAAATCGAGCCGAATTGATTTAAATGGTTCGGTTTGGTTCGGAACCGATTCGGAACGGGTTCGGGTCGACCCCTTTTGAAAAGAAAAAAAATTAAAAAATTAAAAAATAAAGTTATAAAAATCAACTTGGTTCGGTTTGAAAACAGTTCAGTTCGGTTCGATTCGGTTCGAAAACGGCTTGGTTCGATTCAAAATGGTTCGGTTCTTAAACTGGTTCTAAAATTCGATTCGGATCATGACTTGGTTCTTTAAAAATTAATTTGATTCATGAACTGGTCTTTAAAAACTGATTATTTTAAGGATAGTTCGGTTCGGTTCATGATTCAGTTCAAATTTTTAATTATTTTGTAGACTCTAATTGTCGCCATGGCACCATTCCAGCTCGAAACAACATTATTATTTAAAGGGTGATTAAGGGGGAGTCCATGGTACGTGGGGACAGAAATACACTTATTGTAAGCATTTAGGGGAAGTCTTTGGTAGAGGAAGAAATAAGTGGGTTTAGCAATAATCAAACACGAACTTCTATATCCAAATACTAATAACTACCATTGGCTAAGTAGTAATCAAACACAATAAGTGGGCTTAGCAATACATTTGAACCCAAAATATTATGGCGTTAAGTTTATAGGTTATTCTGCTTATGCAATTATCAATTAATTTATTTTTAACTAATATGACATTTCACTATTCACACTTGAATTTCAGACCCTATTTTTGAGATAGTTAATTTTTAGTCTTTTTTCCTATATCTCCCTTTATTTCTTTCTTTATCTGTCCTCTCTTTTTTCAACTTTTTTCTCATATTTATTTATTTTTTCTCTTATTTCTTTATTTTTTTTCTCTTATTTTTTCTATGTAATTTTTCTCTCTTATTTATCTTTATTTTTTTAATTATTTATTTCTATTTTTAAAATTTTATACTATTATATGTAGGTTTTTTCCTTTTTTAATTTTGTTTTAGTCTTTTTTTTATTGTTTCTCAATCTTTTCATATTTTTCATATTTTTCATCTGGATGCATTTATCAAGATTTCAAATAATTTAGAATAAATATGATGTTCATATTAATATGACAAGAATACAAATATTATAATTTAGGGGGTTACTTTAACAAACTTTCCCGCATACTCATATTTTGATGGACCCACAATTTAAAAAAAAAAAAAACTTGAAAATCAAAGAGTTTATACTTTATAAGAATTTTTTTTTTTTTTTTGTTCCGTAACATAAGACATACATTATCCTGTAATTTATGCTTTCGAATTTACATAGATAAATTGAGACATGTAACCAAAAACAAAAAAGAGAGGATAAATTCGACATAATTGCAGTTTACTTGTTTAACCCCAAAAAAATAAAATCGTGGCTATCAAACATTGAAAGGAATACTTAAAAAAGAAATGAGAAGCTTCGATGCGTGTTACTGTTGGTGAGGCTAAGGCCATGCCTCATTCATGGCATCAAAGTATTGGGCAATCTCTGTGGACGCCTCCTACAAAGTGGGGTACATGACACATGCTACCTGCAGATGCAACCCTTTTCCAAATCACATTCTTATTTCACTCCCAGTCTCCCACTGCACTACAACCGTTGATATCCACAACTCTTATCACAACAAATCATGGATGAACAAGATGCATCATTACTCGAAAACTTGACAAACTGTTTTCTTTTCAACTCGTCTCCCAACGGCAACAGTGCACCAATCAGCTCCACCACGTGTCCTCCTTGTACGGATAATAGTCCAGTTCCAACTTACGTTACCCCTATGGGCCCACTAAATCAGTTTCTTCAAAATCAATTTTCCTTTATTTTTTGTTTCAGAAAAAAATCAAAAATTTCTTTATTTTTCATTAAAATAATTTAAGTTTGAATATTTAGAATCTAATGGAATCAGGAATAACGAGACAAGACGGAGGGGGTGGCACGTGAAATGCATATGGCGTTCCAGTACGCCCAATCTCATCTTGCCGGTGATGTTTACGTGGCAATGATGAGGGTGAGTCAGCACACTGATCAGCTAACACGTGGAATAGTGATTTCTGTTGCAAAGGAAAAAAATATTCGCTTTCCTTTTCGACATTTTTCTCAAAGATTACAAAAGGGCTGGACGTAGTTAGGGCTGATAAAACGTGTCGACAAGTTTGATTCACGGGTCTATAATATGTATTTGCTCACATGTCAAAATTTAAAATTCGAACACAACTCGTCAAGGGTAGAATGTGACACGGTTAAACTATAAAAAATATTAAAAATTGATACTTTAAAAAATAAAAATAAAAATAAAAATAAAAAACTGAATAAACACAATAAGGTATCTGAAAATCATAAAAATTTCAATTTTTTTGAAAAAATAAATTGCGGGTTTGTCAGGAGTCGATCTATGGGTCATGATATATTTTGTCCTCCCTAAACGCTGTTAAAACAAACAGAGTATAAATTAAAGAAAAGGGGAAGCAACTTTTCAATTTTATATTTTTTAATCGTAAGGTTTCATATATTTAAGATAGCACAATATTTAAATAATAAACTGATAAAAGTTTTATTTAATTTTGTTAAAAATTTCAAAAAATAATCTCTATTTTATTATTAAATATTTTAAAATACATAATATTATGTAGCTTTTATTTTGGGCCATTTTTGCATCAACAACTTAGAAATATAAACTTTTTTTTTTTTACGATTGGTATTATTATCTTCAATTATGATTTTAATTACTGTAAAAAAAAAAGTTTGAAAAACTAATTTATTTTAAACAAAAAGATTAGATGAGTTAGGACAATTTATTAATCATGTAATATCAAATGAATTTTCAACAATAAAATTATGCTTTTAAAAAATATATTCAAAATTAAAATCAACCAATTTCAAATATTTTTTAAAGAATGAAGTAATTTTAATAATTTTTTAATTACACTAGGACATACATATATTGCAGCGGGAGTTTTCTGTTAAACTAAACTAAATATTTCACAATTTAAAATCTTGTAAATAATTTTTTAATCCATTTTATTTTCTTATTTTTAAGGATAAAATATTTTTTTAATTTTACTGATAATATGTACAATCAACTTTGAAGTAATCACTTTATATAAATATATTAAAGATTAAATATTCACCATTCTCTATATATAATCAAACTCAAACTTGATTTAAATTTTTAAAGCTTTTTACCAAAAAGATAAAATAAAATTTAAAGCTAGATTTCAAAATAATTATATATATATATATATATATATATATATATATATATATATATATATATATATATATATATATAAAGTCAGTCTAGCAACTCCCATGATATATTTTAGAGTAAATTTTAAGTACTTGTCACCGGGACATTCTAATAATATGTTAATCAAACACAATAAAATATGTTACTATTATGTATAAGATTTGGTATTTCCTCTTAAGACAACTACAGTAAAATTCATTATAATATATTTTGTACATCATTTTTTTATATCGGAGAGCAACAAAAAATAATTGATAAACAACGTATTTTATACGTAATAAAAAAATTTAATTAATTATCAAATGATATAATCGTTACAAAAAATGGTTTATCAAAATTGAGTGTAAAAAACATAATTGTTTAAATTTTCCAAGTTGACCTATCCCAAGAGAATCTACGATCGCACGTTATCAGCACAAACATGATTTTCATGTTTACACTGATGAAGTTTTACTTTTATTTATTTGTGTGCTACGCGAAAATAAAAAATAAAAACTTCCACTTTCGAGATCATAAAAGGAGTAGAAGACAAATAAAAGTTAATAGCAAATTAAAAGAAGAAAAGAAAAGAGAGAGAATGTTCAGAAAAGGTTCGACCAAGGAGGAATGTTTGTTGTTGTCTAATGTCTATTGTACCTTCATACTGGTTCAGTTAAAAGAATTTCATACATGCATGTTCTAATCATTCATATCCAATGGGAAATGAAAAGAAATGTTTAGACGTAGGTGTGTATATCATGAAGCTAATTATGTGTTCCCATTTCTTTACTTGGTTCTTTTGCCTTTTGCATCTTAATCTGAATAATTAAAACGGCAGAGTCAAAAAGTTGCAAACGAAAAGAAAAAAGGGAAAGTCGATAACTTTCCGCCATTCCTTTCATCAAGTTATTGCGTGGTTGACAACATGTATTCTAATCGCGTATTGACTCAATTAGCTCTTGTTGTTAGCGTTTGGTCGATGGATAAACAGCTAACACGAGAACTGATAGATGTACTCGTAAATATGCTTCCAAAAGCTTCACAGAGTATGAAAATTTTCATAAATATTTGAGGGTATTTTTCATTAATTAGAAAAGGTTTGAGAAAAAAAAAGAGACTTTTATCATTCTAAATTATGAGAAGCTATCAACTTTAGGTTTGCAATAAAATTAGAAATTGTTGGGTTTGCTCTTTTACTAAAGCCCAAATGAGTTATTAGTATGAGAAGAGCCCAAGGAACTTAGAGCCCAATGAGCTAGGGTTTCTTGGAACCCATATAAATAGTACATCTTAAGTCATCAGCCTCCTAGGTCTTTTTTGTGAGAAAGAGGCAAGCTCTGAATCTAATCAGTGCCCACACACTTCCCCTTCCTCCTCAAGAGATAGTTTAGAAGATCTGCCACAGTCCAGCTACAAGGAGGTTGTTCGTGTTGCGGCGCTGAGGTGAGCTGTTCATGAAGAGGAATCCTACAAGGGAAGATTCTACACGAGACCTGCGCACCGAGAGGTAATTGTGAAACAAGGATGATTCGGTAAGCATACCAATATACTAGGTCCTAAACCGCTTCCGCATAAATCTAAGATTTCCTACAGAAATTATCTATTAACCTATTTTTTCAATTCTTATTTTAATTCGGGCAGTTGTTATGAGTACTAAATTGATCTTGTGAACCAAATCTCATTGATTTCTAAAGTATTAATCTTAACCGTTAAAATTGATTTTAAATTTAACCTGTTGGTACATATAATTAATGCTGTTCCCTTGTTATATATGTTTGTTTTTTTTTTTTGATAACATATATATGTTTTTAATATGTCAAGGGTAGTGCATAAAAATTTCTCCATAGTACATAAAAGAAGTAATTGAAATTTTTTAAGCTATGCATAAAGTACTGATAACAAAACTCGGCGAACTCATTCATGTGAGATTTCCATGAGAAATTTTCTACCCTTTGGTAGAGGGAAAAAAAATATTTATCCAAAAATCATGATTTTTTAGAATATGATGGAAAAATTAATTTTCCGAAAATGTTACTAAAAAACTGTTTGATAGAAAAAAATAATAATACCAGAAGTATTTGATAAATTTTCTAATTCTTGGCAAATTTTTCATCTACTTTTTTCTATTTTCCCAACAATCCAAGAATATCTTTCATTCACGATTTACACACAAAACAGATTTTTAAGTAAATCAGGTAAAAATTTTAAAATGTGATACCAAATATATTTTTCTTAAAAATCCATCCTCAATATTGTTTTAAATATCAAAAAAAAAAAATTCTACCAAACACAGACAGAATATGAGGCTGGATAACTTATCCCAATTGATGGATAATGCTAGGTCATTTAAATTGAGAAGTCAACATCTGTACTCTAAGGTTAAGGTATCGAGGTTCACAATTGGCCCATTTGCGGAGGACTGATATAACAGCTTCATTGCTTACATCTTGCATCTTCTAGTTCCGCTTTTAAAAAAGCATCCCTCAAATCATTTTTCCTTGTGATAGGAGTTCTGCATTTGTATTGTACTGGCCCAAAAACAACGAGGCCATTATGCTCCGTTCCGGCCCATTCCTAGCCATCATGTTACGTTCCATTAATCAAAATACATCTTAATGCAGTCTTATATTCATATTCTTAATCATGTTGACCTGATTGATTATAGTGATTTTGTTTTTGTTTTTAAAAATTATTAAGATAATATAATTTTCAAACTTATATTAAATATATAATTTAAAAATTTATTAAAAATTATTATTTATCAAAGTGATATAGTTTAATTACTTAACTATTCGGGTTCGAACATAACATGTGCCATACCACGAATCACATGAGTGATTTAATTATATTGCTTTTTTTTTGTTTGTAAACATTTAATTATATTGCTTTAATAAATAATTTTTAAACTATATTATTTTAATAATATTTTGAAACTAAATTACTTTGATCAACCAGCCTACAATGGATAAGGTAAAAAAGAATTTGCGTATAATTTGCTGGATATGGTAAACTAAACATTTACATTATGAAATTAAATTTTATATTACAGTACATGTTTTCCATATATTAAAAAAAACATAAATAAAACCATCTAGCTTCATTATGAGAAAAATAACCAAATAATAAAGGATTTAACATTTGTCATTTTAAGAGACACAACTTGTGTCATAGCTTTATATTATGTCTTACCCATAAGACATAGTTATAATTTTTTTTTTTTTTTCAAGCTGATGTGATTGAAGAAAGAGAAAAAAATAACTTTTTATATTATAATTATGTCTTACCGATAAAAAATATTATATAAAGCTATTAAAAGGATAAATTCACAAAATCAAATAATTATACAAGAAAAAGTGTTTTTTTTTAACCTCACTTCATGCCAAGTTCTCGTGTCTTAACAACGATCTCACACTAGTAATCTATACTCGTATGAGTAGAGGGACATCTTTATCTTAAATCCCATTATTACACATGTTTGTAATACACCTGTGATCACACTCATATATAATACCAAGATTGTCACAAACTTTATATTGAACTCCTGCATACGTGCATTAATAACTGAATTATCATGTGATATCTCGATCACCCTTCAGTTCACATTGTCTCCGCGTGGGTTCCATGTCGAGTCACCGAAACCCTATCATTTGTAGAAGGAGTGAGTTCACTCTCTCTGCCGACCTCGCCGGAGATTTCTTCCAACGACCGTCCCTTCGTTTCAGTAACCAAAAACGTGCAGAAGAACCCCAACATGTTGGTCACCGCCAGAATCATCATCGCCCTTCGTATTTGCTTCGATTCATCGCTCAACGTGTAGTTCTGAATCCCAAACGCCCCAACCATGGCACCGGCTTTCCCAGCTGCCGCGCTGAAAGCATGACACGTGGACCTCAGCCTCGTCGGGAACAGCTCCGCCGGCAGCACAAAGGTAGTGCTATTAGGTCCAAAGTTAGCAAAAAAGAACGTTAACCCATACAACAAAACAAAGAGGGTTCTGTTTTGATCTCTGAGGTAATCATATTTTATCCCAATCATGAACATGAAGATAGACATCATGAAGAACCCCATGAGCTGAATCTTGAAACGGCCAAGCTTTTCAATGAAGAGAACGGTGAACCAGTAACCAGGGAAAGTTCCAGCCAACGCAATCACGAACATGGCACGTGACGTCTGATAAACTTCTTCCACAGCATTCATATTCACATCCTTTGATATGAGTCCAATCGCAGGGAAAATATCCTTCTGTGTAAGATTCTGGCTATAGAAAGCTATGTCTAACAAAAACCACGTGCTCATCGTGCCAATTAAATGTCTCCCATGTCGCTGATAGAACTCATTAGACCACAACGAATATTCATTAGAATCTTTAAACTGAGACAATTTCTCTTGCTCAGCGAGGATTTCAATGTCCAAAACCCTAGCCATATCCGCAGCTGCTTGCTTTGCATTCCCTTCTATTAAAGCCGTGTAACGACCTGTCTCCGGCATCTTCATTCGCCAGTAGAATGTCATCGCCGCCGGGATAGCTCCGATCATGAGCACTATTCGCCATAACATGTCACTCTCTGGTTGTGTCGACTTCGCCATGTCAATGGTGTAGCTCGGAGCATGGCAATAGTATAAGAAAATTTTCGAGAACAACATGGAAACCAACCCTGCGAAGATGATTCCCACACCCTGCATAGCAAACACAGCAGCGATGAAAGCTCCACGTGTCCTTTTATTAGCATATTCAGACATGATTGTAGCAGAGAGAGGGTAATCTCCACCAATGCCAAAACCAAGCCAGAATCTGAAGAAACATAGTGTTCCAATCACTGACTTGGGTGTTAAACCAAATGATAGGCCTGAACATATAGCACAAACGAACATGATAACAAGCGTGATTCCATAGACTTTCTTGCGGCCAAGTTTGTCTCCGAGCCAACCAAAGACTAATTGGCCTGCTAGGGTTCCGATGAGAGCAACTCCAGTCACAGCGTTGTTAACAGGAACGGGAAGCTTTCCGGGTTTGCCTGTACTTGGGTCGAAGTAATACAATCGACCTAAGAGTTTTGAAACTGTGGTTATGCAAAAGAGGTCGTAAGCATCGGTGAAGAAACCCATGCCAGCTATCACAATGGCTTTGATGTGGTACCATTGTGTACGAGATGAATCAAGGGCATCAAGCACCGCTAACCCCATTTTTTATGGAAGGTTTTTTTTTTTGTACCTAATTAATTAATGCTACTTTCTGTTACTTACAGGTTTTGCTGCTGTTGATGCTCTCTTCTATATATAATAATAACTCATTGATAGAAGTTTGGGTGGGCCAGCGGCTTCAAAAGAAGTTTCGTGATAAATTGATAATTAAAGAATGGACGTTGAATCCTAAGTCTAGGGGTTATCACCGAGAAATTTGGGATTGCTGATAGTTATAAGGGATTTCCCATTGCACTGATCAAATGAAACGAATATTCTTAATTAACGGAGATGTTTGAAATTTGACTACTATTTGATTGGTTATTTAGAAAGTGACAGCTAATTAACCATGAGATTATTTATTGATGGTAGTGATCATCAAGAAGCTGCTTGTGCATTGAAATAAAATATATATCATCGCCTGGGAATATCAATGGATACATATACTGGATCGTTAATATTGAAGATGATTTGGGATGAAGATTGATGGGGACAATGCTGGATGGAAAAAACCAATCTTGTCGATACTATGATAATTTGCCTTTCCCTCTCGGTCAAAACTTGATTTAGTGAGGCTATACCTCAAGTAGCTCGTTTATAAATGATGTAACAAAACTTTAGTGTGGTTATATATTGCAATACGGCTCGTGATAAATATATATACACTTACAATTCTTTGTGAATCTAATGTAAAATTTATCATAGGTCCATGTAATTGTGAATATGTGTACATCATGAATATTGTATGGAAAATATTCTTAAGAAGATATTGCCTATTTAACAGTTAATAGTAACTTATACGGTATTTTTTTAGAAATTGGTGTATTTTTAACATGACTCACGTATTTTTGCATATATCATCAAAAACAATATTTCAAAGAGTAAATTATACTTAGATGCTTAATTATTGTAATTTTCGAGATATCAATATAAAATTATTAGCAAGTTCGTTACATATCTCTTTATGTTTAAGTTATTGAGTTGAATTTGTTGTGTTGCATCATATCATAGCTTGTCACCACTTAATTACAAACACTACTAAAAAAGTTTATTTTTTCGACGGAAAAATTTCGTCAAAAATGGTATAACCCATTTTTTTGACGAAATTCAAGTTGTCGAAATTTTCTTCGTTGATAACCCATTTTTCAACGGGATTAAAGATTCTGTCGAAAATTTTTGACGAAATTTATTTTCGTGAAATTTTTTGACGGAATTTATATCCGTGAAAAGTTTTCGACGAAATTTATTTCCGTGGAAAATTTTTGACGAAAAATCAATGGAATTTCGTCGAAAATTGTTGTGGTGGATTTCGACATAAAACATATTCCGTTAAAAATTTTTGACGAAAAATCAATGAAATTCCGTCGAAAACTGATGTAAAATTTTTTCGATGGAAAACAAATTCCGTCAAAAATTTGCAACGAAAAATCAATGGAATTCCGTCGAAATTTGTTAGGATGATTTTCGACGAAAAATGGATTCCGTCAAAAATTTTCAACGAAAAATTAATGAATTTCCGTCAAAAACTGATGTAAAATTTTTTGACAGAAATTATTTCCGTCGAAAAATTTTAGAGATTTTTTTTTAAAAAAAAAATTCTACAATAAAATTAATACCAATTTTTTGTACTACACCTGATAAAAAAATATAATCAAAGTAAACAATATATCAAAATCAAATCTCTTTAATTAATACATTAAATGCATAAAAGTCAATATTATATATTAAGCTAAGTATTACAAAAGGCTTATACAACAATTAGAGAGCGGTGTACAATAAATATATATTGTACTCAAACCTAAGAGTGATAAGTTTTATAAACTTAGAATCAAAAGTCTCTTCTTCATACACATTGATATTGATTTTAAATGGGTGAACTTGAAAGATTTCTCCCTAATCAAGGCTCTCATTGACTTGAACCCTTGGTCCTTTTCTCTATCTCTAACCATTTTCTTCATCAGGAGCATCATCGAATGATCAATCTGTTAATGTTATATCTAAATGGGTCCATCTGACTCTCAGAGTGTCTATAAGACACCTATGTACTAATAATTTTGAATTTTGAATTTTTGACTTTCTAAAAAAAATTACACAAACAGATGGATTTGAATTTCAAAACCATTAATGCATGTCATTAGTTCGATAGGTTTCATTTTGCTAACCGTCGAAAAGACACAAATATATTTTCTTTTTCATTTATTTTTTTAAAGATTTTCGACGAAATTTTTTTTCGGCAAAAACCTTCGACGGAATTGAAATTTCGTCGAAAAGTCCACAATATTTAATCTTTTTACTTTTATTTTTTTCAAAAGTTTTCGACGGAATTTCGATTCCGTCGAAAAGTCCACACTATTTTTTTTTTCTTTTATTTTTTCAAAAGTTTTCGACAGAATTTCTTTTCCGTCGAAAACCTTCGACGAAATCGAAATTTCGTCGAAAAGTCCACAATATTTAATTTCTTTTTCTTTTATTTTTTTCAAAAGTTTTCGACGAAATTCCTTTTTCGTCGAAAACCTTCGACGGAATCGAAATTCCTTTGAAAAGTCCACAATATTTAATTTCTTTTTCTTTTATTTTTTTCAAATGTTTTCGACGAAATTCTTTTTTCGTCGAAAACCTTTGACGGAATCGAAATTTCGTCGAAATGTCCACAAAATATAATTTCTTTTTCTTTTATTTTTTTCAAAAAATTTCGACGGGATTTCTTTTTCTGTCGAAAACTTTCGACGGAATCTTTTTTCCGTCGAAATTATTGACGAAGAACAGATTCCGTGAAAAATTCCGTCAATATTTTCAACGAAATTTTTTCCGTCGAAAAATTCTGTCGATAATAAAGACATTTCTAGTAGTGAAGTTTGACTCTCACAATCTGACTGCCGCAATTTCTAATAAAATTAAAATGTAAAATAAAATTAACACAAGGTGAATTAAAAAAAATGGATGCGTACATTATCCACACTTCAAACTCAAAGCCTATTGCGTGAGGGGTGTGCCTTGAGATATTAATATAAAATTATTAGTATGATTACCACTTAAGTTTTTGGGTTAAATTCCTTCTAATTTTACTACCCCTAATTTCTAATAAAATTAAAAACCA
Organism: Gastrolobium bilobum; assembly: GCF_033153095.1. Lineage (NCBI taxonomy): Eukaryota > Viridiplantae > Streptophyta > Magnoliopsida > Fabales > Fabaceae > Gastrolobium > Gastrolobium bilobum. Next base: position 152,527 of record NW_026899797.1, on the reverse strand, counting down.
ACATTATCATTAGGTGAAACAAAAAAAAAATGCCACAACTTATGTGGTAAGTTATGAGCATATCAATGGTTTTATATTAATATCTCTCACACATCTTCTTATATAAGAGTCTCTGAATTTGAAGGGTGCATAATGTATTGATCCATTTTTTTATTGATTTTGTGCTAATTTTAACCTTTTTAAATTTTATTAAAAAATGGAAACAATGTGATTTGAACTTGTGATCACTTTCTAATACATGTAAAGAATTAATTTAATCCAAAAATTTAAACTAATAAATAATGACCACGTTAATAATTTTATATTGGTATCTCTAACCATTACATGGTCATTCTCTCAGTTAAAAAAATTCACTCCTCCTAAGATATCAATATGTGCTATATTTTAGTTCATTTTAATGTGAATAAACCTATATAATAGTTTCTCTCTCTTAATTTCGCCATTCTCACTAGCATACGCAGCTAGTTTTGAACCTCTAATATTGACTTTCAGACTTTAAAATTAAAAAATAAAATTATCTGGAATTGCGGTCTAAAATGATATAAATATATTTATATCCTTACGAAACATATAGCATTTAAAGATGACAAATCATATAATTAATGTTATACAATTCGTTGCTTCGATTTTAAAAAGATTATAACATATCAATGGAAAATTGATCAACTATTTTAATTTAATTATTATAATTTTGATACGGAGAAGGATATACTTACAACTAAAAAAGTTTATCACCTTTACAACCAACCTAACCACCGTTGATTTCCGTCAATCTAACAGTTATCATTTGTTGAAAATTATTAGGTCGCATTTATTAATTAATTATTAATTTCCAATAAATGATAATCATTAGATTGACAGAAATCAACAGTAATTAAGTTAGTTGTAAAGATGATAAATTTTTTTGATTGTAAGTATATAAAAGGGTGCTTCTCATACGGGTCGGTTGCCATATATGTTTAGTGTCGTCTTCTTTTTTTCTTCCATTTCCTGTGTTTGATAAATTTCCTTAGTGGCCCTGCTGCAATGTAAAATCAATATCGCGTCACACTATTAAATAGAAATTTTACAAAACCTAAATTAAAAGTAAAGCATGATATTTTTATTATCAATCTCCATAATTCTAATATGCTTAATTGGAAATTTTGGTTTGATATTTGAGGCTCCTAAATATATATGTGAGGCACGTTTGTTGTCGAACACAAATAATTCATAAGTATTTCAATTAACGTACATTTCTAAATTTTATTACAACTACGGATAACTAAATTTTGTTCGATGCCATTCCAGTAACAGTAGTTTTAACTTTTAACAAAAGCCTAGAAGAAAGGGTAAAAAAAGGAATTACTGCTTTTACTTCTTCTTCTTCTTTTAATCTTTTAAACAAAAAGAATAATCTCTTTGTAGATCTTCTCCATATATGTTAGCCCGCCAGAAAATTATACTCAGTGGCAGAAAAAAGAAAGAAAGAAGAATCATCACTTTACGAATATTTTCATGTTATCTCACAAAGATGGTTGCCAATCGCTCGTTCTCGTTAGTATTAGCCATTTACCCGGTGGGAATATATATAGTTGGTTACACACATGTGGCTTTGGATGCTATGTTAATTTGCTCCGAGTTTTGGAGGAGTGATATAAGACACTCATTTTTTTTTATTTTTTTTTTGAATTAAGTGATATAAGACTTTATAATATTACGTATATACAACTTGCATTATTATTATTATTATCATAATAATTAAAATGATATATATTTCAATAGTATAACGTAAGAGAGATTAATAAAAACAATTGTATCATAATCACATCATGTAATATATGAAAAACTAAGTAAATCATAATATAAACGAGGTACTTATTTTAAAACAATTTGCATTACATGTTTTAATTATTAAATAAACTAGCTTACCCAAAAATGTTCGAGAAAATCGAAAATATAAAAATTTCTTGGAAAGAGTGTTATTGAGTAGCCCATGACTTGCTACCAGCATTCATAGTGAAGTTAATGAACTCCCGGATCAAAAGAGGTTTTGTTGAGATATATACTCTCGTATTAATTGGATGAACAATTAATATGGTTTTTATAAGGTCTTGGATACTTCCACCTTTTGAGCTAGCTTTTGTGGTGGTGTATCTCAAGGTTCTTCACATGGTATTAGAGTCTCACCGTCCCCTGCGTGGAATTAAAAAAAAAAAAAAAATACAAAAGGTAAACCAAAAATGGGCCTGTGCAATTTTCACGCTTCTAGCCTAAAGGACTATTGCGTGAGGGGGCGTGTTGAGATATATAGTCCTACATTGATTGAATGGGCAACTAATATGGCCTTTATAAGACCTTGAGTACTCCCACATTTGAGTTAGCTTTTGGAGTGGTGTATCTCAAAATTCTTTACAGTAAGACTGGAGAGAGAGAAAGAGAGAAAAAGTTGAAGAGAGAAGAGAGAGAAAAAAGAATAAAGAAATTAATCTAGGTGTCAAATTTTAAGTGAAAGAACTTTAGTGGTCCTAGACCACCTTAAAAAATTCCCAGCATTCGGCTAGAGACCTGGCCGCCACTTGCGAGCATGCTCATGTGGCGCTTTATTTTCTCTCCACTTGGCAGTTGCATCTTCATATATACGAGCTGAGTCATGTGTGTACAAATTAAATTTGTTGTGGTTTTAATTTTCCTTTCAATTTTTTTTGTTTTGGTATCTGAGACGAAGTTGGTCTTCCATCAGTTTTTATTTGGCTAATCTATTTTCTTGGACAATGATAAAGTATTTTATTTTTGATACAAAAAGTGTTTTATTTTAAAATCACTTATCTTTTCAGTTTTTTTATTACATCATTTATTTTTGGGTTCGCTATTTCTGCAGTTATTGAAGATAACTTATCTGCAGTAAGCCCAATACGACGTCGTTTTTCGGCGGAAATCATGGTAATTTTGTAATTTTAATTTATTTCAGAGTTATAATAGTCTTTATATTTATAATTTTCTAAGATTTCAATACCAAAACGACGTCGTTTTGGGTATAAATGCAGATGAGTTATCTGCAGTGCAGAAACATTTTTCCCTTTATTTTTATGTGTTTTGTACTACTCTATTTAAACACCTTTTAAAATTAAATAAAAAAATTGGATGTAAAAAGCTACTTTAAATATAAGAATGTACGTGACAACTATTTTCTCACCTTATTTTTAAATAGATTTTTTTTATTTTTGTGCATAGAAAAAATATCTGAAAAAAATATTTTTAATAACACATAATGTATTTAATAAATAGAAAGAATTTTTGGTTTATTTCAATTTTCAATTCTCGATAATATATTCAATTATTTTGCAATTAATAAATAAAAAAAGTGTGTGTCCTTTTCAAGGATGTAAACTTAGATTCTTTTATGAGAGAGAGATACAAAGAGGTGGGGCTCACATCTTTATTTTTTACAGTGAGACCCACACCTCTTTGTGTCTTTCTTTATCTTAAAAAAATATAAGTTTGTGTCTTTTAAAAGAACACATATATTACCCTTAATAAATAATATGTTTGAAATAAATGAAAAATATTGTTTCTTTTTCTTTTTTCAATTTTTATTCTTGGGTTGCTGTTGCGAAATCGACAAGTATACCGTTCGTTTCAAGTAATAAAAATGATAAGTAAGACATCGTTCCCTCGAGGATTAATGCACCAATGATTAATTTTAACTATTTCCTTTTTAATTGGAAGAAAAGAATTCAGGTTGATTGTGAAATAATTGAGATTGTAATTTAAAAAACAGAATTTTAAAAGTAATTAAATTCAAATGCATGCAAGAATATCAAAAATGTCAAGAAGTTATGAGATTAATTAAAAATTGTAAAAAGACTGTAGCCAGGATGCACTTCACCTCCAATCCTCCCTTATATTCCTATATTGTATTTTATAATTAACTAATTTATTTACTCAGACAATTCATTATTTTCCTATAAATTAGTTGAACCCTAATGTCTTAGTTTTTCAACCTTTTAACCCAATTAGAATCCTAGTGTCCTAGTAATCCCTCTGGAATTAAGCATTAAGCAAATGAATTAAAAGTCTGCAATCTATGTAAGCCCATGTCTAGGTCATGCACAAATTATTATTCTACCCTTGTCCAGATTAAAACTCCAATATGTCCACTCTGAACCCTAACCTTCAAAACCCTATAATTAGAGTGATCAGTTCTAATCAGGATATGAAAAAAATTAACACGGGCAGAATAAAACAAACTAAACTAATTAACTTATAAAAAAAATAGTATAGGAAATATAAAAGATTCACATCGGGTCCGTGATCCCAACTATAAGAAGAAATTAGCCAGACATATTCATGTCTGACTTAAACAAATTAAAATAAGAAAAATTGTTCATGAAAGCAATAAAGAAGAAGAAGAAGAAGCGGAAGAATCAATGTCTTCGATTTTCAACTTCGTTGGTATTCCTTATCTCCAGCGTGAGCCTTCAAGAATTCTCTCAATTCTCTGTTCTCACAATTCTTTGTTCTCACAATTCTCGCACGTCAAAGATGTCTGTCTTCTGGGGTCTGAGTCTCTATTTATAGAGTTTGTGCCCTTGTCTAGAAATCTTGATCAAATCTTCATCATGTATCTTAGGTCCAATCTTTTCTGATATAATTTGAGACAAGTTAAAGATTTTCTCGTACCTCTCGCGCTACAAGAGCCAGTTTCGCGCTGATAGCGTGGGAGTTTTTTTCTGCATACAGCAGGCTCGCGCTACTAGTGTGGTTCCTGCGCTGACAGCGCGGTTGGCATGAAAGGCTGGCGCTGCTAGCGCCAATGCCACGCTAGTAGTGTGGAGGTTCTGTCGTGAAAAGTGCTTATGGCGCTGGCAGCGCTAGTGCCGCACCAATAGCGCGGGGCTTCAGATTTGTGCTTCTAATTTGAGCTTCTTTTTGTCCTGTTTTCCTACAAAATTATAAGAAAATAAGTGACAAGATATCTGATTGAGATTTATCAATTTAATAATAATTCTAGCCCTCTTTATTCAAGATTGATCAAGATTCTTTCTCTTTTTGGCTTAAAATTATATATATGTTGGAGGCATATTAAACAATTCCCAGATTTGAACGTTGCTGTCCTCATCAATGTAGTAGATCAAAAATAGAAGCAGGGATTAACTTTGTGCAGAGAAAACATGGAACACAAATATCTTAAGAAATCAGACTACTATGCATGTATAACTTCCTTGTTGAAAACTCTAAACAATGCTTTCAGTTTTATCAAGAAATTTAGATCATAACTTGAATGTTCCTAACTAGATAAATATGTAACTCTCATCACTCTAGTGTTTGGATGGTTTCACACTCATTCCATCAGTATAGTAGTAATTTCATAGGCTTGATCATATTCTCAAGTCCCTAAGATTGAGGGACCCATTTGACATGCATAGACTGATCAAAAGATCTTTGAAAGGTTATAATTTGGCCTGGTTTAGGGGTAAGAATCTTTTGGACAGAAGCTGATTAATTTGTGAGACTGAAATACTGAGATTTTTGACAATACTTTCTTCTCAGTCTTTAATTCTGCTACTTTTTTTCATGTCAGGATTCTTATCCCATTTTCACTACCTTTTTATTTCCTTATTTGCAGATGTTTTCTTTCTTTTCTCTTTTGAACTACATTTTTGCAGACCATTTTTCTTTTTCCTTTTTCAACTTACTTAACTTTTGTTTTGAGAAGTACCTTGACTTTTCCTTTGATCAGCATTTCAATCTCTTTCAAGGTGTGTCAATGGAGAAATTGTTAAGTAATTTTCATCAGGTTCTTGAATAAATTGGTCTAAGGCTCAAAAGGGCTTAGCAATGGAAAATTCTCTTCTAGGTAGGCTATTTGGCTCTAAGTTAACAAGAAGAAACGTGTCTTTATCATATTAGTAATGCATGCAAGCCAGAGAAACAGTTCAAGTTCTAGAAAACTACTACAGTAAGGCCTCTCTGAAAAAAAATTCCGTTTAGGCTCAATCCTCACGGATATAATTCAAGCTAGAATCTAATTTCAAAATTTCACATCAAGCATTATCTAAAAATTATTCATCAAGGCGGTTATACAAACGAGCAATCATCACTCTCAGATTATCTAAAAATTTAATGCTCCACAGATATCACATGTGCTTCTTATGATTGAATCTAATTAATTACTAAGTAAGCTTTTACAAAATCTAGGAATGTTTGTTCAGGAATTCATTAATTTTTTTTGTTTTTCTACAAAAAATTGAATTAAAACAAAAAAAATTTGAAAGGTTATTTTGTTTTTCTAAAAAAAATTGAATTAAAAACAGCAGAAATAAAAAAAATTGAAAGGTTAAGATGTCTCCCCTTTTTAACAGAAAATTTTTCTGTTAGACGTCTCTGTTGTGCAATTCTGCAATTAGCAGGTATCACATATGGTATGTGCCCAATTCCAAGATTTAGAATGTTGCAGTCCTCAACACTAAACTAAACTAGTCGAGTGAAGCTACTTCTGCGCAGGTGGAACACACACACACTTGTTAAACATCAAACAGAATAATCATAGAAGTGAAATGTATAAAAATGAGACATAATCAAACTAAACAGCAAAATAAAGAAAAATACTAAAGTCAATGGTGAAGTGTGGAACCACTGTGAAGTTTAGATTTCCTGGCACTCTTAGCACTAAATGTTGCGTTTACAACGCGAATATTTTTTGGGATTATGGCGCTGACAGTGCGGAGTTCGCGCTGTTAGCGTTGAGCTACTGTAAATTTTGGATCCTCTGGCATTGACAATGCCAATTTCGTGCCCTCAGCGCGAACTGCTCGATCCTAAAGTATCTGGCGCTGATAACGCAAGTTTTGCGCTGTTGGCGCGGACTTACTTCCTCTTTTTATTCTTATGGCGCTACTAGATCCAGTTTGGCGCTGATAGCGCCAATTACCAGATTTAAAATTCTTCATCTGTTATAATTATTTTCACCATTTATCTAGCTTGCAGAAATTGAAACTACCTAATCAAAATTAAATAAATGAAAATGAAAATGAAAATGAGTTTTGGGTTGCCTCTCAATTAGCGCTTGTTTAATGTCACGAGCCTGACGTACCCCTTATGATTATGGTGGTTGGAAGCATGTTACCATTGATGACCCAGTCTTCTTGGTCCAATATTGTGTCTTTCCATGATCATATGCATGTGGATGAGTAGAAGGGTTCTCAAGAACTTTAAACGTAGTTTTCACATGTTTTTGCTTGTTCTTGGGCGGTTCCATCTTAACCTTTGGCTTGCTTTTTTCGTGTCGCTGATGGACTTCCTTCTTGTTTCCTTCCTCAACCTTTTTCTCCGCAATGTAGTTAATTTGATCCTTAGGTTGAGATGCAGGCAATGGAGCTTCAATTGTAAGTACCTTGAAAGTTGTTTGCTCTCCATCCACGCATATTATCAACTCACCCTTAGGTACATCGATTAGCGCTCCTGAGGTTACTAGGAATGGCCTCCTGAAGATCATAGGAACACTGGCATATTCATCAATGTCAAGAATAACAAAATCAACATGAATTAGAAATTTGTTTACCTTGACGAGCACATCTTCCACAATACCATGTGCTTGCTTTATTGAGCGGTCGGCCAGCTGAACATTCATCCTCGTTGGCTTTACTTCATCAATTTCCAGCTTCTTCATTAGGGTGAGGGGCATCACATTTATGCTGGCACCAAGATCGCATAAGACTTTCTCTATAGTCATCTTGCCGATGGTGCATTGAATACTGAAGCTCCCTGGATCCTTCAACTTTGGAGGCAAGTTTTTCTGTATGATTGCACTGCACTCTTCTGTTAGTGTAACAGGTTCATCCTCTGTGAGCTTCCGCTTCTTGGACAATGTCTCCTTCAGGAACTTTGCATACAAAGTCATTTGCTTCAGAGCTTCTGCAAAAGGAATGCTAATTTGTAATTTCTTAAAAATATCTAAAAATTTAGACAATTGCTTCCTTTGTTCATGTTGCTTGAGCTTCATGGGATATGGAGGTTTCTCAAAACGTGAGAAATCTCATTGCTTCTTCTGAACTACAGGAGGTTGCTCTTTTGCTTTTTCCTTGCATTCTTGAGTGTGCTCATTCTTGCCTATAGAAGCTTTAACTTCATCTTTTTCTAGATCCTCGCTTTTAGTAGTGATGGCATTGCAGTGCTCCCTTGGGTTGATTATGGTGTCACTGGGGAATGTTCTTAGATTTCTCTCAGCTAACTGTATAAACAACTGGCCTATCTGATTCTCCAAGTTCCGGATGGAAGCATCTTGATTCTTATGATAGGCTCTTGTCTTATTTATGAAAGCATCAGTGTTCTGGATATGGTCATTAACGATTTTAGAAAGCTGCAGCATCACCTTTTATGTGGAATAGAAGGAGGTTGTAAGTAATTGTTGGAATTGTAATTCAAACCTCCCCCTTGAACTCTACTTTGGGAGTTGTTCCATGGAGCATTGTTCTAGTTTCTCTAGAAGTTTTGTTGTGGTCTTGGATCATACCAGATTCCATTAACTTGGAATGGTTCAGCTTCTAAAAGTGTTGGGCACTCGTTGGTTTCATGCTCTCCTTTACAATACTCACAGTTAACTGAATTAACTTGAGCTGTAGAAAATTGCATCTTGTCCAACTTAGCATTCAAACTGGCGAGCTGTTGAGATATAATCTTATTTTCAGCTAACGCCGCATCATTACTTCCCAATTGCAGAATTCCCTTTCTTGGTTGAATTGGTTAAACTGGTTGAACTGCCATTGATGCGTTATTGTTCCTTGCCATATAGTCAATTAGCTCTAAAGTTTGAGCTGTTGTCTTCTTCCCTACGATTCCACCAGCTCACCATTGACAACCATTATGGAGTCTGGTGTCATTCCATTGTAGAAGACTCTGACTTTTTTTCCGTCTGGCATATCATACTGGGGTCACTTTCTGATCAGTTCTTGAAATCTGGTCCAAGCTGCACACAGAGTCTCTCCTGGCTGTTGAGTGAAGTTGGTAATTTCATTAACCAACTTGTTGTATTTCTCTATGGAAAAGTGATATGCAAAGAACTTGGCTGCCAGATCGTCCCACGTTCAGATGCTGTTGGGGGCTTGTCTTTCCAACCATCTGAGAGTTTTTCCTGTTACAGCAAAAAGGAACAACCTCAGTCTAATTGCATCGTCTGATACCCCATGATGCTTGGTAGTGTCACAGATTCTTAGAAATTTGTCAATGAAATCATGGGGGTCTTTATAATCTTCTCCACCAAACTGAGTATTCTCCACCAATCCTATCAGTGACGGATGGATGTCAAAGTTGTTGGCCTCGATTTGTGGTCTGTCGATGCTTGAATTTGGTCTCGTGAAAAGAGGTGCAATGATTGAATCCATCAATTCATCCTCTTGTGGCGGTGGATTGAGAGCTGCCATCTCGGGTTCTACTTTTGGCTCTGAACTCGAGAATTCCTCTTGCTTCCTCAGCTTGGTTAATTTCCGATTCTTCTTTGCAGTCTTATCGATTTCTGGTTCAAACTGTAATTTTTCTCGATCAACTTTACCTCGCATAAAAGAGAGAAATCAATTAGTAACAAAACAAAAATAAAAATTCCACTCAAAGTTCGACAGTTAAAACTAATATTGGTGTAATTAATCCCCGGCAACGGCGCCAAAAACTTGTTGCAAAATAGGCAAGTATACCGTTCGTTTCAAGTAATAAAAGTGATAAGTAAGATATCGTTCCATCGAGAATTAATGCACCAATGATTAATTTTAACTATTCCCTTTTTAATTGGAAGAAAAGAATTCAGGTTGATTGTGAAATAGGTTAGATTGTAATGTAAAAACAGAATTTTAAAAGCAATTAAATTCAAACGCATGCAAGAATATCTAAAGCGTCAAGAAGTTATGAGATTGATTAAAAATTGTAAAAAGATTGTAGTCAGGATGCACTTCACCTCCGATCCTCCCTTATATTCCTATATTGTATTTTATAATTAACTAATTTGTTTGCTCAGATAATTCATTATTTCCCTATAAATTACTTGAACCCTAATGTCTTAGTGATTTCAACCATTTAACCCAATTAGAATCCTAGTGTCTTAGTAATCCCTCTGGAATTAAGCATTAAGCAAATGAATTAAAAGTCTGCAATCTATGTAAGCCTATGTCTAGGTCATGCACAAATTATTATTCTACCTTGTCCAGATTAAAACCCCAATATGTCTATTGTGAGTCCTAACCCTGAAAGCCCTATTATGAAAGTTATCAGTTCTAATCAGGATATGGAAAAATTAACACAGGCAGAATAAACAAACTAAACTAATTAACTTATAAAAAAACAGTATAGGAAATATAAAGAATTCATAATAGCCTTCATTGAACCATCTTATCCTGGAAGAATCCTCAGTTTAAAAGGACATCTTAAACCTCATCCCAGAGCCCCATTAAATCCTCATAGCAGCCCTCATATCAACACTGTCTGGAGCATATTTCACGTACCTGTAAACACACACATCCCCAGAGAAACAATTGCCCCATCATATTCTATAAAAAAAATAGCATCTAAGAGATAAATCAATGTCGAATTCAGTATTGCAGCTCAAGAACCAGGAATAGCCTTTATCCTAGAACGAAATAAAATTTTCAGAAAAAAAAATCTCATAGGAATTAATTAAAAAGAAAAAAAAAGCTTTGCTTATTGCATTTCAAAAGTTTTCCCCAAATCTAGAATTGATACACAACATTGAATTTAAGTGTAGTTCGAAAACTATTTTTAGCAAAAAAGAAAAAAGACTTTTGATTGCTACCCCAATAGTCATTTGCAATGAGGAAGCAGAAGTAAAAGTTTAATGATTCACTTGCAGTGACCACCCACTTACTCCATAGTTCACACCCAAAAAGCAACAAAGAAACATGGATTCGAAAATGCAAAAGAGCATTGAGAGTGAGAGATAATAAGCACAAATCATGTAAATCTTGCTTCCTTCACTCCCGAATATGAGGAGTTCCTTGGCCGATTCCATAGCTTGAAAAAAAAGATAATAGAAAAAGAAGAACAAAAATTAGAATTGATGGAAAATGGAAGAAGCGGTAACAGTAAAAAAGAGAAAGAAGATACCTTGACTAGAGAATTGTGAAGGTGTGTGGTTGTCATAAACATAGTTGGAAGAAGAAATTGGAATGCCTGTGAAGAAGAAAATCAGAGAAATTGGGATTTAGGGTTAGGAAAAAATGATTGGGCTGGCCCATAGGGTTATTGGGTTAACCCAAAAGAACTGAGGGTTGATAGGGCTAGGGTAAAAAATAGCCCTGCCAAATGTGGGCTAAAAAAATGATGGGGCTAAAAAATGGGGCTGAAGGGCTGGCCCGCGGGGTCTTACCCATTTTGACAGGTCTACTTGCAGCATCATTGTTGCTAGGGTTTGATGAAGTAATACTTCCTCTTGTGATTTAGACATCATTCTCATAAGAACCAAAATCTCTTTATCTTTTTTCTGTTGTTCAGCCTTTTTTTGAGGAATTTCTGACGCTGAATTTGTGTCTCTATCATAAGAGGGCGTTATACCTACAACAATAGAATGGGAACTGATCCCAACCTCCATACCTTTGGGGGAAGTCAACTCTTAAAGCAAAATATCCTTACCTTAATGCATGGGGCTTTACATGTTATTGGGGCCCACTTTACTATAATTATCCTTCCTAAGAATCGTCGTACTCTTTCTACCCTTTGTATTGATTTTATCATGAAAAGGAGCAGGTGTTTTCTTAGGCATCTTGATGGCAACTGCTGGGGCTAAGTTGACTACTTCATTCTGCCCCATGTTGCTTCTTACATATGTTACAACATTGTGTAACTCCTTCAACGCAACATCAACCTTGTGAGGAAGCATGTTAACTTCGGAATTCCCCCCTTCTAGTTTGTCGTCAAAGCTTCGAGTATTGATCCTCTTTGACTGGTCTGATTGTCTATTTTCACCACTGTCCCTTATTGCCATAATGACTTTTAGACGCTGACTTCAATTCAACCTTTGGACCACCATCGATGCTCCGAAGGCTTCCTCCTCCATGTTCTACTCCGTGCTTCCTTAAACCAAGCTTGTATTGCAAACCTTAGGCTCTACTAATGGTTTTTCAGAGCTCTTGACATGATCACGGCTTTGCTCATTTAAGGAGTTGCATTGGCCTTTAGTTTGATTGGTTTGCACAGATCTAGCCTAGCATGATACGTGAAAAACCAAGCCAATGCCAATAGACCCATCAGGTAGAATTTAGTGAGCGTCAATGTTGTATTAATTTTAAAAACTCAACCAATACTAAGGTTGTATCATAATTTTGAAGAAAATCTGTATCATTTTCAAAAATTAGTTGTTGCCAAGGCATCGGTTGACATACAATTGACTCCACCTCTACTTTCATTTGTTATTTAACATGACTATGTTATGTTACATGACAGAATCTTAATCATATTAGAATGAATTAATGTTGATGATTCTATAATTATCTATCTTAAAAAAATTTATTTTTTCTTTTACCATAATCAATTTATTTTTGTATGATTATGATTTTTTCACATAAAAAATTACGTTAAATAACACATGAGAATATGAAAAGATGCACTCAAAAAATAAAATTAGATGAAAAAAGCTCGCGCATCAACAAAGTAAAGAATCCAAAACGTTGTATGTAACATCCTCTAATTATCCCAATATAGAGAATATCACATTGTTTGTAACCAATATATTTAATAATAATAATGAATAAATAAAAATATTTGAGAAAATAAATCTAGAAAGATTAACTGAAATTGCTAACATCCTTCATTAATTATACATGGATGTAAGTTAGTACAAATATCTTACATTCTAAATATTTTACATCAGTTCCACACATATATTACATTCCTAACTACATCAGGTTATAATGTTTATTCATTACATACTTCTCATTCTAGTCTAGCCTATAGGTGTAGGACTCCACACTGCCTGCATGCAATATGACTGCTGCTCCTTGATTTTCAACTATTATGTAAAATTTTCAACGATCATCATAAAAATAAATATTCACAGTCCATCCTTATCCAGAAAAAGATAAGTCAGGCATGATGGTTTTCTGGAAATGCTAGCACAAAATAAACAATGTGAGATATATCTCAGTAAAATTGAGATTTTTAAACCATAACCATTTCCAGCCTAATAACAGAAAATATCAATCTCTCGAGTATATTTCATAAATTGAAATAATATCACAAATATTAATATGCAATCTCGTAATATTTAACTGAAGCTAATTTAATTTTCAATTTTGTGGGTCTCCTGCATGTGAAAGGTTATGATATGACGGAGCTCAAGCCATGATAAGGCGTTCCTTACCCTCAAACCTTCTGATCGCAAACTTTTGTGGGACACTTCACAGCAGTATCATTAAGGTAAAATTTACACATTCTTTTAATATTCAATTGGCATCAAATATAAAAAAAATTCAAAATTTGGAAAGAATTACGTTAACATGACAAGTATAACAAAATTAAAAGAAAGATTAAGGTAAAACTACAGATGAAAATAATATTAAAGAAGAGAAGAAATTAAGAAAATATTTTGGCATAACAACAATATACAACTTTCTAAATATATATATATATATATATATATATATATATATATATATATATAATAATATAATTGAAAAGAAGAAAATAGAGAACAGATTTTACTCTTTCAATATTACCTTTTTTTTATTATTATCTCTTCGTCTTCTTCACCTACATATTATGTTCTTCTCCATAAATTGTTTAACACTCCTTATGCAAATGACATTTGAAGTGCTACATCATATATATATAGATGTCTAGGTGTGCTGAATTACCCCTTTCTTTTCTTTTTCATTTTTCTTTCTTTCCCTTTTTTTTTTTTTTTACATTATTGTAATTATATCACTTACCTTACATCATATTAATTAAAACATGGCAATTGTGGCTTTGGAGGAGTGTTCCACGTGGCCCCCTCCTTACCATATATATATATATATATATATATTATATTATTTTATATATTAATTATTTTTAATAATAAATAATATTCATTTAATTAAAATAGTTATAGTATTGTTATTATTTTTAATTAATAATTTAGGATATTTAGTTAATATTTAATTAGAAATAATTTAATGTGATTAAAAATTTTAAGAAAATAATTTAATATATATTTATTGATTAATATTTTTTTACTGATATAGTTTATCTTCCTTATGATTTTAAACACATAAGGTTTTATTAACAGTTGTTAATAAATAAAACAGTACATATCTATTATAATTTATCTATCATTTAGTTAAATATTTTATTAACTAATCATTGTCTCATATTAATAGTCATATTAGTTATTATTTACAGTTAGTGATATAATATATATTTATAATGTATTCTTATATTTACATGTTAAGATTTAAATATTATATTTACCATATGTTATTTAATTGTTATAAGTTAATAGTATTCATCATAAGGCTTACTATATACTACATTTAATGTTGCCCTTATAATTTTATATAGTCACACATGTAACATAAATAAAATTTATTTCTTTACTTATTTATTAATAATAATAATTTATTTATTTATAGCAAATATAATAATAATAATTTATTATTTATCTATTATTATCATTATTATCAATATTATTATTTTATATATTATTACTTTGATAATTATTACTATTATTTTTATTCGATTATTACATTTCCCTTCTCCTTATAAAATTTTGTCCTCAAAATTTAGACATACCTTCTAAAAAATTTATGGATAACTCTGTCGTAACTCTTTTTGTTTTTCCCATGTGGCTTCGTGCGGTGAAAGTCCTTCCCAACGTACTTTAATTAATTGAATTATCCTATTTCTCAGTTGCTTTAGATTTTTGTCAAGGATTTGAGCTGGCTTGGTACTAATAGTCAGATTCTCTTTAACTTGTACTGAGTCTATATCGAGAATGTGAGAAGGATCTGCGACATACTTTATAAGCTGAGAAACATGAAAAACACTGTGGAGATTGAAAAGATGAGGCGGAAGGGCAAGTTGGTAAGGAACTGACCCTATTTTTTGAAGTATTTGAAACGGACTAATATACCTAGGACTCAATTTTCTAACTTTGAAAGTTCTGCCTACACCTGTGGTAGGAGAAAGTTTAAGAAAGACATGTTCTCCTTCTTTAAAAGCCAAAGGTTTTTGCCTGTTATGAGCATAATTTTTCTGTCTGCTTTGTGCCTTTTCAAGGTTTTCCTTTATCATCTGAATTTGTCTCGAGGTTT
This sequence comes from Gastrolobium bilobum, assembly GCF_033153095.1. Classification (NCBI taxonomy): domain Eukaryota; kingdom Viridiplantae; phylum Streptophyta; class Magnoliopsida; order Fabales; family Fabaceae; genus Gastrolobium; species Gastrolobium bilobum. The sequence continues at coordinate 137,258 of NW_026899797.1, read as the reverse complement.
CTTGGACTAATTTCGGCCCCAATAATTGTTTTTTCCTTTTTTCATACTAACACACTGGAGATCTACACTTTCTTTCATAGAGTGCTTTATATGGAGCCATTCCAATACTATAGTGGTAACTATTATTATAAGCAAACTCTATTAATGGCAAGTATCTATCCAAACTACCTCCTTTTTCAAGGATGCAAGCTCTCAACATATCTTCTAAAGTTTGAATGGTTCTTTCAGTTTGACCATCAGTTTGAGAATGATATGATGTACTAAGTCTCAACTTAGTTCCAAAGGCTTGCTTTAAATATTCCCAAAATCTAGAAGTAAATCTAGGGTCTCTATCTGACACAATACTTAGAGGTACCCCATGAAGTTTGCTAATTTCTTTTATATATAGTTGGACTAATCTCTCAATAGAATATTGAGCCCTAATTGGTAGAAAATGAGCAGATTTGGTTAATCGATCAATGATTACCCAATTGCATCATACCCCTATTGGGTTCTTGGTAAACCCATAACAGAATCAGTAGCTATACTTTCCCACTTCCACTCTGGTATGTCTAATGATTGAAGTAATCCTGAAGGCTTTTGATGTTCAATTTTCACTTTTTAACAAATTAAACATTTTGAAACATACTTAGCAATATCCTTTTTCATTCCTAGCCACCAAAATGTCTTTTTCAAATCTTGATACATTTTGGTGGAACTAGGATGAATCGTGAATTTACTGTTATGTGCCTCATTCAAAACTTCTTTCATCAATTCTTCCTTTTTAGGAACAACAATCCTTGTTTGAAATTTCACCAAACCATCTTCCCCTTTGGTAAATCCTTCCTGTTTCACAGATTTTTCTAAATCAAAATCTTCCTGTTGAGCTTTTCTAATTTTATCTATCAACTCATTATCTATTTTTATTTCACTAATACCTAAACTTCGAGACAAAACAGTCACAGATAATTTCATATCTCTAAATTTTTCCAACAACTCAATTTCTTTGACCATTAAATGTGACATGTGATGAGGTTTTCTGCTTAAAGCATCAGCTACTACATTAGCTTTTCTTGGATGATATTCAAGTTCAAAATCATAGTCTTTCAAAAAGTCCATCCACTTCCTTTGCCTCATATTCAATTCTTTTTGGTCAAATAATATTTAAGAGTCTTATGATCACTAAAAACCTCAAACTTGACTACATACAAATAATGCCTCCAAATCTTAAGGGCAAAAACTACTGTAGCCAATTCTAAATCATGAGTTGGATAATTTTCCTCATAAGGTCTCAATTGTCTTGATGCATAAGCTACTACTTTTCCTTCTTGCATTAAGACACATCATAATCCCTTTCTAGATGCATCACTGTAAATTTCAAATTTTCTAAAGGATCAGGGATTATTAAAATTGATACAGATGTCAATTTATTCTTCAAATCTTGAAAACAATCTTCACATTCTTGTGTCCAAACAAAAGAAACTCCTTTTCTAGTTAACCTAGTTAAAGGTAACACTAGTTGTGAAAATCCCTTAATAAATCTTCTGTAATATCCTGTCGTAGTAACGGAAAATATATTTAATAATAATAATGAATAAATAAAAATATTTGAGAAAATAAATCTATAAATATTAACTGGAATTGCTAACATCCTTCATTAATTATACATGGATGTAAGTTAGTACAAATATCTTACATTCTAATTATTTTACATCAGTTAAACACATATATTACATTCCTAACTACATCAGGTTAATTTGTTTATTCATTACATAATTCTCATTCTAGTCTAGCCTATAGGTGTAGGACTCCACACTGCCTGCATGCAATATGGCTGCTGCTCCTTGATTTTCAACTATTATGTAAAATTTCCAACGATCATCATAAAAATAAATATTTACAGTCCATCCTTCTCCAGAAAAAGATAAGTTAGGCATGATGGTTTTTTGGAAAGGTTAGCAAAAAATAAACAATGTGAGATAATTCTCAGTAATATTGAGATTTTTAAACTATAACAATTTCCAGCCGTAATAACAGAAAATATCAATCTCTCGAGTATATTTTATCATAAATATTAATATGCAATCTCGTAATATTTAACTAAAGCTAATTTAATTCCCAATTTTGTGGGTCTCCTGCATGTGAAAGGTTATGATATGACGGAGCTCAAGCCATGATAAGACGTCCCTTACCCTCAAACCTTCTGATCCCAAACTTTTGTGGGACACTTCACAACAGTATCATTAAGGTAAAATTTACACATTCTTTTAATATTCAATTGGTATCAAATATAAAAAAATTCAAAATTTGGAAAGAATCACGATAACATGACAAGTATAACAAAATTAAAAGAAAGATTAAGGTAAAACTATAGATGAAAACAACAACATATAACTTTCTAAATATATATATATATATATATATATATATATATATATAAATATAATTGAAAAGAAGAAAATAGAGAGAAGATTTTACTCTCTCAATATTACCTTGTTTTTATTATCTCTTCGTCTTCTTCACCTACGTATTACGTTCTTCTACGAAATTTTTTTTAACACTCCTTATGCAAATGACATTTGAAGTGCTGCATCATATATATATATATATATATATATATATATATATATATATATCTAAGTGTGCTGAATCACCCATTTCTTTTCTTTTTTGTTTTCTTTCTTTTCCTTTTTTTAATAATAAATAGTATTCATTTAATTAAAATAGTTATAGTATTGTTATTATTTTTAATTAATAATTTAGGATATTTAGTAATATTTAATTAGAAATAATTTAATGTGATTAAAAATTTTAAGAAATTGATTTAATATATATTTATTGATTAATATTTTTTACTAATATAGTTTATTTCCCTTATGATTTTAAACACATGGTTTTATTAACAGTTGTTAATAAATAAAACAGTACATATCTATTATAATTTATCTATCATTCAGTTAAATATTTTATTAACTAATCAATGTCTCATATTAATAGTCATATTAGTTATTATTTACAGTTAGTGATATAATATATATTTATAATGTATTCTTATATTTACATGTTAAGATTTAAATATTATATTTATCATATGTTATTTAATTTTTATAAGTTAATAGTATTCATCATAATACTTATCATATACTACATTTAATGTTGCCCTTGTAATTTTATGTAGTCACACATGTAACATAAATAAAATTTATGTAAAATTTATTTCTTTACTTATTTATTAATAATAATAATTTATTTATTTATAATAATAATAATAATAATAATAATAATAATAATTTATTTATCTATTATTATCATTATTATTTTATATATTATTACTTTGATTATTATTACTATTATTTTTATTCGGTTATTACGTTGTACAATCAAATTATATATGTAAAGGGGTTGAACAAGCTGAAAAAAAAAGGAGGTGACAACGAAGAATTTATTATAATTAGAGTTAAAATGTTAAACAATGTTTATGGTTACAATTTTTTTCTTATAAATTTTACTATTATGTTTCTTACAATAACAAAATAAGAAAATGTTTGTAAGGAAATTTTTTTATACCTAATCCCTCTCTTTACAATACACCTTGAGTCGCGCCTGATCACATGCACACAAAAAAGAAAGCTCTAGAAGGGAAATGCGGGCTGACTGTGTTGATTCCTACAAGGATTTAATAAGGATATGTTAGTTGCGATAGGATATATTGTGACACTTAAGTTATGTTACACCTATGTGACACTCAGTCAATCTCATCATTAGATCGCTTATGTTGATCGTCGATCCAACGGTTATATTTATTTTCATCTTTGTATGGTCATGATTTTCCAAATGTAATATTTTATATTTATTTCTACCTTTGTATGGTTATGATTTCCCATATTTAATGCTTTCACTTTAAATTTGGGAAATCATGACCATACAAAGATGAAAATAAATATAACCGTTGGATCAACATAAGTGATCTAACGGTGAGATTGACTGGGTGTCACATAGGTGTAACATAACTTGGGTGTCACAATATCCTATCCCATGTTACTTAGGAGGAAAAAGAAAAAAAAGGGTTTAACCTGAAATTAAAACTCCATTTTTGCTAATAAACCCTAATTAGCTTTAGCTTTCACTACCATCACCCGAGTCGAAGGGTTCGGCTAGGGTTGATTGGTTGGTCGCAGGAACAACCGCCAAGGTTCTCCTCTATACCGCCGAAAAGGACGTGCCCATAGTTGTCAATACACGTGGCACTCATTACATAAGCGCTTACGTACGCGTCTCTCGCTCTTCTCTTTTCTCCTCACCATTAGTCTTCTCTTTTCTCCCACATATTCGGTTAACTCATATCTTTGATTTTATTTTTATTTTTTTTGTTCATTTGCTTCCACATTCAACACTGTGAATTTTATTTTATTTTATTTATTTTTAAATAGATCAATAACCAATTGAGTCGTCCTTGGTCGTCGTTTACATCTAAACAGAATGGTGGATTCAGAGCGAATCCAAAATCCATGGATGGCTTCGGAGCAAACTGCAGTACAAATGAATGCCCAGCCTTCAGATTCCACGAAATGCTTTTCTCCTCCGCCGCCGCTGCAATCATCCGATAGTTATAAATTGGGAATTGGAGAACGAGCTTTCTCTGCTGCCGGCGCCGCCGTCCTCTCCGCCATCATTGTCAATCCCCTCGATGTTGCCAAGGTGCGTTTATTCAGAAAGTCAGGGAAGAGAAAGAAGCATATATTCGGCTGTAATTTCTTAATTTTTTTTTTAATTCTCTTAATTGTTCATTCGACGTGAGGTTATGAGACCTCAACGTAGTTAGGAGTGGAGGAAGGGTATATTGTTATTGATTATCAATGAATTGTCCTTCTGAGTGTCTGGAATGCAGTTTTATATGTTTTAGTATTCATATAATTGAGTTCATGCCAATACTTCAATACTTAACATGTGCTAATCCTTAATATGCATTTTTTTTTTTTTTGAGATTAGATTAGTTATTTATCTTCTTGTTATTCTTATTTGTTTTCCCCAATTTATCAGACAAGGTTGCAAGCACAAGCTGCAGGGGTCGCTTATTCTCATCCACTCAGTAATATGACCGGTCGTATGGCATGTTTTGGGCCAAATATGGTATGTGTGTACTGTGTACTGTGCAACAAAATTTTGCCCATCTACCCCTTGTGAAAACCTGTTATGAAAATCATTATTCCCCCAAATTTCTGTATCTGTATATATAGTTGTTTTGTCAGCCACATAACAAACTAATGCAATGTAGGGTTTCTTTGGAGAGATTGCATGGTTAAATGAAACAATGAATCATTTTGAAGGCCAATTTAGTTGTTTACAATACATGCATAAAAAAATTTAGTCTTTTAACCAGCATATTTGAGCAATTTATTTGACCTTTCCAATATTTTTCCTCAGATGTTTGCTGATTTAAGATGTTCTCCGTCATGTACTCGGGCTGGAATCCATGGCACAGTATCACTTTGTCCTCCGGAGTGTTTTCGGTACAAAGGAACACTGGATGTCCTCTACAAAATTATTCAACAGGTTGGTGGTTTAATATTATAGATATTAAATTGGTTGAAGCAGTCGTTTTTTGTTCTGAGTACATCTGCGCTTGAAGCAGCGATTTACATGTATTACATTTACAAACATTAACACATATTAATCGATTCAAGAGTGGTATTGCAGGAAGGGTTTTCCATGCTATGGAGAGGCACAAATGCAGGCCTGGCACTTGCAGTACCAACTGTAGGTTCACAATTCAATCGACAGTGATTCATTGTTTAACTATTGGACATTATATAATGAGAGCACAGGAATTGACTGACCTATTTTTTTGTATACATTAATCAGGTAGGAATTTACCTTCCGTGCTATGACATATTCCGCAACTGGTTGGAAGAATTCACGACCAAAAGTGCTCCAACCACAACTCCATATGTACCTTTAGTGGCTGGTTCATTGGCACGCTCACTAGCTTGTGCAACTTGTTATCCTATTGAACTTGCCAAAACTCGCATGCAGGTATTAAGATAATCATCCATATTGCTTGCTTTACGTACTGGAACTTGAGCATCTGATGTATTAAAGTGTTGCCTTTTGGATTTCTATTCATGAAGTGCAATGCCTGTTTAAGTCACAGTTATGTTCCTTGCTATTTTGAATTGATGTATGTCCGTGAGCAGGGCCAACCAGCAATTCGAGGCCGATTTTTAGCTTATTAATTGCTTCTGTTGGTTTCAAAGCGCATGGTTTATGTTGTTCAATTTATTTCACAAGTACCAAGTTAATGTTGCCATGGTATGTCATAGTTCAATACCATTGTACAACATTTGTCTTCAAATTATGATTTTGGCTTATTGTTACAGAACTGTATTGTGGTTCGATTTTTATTTGTTTATTTATTTTGGATACTGGATACATTAAGTTGTTTGTCCTTTAGAGATGTACTTTGTTCTACTGTAATTCATGTGTTTTGCTTTCTTCATTTAATTGATCCTATTGGTATTGCTGTGGATTTTGTTATTTGTTTTCAGGTAGAAATGTTAGCTTTATTTCAAATGCCTCAAGCTTTCTCGATTCTTGGTGTTTTTTAGAAAAGCCATGTTTACATCTTTTCATTGCTTTCCAGCAATATTTCCTATTCCACAAACTTTGTAGATTCTTGTTAGTTTTTGGACAATTCTTAGGTTTTCATTTATCCATGATGTAGGCATTTCAAGAGACTCAAATTGGTAAAAAGCCTCCTGGAGTGTTCCAGACTTTGCTAGATGTTGTCTCGCATTTCAAGAGCACAAATAGCCCACAGAGCAGCTGTAAGTGCATAGCTTTTAGACATAATAAATGTAATCTGGAAGGAGTTTGCTTGCTTTGGTGTTTACTTTACATAGATTTGTAAATTTGTTGGGTTGGCTGGTGTTTACTTATTTATATTGTTCATTAAATTTTTGTACAAGCACAAGATGGTTTCATGAATTTTGCCATAATATAATGTTAGGCCTGTTGAATATTTGGATTTAGCTTGCTAATGAACTGGTAACTTAAATAGGAATAGGCATTCAAGCCATAATTCTTTATATGTTACACAAGTAGGGTGATAGAATTATTTACATTCCTCATCTGTTTGATTTGTTTTCTTTCAATCGCAATTATTCTTTTGATAATCTATTGGGGCACTGGCAAAGCTGCTGTGTTTATTAATATGACAGTGCAAGACTTAATAGATATATACATTGATAAGCTAATAAAGGTATTGGTACTATCATGTAATTATTGTTGAATCTCTTCATTTCATTGCAGTGCAAGGCTATCGTGTCCTTTGGACTGGCATGGGAGCTCAACTTGCTCGTGATGTACCCTTCTCTGCTATATGTTGGTCGACACTTGAACCAGTGAGTTTCCTTCCTAAATCCTTTGACATGAGAAGTTGTTTTTATTATTAGTCTTCTCTATTTTCTTATGCCAATTTACTATTGGCTTGCAGACTAGAAGAAAACTTCTTAATTTGGTTGGAGGCGATGATGCCACTGCATTAAGTGTTCTCGGGGCAAATTTTTCAGCTGGTTTTGTTGCTGGAACTATAGCAGCCGGAGCTACATGCCCGCTAGATGTTGCAAAAACTCGAAGGCAGATAGAGGTTTGTTTCTAAGTCACTTAAATTTCCCTGGTATTTTCTTTTACTCAAATGTGGGGGATATAGTTTTGTATGTATTTGCCTATTTGGTCTTATTCTAGGGTCATAATTTCTCCAAAACTTTGCAGAGGGATCCTGTTAGGGCATTGAAGATGTCAACGAGACAGACATTGATGGAGGTTTGGAGGTATGCCATAATTTGGATTCCAAATGTTATAATTTTGTCTTTCTCATTGTTTTATGATAGAAATTAGATGCCAAATGCCTTAACGGCCTAATTTTTTCTTTTCTTTTCCCCTCTATGATCTGTTGCATATATTTTGATTTGAGATGTATAGTGGGTGATACGCTTGATGCCAAAAGGGTTTTTACTTTTCTATCTCTAGTATTAATTTGTCGTCAGGGTGAACATTGTTTGAATTGATTAATATGTTATCAACATCTACAATACCTTTTATACCAAACTAATTGGAGTAATTGATTAATATGTTATAATGCTGATTATTTTTATGCTTTGTCCAAGCTGATTTTTCAATATCTTCTTTCAGAGATGGTGGCTTGAAGGGACTCTTTACAGGTCTTGGTCCGCGAGTTGGTCGAGCAGGTCCCTCCGTTGGAATTGTGGTTTCATTTTATGAAGTTGTAAAGTTTGTTCTACATAACCAGTACAATACATCGTGATGAGGTCCTTCTTATTCTGCTTGCTTATTTTTATTGCTGAAGCGACTTTTGTTTTGAATCTCTGGGAATTGCACAGCGAGGTTTTTGCTGAAGGGAAGTCATTTCAATCCGTTTCTGATCATGAACTAACATTCGTGAATAGGAAAATGACCAAGTATAGGATATGCTCTAGTTTAGGTTTTTGAGCTTTTTATTGTAATTTTGCTGCTTTTGCCCAGCAGAAATTTTGTTACACATGGGGTTCTCCCCTGAAAGTAAATTCTGAATAAAATTTGAATTTTTTTCAATATGCTACTGGGTGCTCTAAACATCACCATCACGCATGGGTAGCTATGAAGCACCGATTCCGACACGGCGTTTTTGATACGTTTTCAATACGTTCTCGATATGATCATTAATCCGTTGATACGATACAATACGTTTTCGATACGCGTATCCGATATGGTAGAAAAAAAATCGAAGTATTGGTGCTTCATAGACAGGTAGTACCTACACACATTAAGGAATGTTAACTGAATTGTCATTTGATTCTCTTAGGCGGGTTTAGGGGGGAACCCGTGGCGAGGGATCACATCAATGGGTTAAGACTATATTAACTATAGCAAGTGAGTCTGATATCATGTTTAAACCCAAAATTTTAAGGTATTGAGTTCATGGATCAATTCACTTATATTCACTTCACTTAGCCTATTACCAACCAATATGAGACTCATCACACTTTAATATTTCAACAATTTTTCCTTCAAATGTGAAACTCATCATTGGTATGCACCCGTCTCTGATACTACTGTCAAGTGAGTCTAGGGGAAGCCCGTGGCAAAGGACCACCACCAATGTACTAAGCTACTCCAACCCGGCTTTGATACCAGAGTCAGGCGAGTCTAGGGGAAGTCCGTGGAGGGGAACCACCATCAATGGGTTAAGCTACTCCAACCGTAGCAAGTGGGTCTGACACCACTGACATCACATTTCAACTCAAAACCTTAAGGCACGTTGGATTAATGGGTCCTTCCACTTATATATACTTGACTTAGCGCATTACCAACCAATATGAGACTCAGTCACACTTGAAAATATCTCAACAATCTCTCCCTCAACATTGGTATGCTGCTCTGATACTACTGTCAAGTGAGTCTAGGGGAAGCCCGTGGTAGGAGACCACCACCAATGTACTAAGCTACTCCAACCCGACTTTGATACCAGAGTCAGGCGAGTCTAGGGGAAACCCGTAGAGGGGAACCACCATCAATGGGTTAAGCTACTCCAACCGTAGCAAGTGGGTCTGACACCACTAACATCACATTTCAACTCAAAACCTTAAGGCACATTGGATTAATGGGTCCTTCCACTTATATATACTTGACTTAGCGCATTATCAATCAATATGGGACTCAGTCACACTTGAAAACATCCCAACAATCTCTCCCTCAACATTGGTATGCTCTCCCTCAACTGAGTAGCCTAGGTCCAAGTACTCATCCCGCCTCTAGCCATTCACTAGACTAGTTCATGGGTCCATCCGCTTATATTCACTTCACTTAATCCATTACCAACCAACGTGAGACTTATAACACTCGAATATTCCAACAGATTCTGTATGAACTTTTCATCAAGCTACTGTTTTATTTTTGGAAGAAATATGATACGAACCTTCGAAGAGCCTCATCCCAATAGTTAGCCCATGAGATAGGAGAGTTCAAAATCTATTTAAACTCCATACCAGATCCTTATGTTTTCGATGTGAGATTCAAATTTCATACCTTACAATTAAATCATAACATCTCTTCACGTTCCGCAATCCCGATGCCTACGTGGGTTTGGTTTTGTGCTAGTATTTTCTAGCCCTGGGCAAACACTGTAATGCCAGCGTTATCACCCGTGCCACTCAATTGTGACTGGAAACATAGTGGAAGATTATGATATTAATTGATAAGAACCTTGGGAGAGTCTCCCCCAAAAGTTAGCCCATGAGATATGAGAGTCTAAAGTCCATAAAATCTCAACACCAGACCTTTATGTTTCTGATATAGGACTCAAGTCTCATATCTTGCAATCGGATCTTAACAAAATACTAGTGAAATTTGGATGGTTATTCCTGCAAATTGAAGGAGGAATCTTCTGTTATTCGACCTTTTAAGGATAACTTCATGCTGGGTGAATAATAGTCATTCTGTTATAGGATTTGTCTCCTGTGGGTCAGCCTGTTGTCTCTGACAAAGTTGGAAACGATTTAATGTTCGCGTCACATGCGAAAGATTTACAGAAACCTTAGTTCTGAACTTCACGAGAAAATTTATGTATAGACAGGTTTAGCTCTTCTTAAGTCAGGTATAATTTAGAGATTAAAATATAGAATTATTATGTATTTGCATAACTATGAAGTTGTTAAAATTTACTCTAATTTTTTAATGGTTATAGCTTTGTCTTGCTCTTTAAAATACAAACCTCACATCCTAATCAAAACCTTGTTGAAAAAAGACAACGAAAACAGATATTAATTTTTTCTTGGCTTGGAAAAGTGGAAGTTCAAGCCCAGGGAAAAGAAACCCAAAGTACAAGTAACTTATTCTGGGAGTAGACTCTTAGTAACAGCCCGTTAGAGGAGGCACAACATCCCAAATAAGGAGAATATGATCCTAAGATAATCTTACGTTGACCAATGTATAAGCCCTTTGATCGCCTTCCTATAGATATGAGAAATTTCCCCCGTCCGTTCCCACATCTGCATCTTCATAATATGCTTGACAATTTGTCTGGTCTCATGGCTCGCCAAGTGATCTCTTCAACATGTGGTGACCTTTTGAGTCTAATTCTACATGAACTTTCTTGAATCCCAGCTTCCGTGCAAGTTGCAAGGTACCGTTTTGTTCACTTTGGCTGACACGTTAAACATTTTGATTTACATGTCTGATTAACCATTCGCTAAAATGATCTAACTATCATATTTAAAACCTTGCCTCAAGTAAATTTTTGAAAAATCTTTGAGGGCCAGAAGATGTACCTTTCTCCTCGAATGAGGATTAGTCTCATCCTTCTTTCAGTAACAAAACTTAATGCACCCGATGTTCCAATGAGGGGTAGCCTTCAGAGTCGTACTCCGAAGACAAGGTGATCAGATAAGTTTGAATGAAGATACTTTCAGATTATATAAAAAAAATAAAAATAATTTAACTAATAATTTATCTACAATTAGCCATAAATATGAAAGTACTCAATTTTAGTTTGCCAAATAGATTTGTGGCCAATATACATAAATTATTGGTCTATTTAATTTGGGAAATGATTAATTGAACATGTGAACCAAAATGTCAAACCAATAAAACTTTCATTTTCTCTTTAATCTTTCCCAAGCTCCCCACAATTCAGCCAGTATGGCACTAGTCATTTCCAAATTGCTAGAAAAACTTCTAATCCTTTGTCCCAAGTGAACACAACCGCGTCTTATGTAGGGGGACAGCGCTGTACATGTAAACATAGTTATTATTATTATTATTATTTTTTTTTGTACATTAGGAGTGAAAGGAAAAATGATGTCTGGCAGTAGTATCAATTTTCCAACTTCAATATCACTCCAAAGTTTTAAAAGACTAATAGGCGTCAATTAAACTACAAAAATATTTTCAATCACGACTCATTCCAATTATTATTATTTTTATAGTGAAATAGATAATCTTTTCTTACATCTTATCCTTAATCAACTCTTTTATTTTTGGTATGTGATCTCATTAACTATTTAAGGATTTTTGCCCATCAATATATATTTTTTTTCAAACCATAAATAGGCTTTCAAACCAGAGAAATTACTGCATTTTCTTTGAGAAATAATTTGCTGCAGTTTAGCAATGACAGTACTTGGGTTGAAAGACTGTTATAGTTCCTGCTTCCGTTCACATTTTTACCATATATTAAATTTTAAGAATAAATTGTAACAAATGAAAGTCTTAATTTTTTTAAAGCCTACCAATTACCCGGTATAAGTCTTTCGTGTTGGTGTATATACGTGGGTTTATTGGGTTGAATTTAATCAATTGGATAATTTGAACCAATTAAATTAATTTGTGTTACATTTAGTAAATGGTTTCTTTCGTGTCAAATTTGATTATCAATTATTATTGGTTTGATTCTTAGATCCATGTTTTTTCAACTTGACTTCAACTTCCAACTATATCAAAATTTTTTTAATGTTTAAGCTTTTAAAGTTGTGGGTTTAAAATTTAGTAATTAGATATCTCCTTTTCTTCTCTTTCTTATTCATTCATTTTGACACTAAATCAAATTCTTTACCAAAAGAAAAAGTCATTACCAAATTTTGTTATATTCAATATCAAACTTTGCCATCATATTTTGAATAAATAAATTAATAATAAACTCAGGAAAAATAATTATAAAAGAATTAAATGCTGGTAAAATGTAATATAATTATTTGGAATTAATTTAATTGATCACGAATTATGAAAGAGCAAGAAACTAATATTTTACATCATAAAAAATTAAAATCTAAATAAAAAATAAAATAAGGAGTAAAAAGAAAAATATAAAAATTGTGTTTTTAATTTAATCTAACAACTCGAATCAAATTAACTCGAGTTTAATTGATTAAAAATTTCAAAAACTAAACTAAACTAACCTAGTTAAATTTGATAATTAATTAATTTTTTATTCTGAACCCGAATCAAATTGCACCCATCAATATATATACCAAGCTGTAAAATGTTAAACATAACAAATTCACATTGAATGGTCATATAAATTAGACAAATGACAATTCCAAATCTGCTCGAATTACAAAAGGCCCTTGCAATGTCAGTTTTTTCAAGTGTGATTATTATTGGAAAGGATCAGGATCCCTTAATATTGGTGTCTAATCAGACCAATACAATATGGGCTGGTCAAATTGTATCAGGTCAAATCATACACGGTTGAAGTGAGAAGACTTTTGGGTAATCTGTTTTCTGGGCTGGGGGTTGTTGATGATGATGGGATGACTTTGGTTCTTCTTTAGCGCGATGATCCTGACTGGGGGTACCTGCAATGACACTCCGACGCTCAAGTCAGTATCAATGACAAGTTTATGTGTATTCTTTCTGAATTTGATGATAATACCTGGGCATGTACCCTCTGTTTACATAGTGGTTTTGATGCCGCCTTAGGAAGGCGGTAAGGCCTTTGATTGGCTGTTCAAGGGCTGCAAGTTCAGCCGGTGCTTCCATAGCCTTATCTCTTTATGTCAGGCTCTCCTGGTAGAGTGGTGGCAAGCTGGTGTTGTCCTCTATTTAGTTGTTCAGTGGCGCGGTGAGCCTTTATTAGTTCTTGTGATTGATTCCTTATCTCTGAAGTTATGTTGAAGGGTGGTTTCATGCGCGATGGTGGCATCGTGCCTAATTATGCGTGATGGAAGCCATCGCGCCTCACTCTAGGCCTTGTGGGTTTGGGCCTTATTCTATGTATTTGGGCCTTTGATGGGCCTATCATATTTTATCCAGATCAAATACCCTCTAGCTTGCAGCTTTGGTATTTGGAAAAGCTGGGAGATATATATATATATATCCTTTATGCGCGGTATGTTTTTTGGCGCGTTTATTAGATGTCGCCCATGTCATGCTGAAGAATCATTATTACTTAGCCGCTTGGAACGGTTGATTGGATGTTTAACTGTCAGACGCATTTAATGCCACCGTAATTACGTGGGTGCTTAATTACAATCGTGGGCCGTTTTAAGGTTTAAACGTTTTACCTTCCTTCCACGTGTCCTCTTTTTTATCCGTTTTACCCAACACGTTTTAACCTTTTGGGTTTCCATGCGGTTTCTTTTCATATTTGTACTGAGCTACTTAGGTTTGAGCGAAATCACTCTAAGCAATCTCCGTTGCTGTGCAAACCTCTCTTCTTTGGCATTCGATTCCTGCCCTATCTCCCTAGGTGTCGACACATCCTACTCTTCTTCCGTTCATCCGAAGTATAAATTTCAGGTATGTTCCTTCTTCGATTTTTATCCTTTGAGTTCTGCTTTATTTGTTGTGTTCTTCTTTGCATTTGAGCTTGGGCATGTCTAATAATCACAAGTTTATGAATTTTATCAGAACGACCGAATGGTCTGGCTCTACCAGTCCTCCACCCAGGTCCTTACCTAGGTCGAGGTCTTTAGGAACCGGGGAATCGTGGCTAGCTGGCAAGTGTGCTGCCCCTTGGAAGAAAGTGAATTCGAATGATAATCGTGCGTCTTCCTTTCAACGGTTTGAAATAAGATGTACATCCCGAAATCCTAATCGTGGGATTACCAGAACGTTGTCGCAACAAAGTTCGTCTTTTTGTCCAAAAATTCTCTTCAAAATGAGCAGTAATATTTTCATGTCGAGTGATTCTGCCTCAAATTCTGGTTGTAGTTATAAGTCTGTTAATACCTTAAACTCTGAATCTTCCCCTTCAATTTCATCGCGCGATACTTCTCCTTCCATCGCGCGAAATCAATCATGCTAAAGGAGTCCAAGCCCTTTGCCCTTAAATGTTATTTACCCAGCAGGGTATCCGTATAATTTTTTTTTTTTGATAACTTTAAATCTGCATTTGCTAATTCTTCGTCTAGCTCTACTAATACCTCCTCTTCTGACTCAGATCTCATCTCGCCTAAAATTAAAGAGATCATGTCAAGGCGCGGTGCAACTGATAAAAAGAAGAAGCAGAAGCTTGATCCCGAAGCTACTGGGTCGGGTACTGTGATATTCGAGATGAGGAAGCTCTGAATTGGGTGTCCGACATAGTTTTAGACACTGTCTCTATATACAGTTCTCCAGAAGAATTGGCAGAATTGAAGGCTGCCATCCATGTCACCCCAGACAAATCTCATGACGACAAGTGGGAGTTAGATGTCGTTCCTTTAAATAAACGTATATGCTCCGCTTGCGCTGAATGGTCTTCAAGACACTTCTTAATGATGTATGCCTACTTTTTCTTGACAATATGAGTACGTTTACCTTTTTCATCCTTTGTTTGTAAGTTATTAGCGCATGTCAATGTGGCGCCCTCACAATTATCTCCAAATGCCTGGGGTTTTATAAGGGTATACAAGATGGTTTATAAGGCGTACAACCTATTTCAATCCCCAGAATCTTTTTGTGTTTGTTTAGTGTTATTGGGTCGCGCTCTAGCTGGGTTTCTTTCAGGGGGAAATATAAATTCAAATTTTGTGACTCCTATCTGTGGAAGGTTCACAAATGGTCCACAGACTTCTTTCAAAATCTATCCCGCAAAAGGTTCCCAAGCATTTTTCTTAAACGAAGAAGACAATACCCCTATCTTCCCGCTGTATTGGACACAACATCCTTTAGAGGGTCAAAAGATAAGCTATAGTTTTGATGATCTGAATGATTATGAGATGCATATAGTTACCACATTATGTAATATAGCGTGAGAGGCTTCTGATTCGGGTTACCTGAGTACTTATACTATTTTGAATGAGTACACTGATAATGATATCAGAGCTTTCTTGGGTAAGTTTGTTTCCATTGTTTCAGTTGTAACTAAAGGAAACATTTATATTTGTGTTTATTTTGAATATGTCTAACGCGCACTCTTTGTCCTTTGATTTTCAATAGCTAAAAATAAATGAATTCCTCTATGGCACATGGGCGTTGTTTGGCCAACGACATAGAAAAAGGACCTTCAAGCAATCCCTCTATGATAAGATGTAGGGAAACTTGTGGATCTAAATCTCTTACTAGGAGCGCTTCATCAAAAAACCTATTAAGGTAATTGCACAGAGTTTATGTGCTCCTTATCGTACAGTTTTCAAGGCATGTGTGTATTTATACTGCGTTTTGCTAGTTGCGAATCGTACAAGGAATTGGCTGGTTAGATCCTCCCAACTTTGAATTGAATTAGTTGGTAAAGCGTAGTACCATCTGAGCGCCACTTCCTTCAGGGTTGTTGGGAATAACCTGCAAGCTATTGGATCAGCGACATTTTGTGCCATCATGTTCGTCTGGAATTGTTCTAGATGTTCTTGCGGGTCTCCCTTACCGTTATACTTCTCAGTGGTAATTTTTACGTCCCTGGGAATGGGGACGCTTATGATACATGGGGTGAAGGGATGGAAGACTCGTGAGACTATCCTAGAATTCCCCTGAGAATTTTTATGGATTTCTTTTTCTTCCTCTCCTTTCTTTTTCTGACCGAAGGTCCAGGATCTTGTTTCGAATATTCATGTCCTCGCTCACTCTCGCCAGAATTTTCAAACTCTTTTTTAGCTTCTCTCTCAGGTTCTTTTTAATTTTCTTTGCCTTTTTCCTGGTTTTTCTCTCTAGTCTTTTGTGATTTTTTCCATCGAGCAAAATCTCGATTCTATTGGGCGATTTTTTTGTTTTGCTGCATGATAAGCTTCAACAGGTGTTGGGTTGTGGGTGTATTATCGTGGTGTACGGAGATTGGTGCAACCGACGAAGCTGATTTTTCGCGAGAAACATGTGTCTCTTTCTACTTCCCTTTGGAACCGCTATGGGATTTGCTTCTGGTATCAACCATGTTTTTAAATTGTGAATGGATGGATTCTAAATGATAAAATTCCCCACAAACGGCGCCAATGATCAGACCAATACAATGTGGGCTAACCAAAGTGTATCGGGCCAAATCACACACGGTTGAAGTGAGAAGGCTTTTGGGTAATCTATTTTCTGGGCTGGGGGTTGTTGATGATGATGGGATGACTTTGGTTCTTCTTTAGCGCGATGATCCTCACTGGGGGGGTACCTGCAATGACACTGACGCTCAAGTCAGTATCAATGACAAGTTTATGTGTATTCTTACTGAATTAGATGATAATACCTGGACATGTACTATCTGTTTATATAGTGGTTCTGATGCCGCCTTAGGAAGGAGGTAAGGCCTTTGATTGGCTGTTCAAGGGCTGCAAGTTCAGCTGGTGCTTCCATAGCCTTATCTCTTTATGTCAGGCTATCTAGTAGAGTGGTGGCAAGCTGGTGCTGTCCTTTGTTTAGTTGTTCAATGGCGCGGAGGGCCTTTATTAGTTCATGTGATTGCTTCCTTATCTCTGAAGTTATGTTAAAGGGCAATTTCATGCGCGATGGTGGCATAGCACCCAATTATGCGGGATAGAAGCCATCACGCCTCACTCTGGGCCTTGTGGGTTTGGGCCTTGTTCTATGTATTTGGGCCTTTGATGGGCCTATCATATTTTATCCAGATCAGTGTCAAATTTCCGCTAATCAAATTTATTAATTAATCATTAATTGTCAATAAATAATAATCGTATCAACGGTTAGGATTTGGTATCAAATTTCAAAGTTTGACACCGATGCCAAATGATCTTATCTCTATTGGAAAGGGTCAGGATTCTTTGACATAGATGTCAAACTCTAAATTTGATATCAAATCCTAATCGTTGATTTTCGCCAATCAACAGTTATAACATTCGCTAATCAAACTTATTAATTAATCATTAATTCCCAATAAATAATAATCATTGATTGGCGAAAATCAACAGTTAGGATTTGATGTCAAATTTCAAAGTTTGACACCGATGTCAAAAGATCCTATCTTTATTAGAAAGGGGCAAGATCCTTTGACACCGGTGTTAAACTTTAAAATTTGACACTAAATCCTAATCGTTGATTTCCGCCAATCAACGGTTATAACTTCTGTCAATCAAACTTATTAATTAATCATCAATTCCCAATAAATGACAATTGTTGATTGGCGAAAATCAACGGTTAGGATTTGGTGTCAAATTTCAAAGTTTGACACCGATGCCAAATGATCCTATCTCTATTAGAAAGGGGAAGAATCCTTTGACACCAGTGTCAAACTTTAAAATTTGACATCAAATCCTAACTGTTGATTTCTGCCAATCAACAGTTATAACTTTCGCCAATCAAATTTATTAATTAATCATTAATTCCCAATAAATGATAATCGTTGATTGACGAAAATCAACGGTTAAGATTTGATGTCAAATTTCAAAGTTTGACACCGATATCAAATGATCCTATCTCTATTGGAAAGAGGCAGATCCTTTGACACTGCGTCAAACGTTAAAATTTGACATCAAATACTAACAGTTAATTTTCGCCAATTAACGATTATAACTTCCGTCAATCAAACTTATTAATTAAATGCTACTTCCCAATAAATGATAATTGTTGATTGGTGGAAATCAACTATTAGTATTTGGTGTCAAATTTAAAATTTTGACACCAAATCATAATCTTTGATTTCCAACAATCAAATGTTATAATTTCTGCTAATCAAACTTATTAATTAGTCATTAATTCTCAATAAATGATAATTGTTGATTGGCAGAAATCAACGATTTAGATTTGGCGTCAAATTTGAAAGTTTGACACCCATGTGAAACGATCATTCTCTATTAAAAAGGAGCACGATCTTTTAACACTGATTTCAAACTTTAAAATTTGACAATTTGGTGTCAATTTTACCAAGTGGGGTTATATTGGCCATTTCGGTTTTGAAAAAGACGAGAATTTTTATGCGTCTAGTTTGAAAGGCATTGATTTGTAAGTGATTTGCCTTCGTATGGCCACATGACAAATCTCTTAAAGATTATGCTTATATTACTAACGGATGATTTCACTTTTCATAATCTTATCTCCGCCCCACGCGCGGTAGGAAAGTATCACTTGGGCTTTTCCTTCTTTTGAATTTTTTAAATTAAAATTTCTTTGCCTTAATTCCTCATCTAATAACTGCAGGACTAAGAAAAACTAAGCACAATAAATATATGGAGCAACATATAAGACAAGAATGAGATTATCATTGGAGCAAAAAAGTATTACAAAAATGCATTTTTCCAATTAAAATCTCTTCCTCCTCAGTATTTGTGAAATGAATGCCTCTCTTGGCCTTGAAGAGGCTCTATAGCGATACATCGATTTAGAAGTGAATGAGGAGTCCCTTGACGGTGAATCAATGAATGAGATAGGTCAACACCAAAGCCACAAGCATTAGGAAATATGCAATCGCTTGGTCAATTGCGGTGCCTGTAAATTTCAAAGAACAATTTATTAGCAATATGCAGCGTGTCCCCACCAATAATCTTCAAAAGGCAGATTATGGATAAATAATAAATTGGAAATCAATCTTGGATATAAGTCCAAGATGCCTTTATCATTGCTGCAGTATTTAGACACCCTAGAGAGAGCCCAGATTTGTTATATTATTTTTAGTAGATAAGTGTTTAGATTAAGGGGAGGTATGCCCTCATTGTACATCGTCTACCAAAACAAAGAAAGATAAAAATCAAATCTAAGTCACAACTAATATGGACAAAAGGTTCGACCAGTTGTGGTAATCCAAATGAGATGATAACATATTTGAAATATCCTTATTATATAGTTTCAATGGTCTATTTCATATTAACATAGTTGTCTTGCTCTTGCCAGTTCCACCATGCTGAATTTTTATTCTTTTTTGATATTAAGAATTTTTATTCTAATAGTATAATATGAAATGACATATCTTAATATTATATGAAACAAATAAAAAATATAGCCAACTAGAACATCTCTTGAAGAATCAAGGAGTTTTTGTCAAGAACCCCCTAACCATGATAACAAACAAAGAGAACAAACAATGAGGGGTGCCATGGGATCAGCATGAAGGAAGAACATGAATGAATAGGTTAATTAAAAAATTTATCAAATACCAACAATGAAATCTGAAATGAAGAAAGAAAAGAAGAGAATAGAATTACCATCGCTTGTGGGGGCAGGAGCAGGAGCAGTGGGTTGTGAACAAGCCACTGTCATAAGGGCTGCAATAATAAGGTTAATGAAGACAGCCACCCTGAATGAAGCACTGGAAACAGCCATGTTTCTCTTAATATTGCTATCTTCTTTTTGCTTTAACTTCTCTCTCTCCTTCCTCTCCCCTGTCTCTATTGAGAGAAAGAAAGGAGAGAGAAATTCAATTAACAAAAAACTTGTTGGAGAAAGATGCAGGGGTGGTGAAAATGAAGAGGTATATGAAATTCCTTTTATAATGGCAATGCAAGCCTTCGTAGTCACAAGAGCCAGCCATGTTGTGATGTAAAATGAAGGGTGCAACCGCATGTTCAGGGGACCCATATACCAATGTGAGATTTCCTTTCCTTTATTTTCTAATTTTTTTTACTAATAATATTTGACCTTCGCAACTCGTAATTGCTTAGTGCATTTTGGTTTCTCGTTTGGAAAATCTCAAATTATAGTTTTTGGGGAGGTTCCAAGGTGCAAGTAAACTAAACAGCCTATTAGTTGGTGCATTTTCTATTTTGTGTCCTTCAAATATGACCTGATTTCAAGCTGTACATACGTTGTATAGAAAAGAATACAAGTAACTAAAAATCTCAAGAAATAGAAGCTAATCTTTTTTTATTTTATTTTTTCATTGTTTTTAATTTATTTATTTTTTAAAAAATCTCACTTTTTTTTAAATTTTAAATTTTGCGAGTCGTGTCGTGTCGACCCGTGACCCGCAACAGGTCGTGTCAGGGTTCGTGTTTAGTGACCCGTTTATAAAACGGGTCGTGTCAAATAGTGTACGGGTCGAAAACGTGTCGTGTCGTGTCGGGTTGACCCGTATTGCCACCCCCAGTATATATGCTACTTGTGTCTAATTATTCCCTTAATTCTTACCGTCTTCATAAAATGAAGAGATGGACAAGATATATAGGGCCTCCATGCATCAACGTAAGCACATGATCAAAAATCAAGAAAGGAAAAAAGTTAGTTGGATTTGTAAAATTAAAATTAGTAACGTGATGATGAATTAATAATGACATGGAATCAATTAACACGGTGAATTATAAAGTAATTACAAATAATGACAAAAATATTATTTTTTAATGAAATGGGGACGGTTTACATATGACAGCACCTGCAATTTTTTTTTATTTATGAGTTGTTTAATTTCAGCTTACGCATTTGTCATGCAAGTTTTATTTATAAGTTGTGTAATTTCGGCATACGCATTTGTCATGAAATGCCAGTGTGACAATTACATTAGAAGTGGTAAATATGTTGAAATTTACTCTAAATTGTTATACTTTTTTAATTTTATTACCTTAATCATTCCTTTGAGGTATTCTAATAATTCGGCCGAGAAAAGATCCCACACAAATATAAGATTAGTATAACATAACGAGGAAGTTATATTTACAAACTCTTACAAACTACACTATGTCTGACCGGTCATACACTCTTAATTGAAGTCTGACCAGTCATACTTAGTATAGTTGGTAAGTTTATAAAAAAAAAAAATTTGTAAATATAATCTTCCCCGTAACATAATATATGAACAATTAACAAAAAAAACTATGAAGAGCGTGAAAACTAACTCAAAAAAGGAGGAATAAAAGAATTGGAAAAACAAAGTTAAAGGATTTATTTCATGAACAGTGTCGTAGCCACATTGAAAACAACAAGTGCTTTGGCACTGGATGGTTTTCAAAATCAGAAGCTTTTTTTATCTTCAGTGATTGTAAATGATTTGCTTCCTTCATAGCTGCTAGTTTTGACAATAACTTCCTTCATAGTTGGCTGATTTTTGGCACTAGCTTTCCAATTTTTCTGGCTCCGCCACTATTCGTGAATCATATTTGCAAGCTCTGCCATTGAATATTTGAAACGATATCATTGTATTAATTAATTGTTAAATTACTGTATAAATTTTATCATCTCAAAATATATTTTGTTACGAACATTTTTTTAATCTGTTGATGTTTTATACAATAAACTCTTACATAAATAGAACTTTAACAACAACTATTCATAGATTCAAGCTCAAACTATTAAGAAAAAATAAAATTACAATAAGTCAGAGACTCACAATAATACTAGGCCTCTACGGGGTTGGAGCGGCTCCTTCGGATCTCTACCCGCTCACCTGGGAGCGAAATCTTTCTGTTGTTCCTCGCCAATAAAAACCCTCATCAATATTTTCTTCGAGATGAAAATTCAGCACTTTGAAAATGTCATCTTCTTCCCTCCAAGATTTTCTTCTTTCTTCGTGCCTTACATGCAAAATTTGTACACTTGCTCTTGAAAACTAAAAACTCAACTAACTACTGACTTCTAATTAAAATTCCTATTTAACTAATTCCAAAAATCCAAATGCTTGTTGTCCATCCTTCTTGATCTTATCCAATATTTATCAGCTTGCCACATTAATTCATTGTGCATACTTATGTCTTCCTGTGTTGACAAATCAGAAAAACTATGGAAAAATCACAAGTTTGTCATCCACATATTAAAACACCTTAGTGGGCCTGTTTTACACACTCTTTGGGCCTTTCCACCTGCATTTAGAGTTATATACAGTTCAATACCATACAAAATGCATTATTAATTCAGATAAAATTGTACAAAAAAAAAACTTTACATTTGTTATTAATGTTAAAATATTTTTATCATTTTGACTTGATTTTTAACTTTTACACTTATTATTTTAACTTTTATGCATCTTTATTTTAATATAATTATTCACATTCAACTTTATTGTCAAAGTTTATTCATTTTAACCTTATTTTTTGTCTTTGGTGCATCTATTGCACTTAGATTTACATGTAAGAGGAGAGAGAGAATATTTGACAGATAATTTTCTCTTGCATCTTAATAAAAATGCTTATTTGCAGAGGTTTTTTAACTTTCGATTAGATTCTTTCATTGCCCTTCTAAAATATTTGTTTCGGATTAAAACCCACAAAATGTGGCTGCTGGGATTCGAGCCCAGGTCTCCACGGCCACAACGTGGAATTCTTACCACTAAACTACAGCCACAGCTTACTATGCCGTCAAACATTGTTTGAATTTAATCTTTTAAATTTGGGAGTTCAGGAGTATTTTCTAGACCAAGAAAAGTCAAAATACTCATTTCCTACTTATAATCTAAATTCAATTTTCTCCGTAGCGTTTAAAACCCTTAAAATAAGCTTTTATAATTTTCAAACAATGCAAATAATTCCTATATTTTTGGAATAATAAAATTGGTCTTGTTTGGGCTACAAAGTTTAAAATTTTGAATATTTAGAGTTTATTTTTTATTTTTTTGGTTTCTCAACCGATTCATAATTTATCCAATTAGTCTAGTTGGAGAATTGTCAAATTCATATAAAAGATATTCTACCAAAACTTGAACTCGAGACTTCTGATTGATGGAACACTTTTCTTATTATTGGAACCAATGATGATTGGTAAATATTTGGAATTTTACAATACAGAAAGTGACGCAATAACTTTGTGCCAATATTTTTTTTGGGTTAGAAGATCAATAGTCAATACTATTAGAAGGTAAAAGAGAGAAAGTGGAAAAAGTTGATTTCATTTTTTTTAATTCATTTGTACATATGGGGCTCTTATATAGAAGAGCATAACTAGAAAAGAGAAGATCTAGAATATCTATTTTAATAAAATATTTATATCTCTAATACTCCCCCTCAAGATGGAGGGTAAATAGCACCATCTTGGGAAGAAAGAAAATAAAAGCTTCACGGAACATCATCCGGCGAAATCGATAGCACAACAAATCAACTGGAATGATCATCAGTCTGAAGAGCTGGTAAAGAGACAGTGTTGGAATGAACATCAGCTATAATGTGCTGTAATGGACATCAGCAAAGGAAGGGCTGGGATGGACATCAGCCTGAACATCAATGCTATAACTAAGATAAAAGCCGACGGAGCCACTGTAATTAGGATAATCTGCAGACCAGGCAACGACCGAGAAAAATGCTCCTCTTTTTTGGAGAACGGAATCCTTCTTCAGAATAAGAGAGCTGCAACGTAAGCTATACCAGAAATAACAAAATACATTGGTGACACAAAACATCAAACACCTTGCGTGCATCATGGAGAGCACCACCCTCGTACATGAACTCATATCATACAAGTTATGGAAACAAGAAAATGGCCAGAATACAAGCCAACAACAAATAAACAAAAAAAAATAGCTTAACACCAGCAGCCAAAATGAATATAGGCCTACAAATAGGAACGCTAGGAGATGAACAGATGCGAACGCAAAGCACTGCCTGAAGAAGCACACCTGATCAATGGCACACCGCTTGAGACATGAACGACGCTGATGGACAGTGACACGACGCCAATGAAGAAACGATGGCAGAAAAAAAGAATAAAAAATGAAACATATCTAAGATCTAAGAACAGGGACGATGGCAACAACGGTGGGTCTTGGACGCGACAAAGATCTGACACATGAACAAATCAGACATGGCCGGATTCACATGTACGAACAAGACATTTAGAGGAGTTGAATCGTAGTGAAGAAGGTTCAGTTTGGTGTTGGTGGTGATCTGAGTTGAGCAGATCTAAAGTCGTGAGGTGGAGAGTTCATCGGAGCGAGAAAATGTTCGCCGAAAAAGAAAAGGACATGACCGGAAGAAGAGAAACGCGGCCGGAGGAGAGAAAGATGCCAAATCTGAAACAGAAACGGTCGGAGAAAAGGAAGACACGGCCGGAGGAGACATAAACGCAGATATGAAAACTGGGTATGACCAGCCAGAGATTCAACGGTGACTGGCCGGAGAAGAAGTCGCTGGAGGAGAGAGCTAAAAAGTATCATCTCTGATGTTGAAATCAATCGATAGATTATAAAATGCATGATAAAAAGAAAATGAAATTCACAAATCGGGATCAGATCTGGAAGAGAAGAAGAGAAAAAATGCAGATGCAAAGGAGATCTGGAAGAAAAGGAGAGAAAAGATACAGATGCAAAGGAGATCTGGATGATGAAGAAATTTAAAAAAAAAAATAATGGCAGCGGAACCTACATTCACGGAGGTTGAAAAGTTGCTTTTGATACCATATTAGAAGGTGGTAAAAGAGAGAAAATGGAAAAAAATTAATTTCATTGATTGATTAATTCATTTGTACATATATGGCTCTTTTATAGAAGAGCATAACTAGAAAAGAGAAAGATCTAAAATATCTCAATTAAAATAAAATAAAATATTTATATCTAAAATAAATACCAATATTATTTGAATAAGCTTAGAGATAAAAGTTGACCGAGTAAACACAAATTTTATTAAGGTTGTGTATGACAATCAACATAATTTTTAAAGAGAAATAATTCATTTTTATTTCTGTGTTAGGGGATGAAAAAGCTAAATAAAAAAAATTATTATTATTTTTTTAATTTTTGTTCCTAAGTTACTCGCCCATCATTTAGAACAGAAAAAAAATAAAATGGTATTTTTAATTTCAATTTTCAATACCCCAAATTACTTATTATGTCCATGTTGTACCCTTGAAATTAAGGTGAACATGTTCTAGTTTCCAAGATACTTTTGTCACACTTCCACTCAATTTTACCCAATTGACTTTAAAAAGGGGAAAAAAAGTTCAAGGGACTGATTCCAATTGTTAGCTTCATACTTGATATTACTGTGACAAAGGGAAAGGGTTCAACTGCTGTTTTTGTGCCTAACATTGTTGATTCTTACACATTTATACTAGGTACAGTTAGGGGTGTGCAAAAAAATTGGTTCACTTGACCTGCCCTTGATCCGACCTTGACCTGACCCATAAATACTCATACTTTTTGAACTGGTTTAAATACTGACCCACTTTTATTTGGGTCATTTTCAGACCTGACTCGTTTTAATATTGACACACTGACCCAAAACTTGACTATACCCATTATGTGAAAAAAAAAATCACAATTACATTAAAAGAAAAATTTTAACGTAAAACAATTACGTCAAATTTTTTTCGGGAAAATATTTTCATAAAAATTTTCGCAAAAATTTTTGACGAAAAAAATTTTCATCAAAATTTGTGACTAAAAACGTATCGGTAAAAAAAGTTGACGGAATAAATTTTTGTCAAATTTTTTTACGGAATCTAAATTTCGTCAAAATGTTTCACAAAAAAATATATTCATAAAAACTTTCGACGAAACACATTTTCATCGAAAATCTTTGACGAAAAAAAATTTCATCAAAATTCTTTACAAATTTCAAATTTCGGCGAAAGTTTTCGACGGAAACATTTTCGTTAAACTTTTTGACAAAAAAAAATTTCGTCGAAATTTTTAGCGAAACACATTTCTATAAAAAAATTTCAACTAAATATTTTCGTCAAGTTTTTTGATAAAGAATATATCCATCAAAATTTCAACGGAACACATTTCTGTAAAAATAATTCGTAAAATTTTTTGACAAAAATATTTCGATAAGAAATTTTGACAGAAAAAATATTTTGTCTAAATTCTTTAGAGAATCTAAATTTCGTCGAAAGTTTCAAATGAAACATTTTCCTCAAAACAATTTCCATTGAAAATTTTGACGAAACACATTTCCATCAAAAAATTTCGACGGCCTCTTTAAAATTCTTTACAGATTTCAAATTTTGGCGAAAGTTTTCGACGTAAATATTTTCGTCATCAAAAAATTTTGACGGCTAAAAGTTTCATCAAAATTCTTTACAGATTTCAAATTTTGGCGAAAGTTTTCGACGGAAATATTTTCGTCATCAAAAAATTTTGACGGCAAAAATTATTGACGACAAAAAATTTCATCAAAATTCTTTACAGATTTCAAATTTCGGCGAAAGTTTTCGACGGAAATATTTTCGTCATCAAAAAATTTTGACGGCAAAAAATTTCATCAAAATTCTTTACAGATTTCAAATTTTGGCGAAATTTTTCTACGGAAATATTTTCGTCATAAAAAAATTTCGTCGGCAAAAAAATCATCAAAATTCTTTACAGATTTCAAATTTCGGCGAAAGTTTTCGACGAAAAAATGTTCGTTAAATTTTTTGTCAAAAAAAAATTTTCATCGCAATTTTTAGCGAAACACATTTCCATCGAAAATTTTCAACTAAATATTTTCGTCAAGTTTTTTGGTCAAAAATTTCCATCAAAATTTTCAACGAAACACATTTCTATAAAAAAATTCCGTAAAATTTTGTGACGAAAAAAAAATTCTGTCAAAATTCTTTAGAGAATCTAAATTTCGTCGAAAGTTTCAAATGTAACATTTCCCTTGAAAAAATTTTCGTCAAAATTTTCGTCAGAACACATTCCCATCGAAATTTTGAACAAAAACATTCCGTCAAATTTTTTGACAAAATTCTTTTTCGTTTAAAACATTTGATGGAAGAAATCATTTTCGTCAAAACTGTTGACGGAAACTAAATTTCAATAGAAATTTTTTTTTGTAAAAATTTCGACGAAAAAATAATTTTGTGACGAAATTTTCGTCTTTTGCAACATAAAAATTTCGACAAAATTTTGTGAGAAAATCAAGTCAAAAACGGGTCAGGTCAGATTTGACCCAGTTCAGAAACCAAGTCAGGTCAGATCCTAACTGGTTCTGAACTAGTTCAACAAAAACCAATCCAAGTCAGACTTGACTTGGATCAAATTAAAGCGGGTCGGGTCAAAATACCTGACCTATAAAAACCAAGTTGGTTCGAGTCGGACAAAAACCTGACCCGACCTGACCCATGCACAACCCTAGGTACAGTATTCTCCATATAATTTTCCAAGGTTTATATATTTGCCCAGCATGTAATTATGACTCGTGGAAAGCTTTATTTGCTTAAGCAGTCCACAAATACTAAGAGTCTGTTTGACATTTTTTTTTAAGCTAAAAGTTATTTTTAAGTAAAAGTTAAATTTTTTTAAAAAAGCTATGAATTGTTTAATGATTATATAAAAATTGTAGCTTAAAAGTTATTTAAAAACTGTTCTTTTAAAAAAAAGTGCATTTCAAAACAAGCTGAAATAACATGAAAAAAAATCCTCCTAAGAACTTTTGACTTTTGACTCTTTTTTTTCATTGTAAAAAGTTTTTTTTTTTATTATAAGAGCTTTTATAAAAACATATTTGACCTATCTTTTATTTATAAAGATAAAATAAGCTAAAAAAAAGACTTCACAAATAATCACTAAGAAAATGGTTGCATAAGTCATTTTGAGGTATTGAAATATTTGAATGTTGTATCTCTTCAACGCCTGGCCAACAAATTTTGGTAGTAAATTAAGATATTAATTAGAGATGGAAAAACGGGATCAGCCTGCCGGGACGGCCCGTTTTTCAAACCCGCCGTCCGCCAAACCTGGCCCGCTCCGCCTGCCAAATGGGGCGGGGCAGGCTGAGTTTTCCAAACCCGCCGTCCGCCAAACCTGGCCCGCCCCGCCTGCCCAAGCTGGATTTTTTAATTTTTTTTTTAGTGTGAAATATCACGGGCTTGGCGGGCTGAGTTTTCTTGTCAACTTTCACAGGCGGGGCGGGGCGGGTAGCCCGCTTTGCCATCCCTAGTATTCATTACCCTTCCACCTTTGGACGAGATTACATTTGATCAATTGAGAGTTTAGTGAAAAATATAAAAAATTCAGAATTATGTATATGATTATAAAATACCAAACAATAACAGAATCGAAAGTATAAATATGTGTACTTTGTTAGGCTATCGCAAAAATAAAGCAAGGGAAAACTTGATGTTAGGATCTTTTTCTCTATGACCTATTCTGCAAATGGAAATCTTCTTATAGTGGGAGCAGGATGACTCATAAGACTTAACCCTAATATAAATAAGCTAGAGATAAGATTTCGCCTACGATGCCAAAAACTCGACTCATCATGATGAGCTAATCATAATAATTAAAATTGGAATACTCACTAACTTAAAAATACAAAATTAATTAATTAATATTGCCCACTCTTGCCAATCACGAACTAAGCTAAGTTAGGCAAGCAAAGGGAAGCCGATAGCAGGAATCACCACCAATGGGTTAATTTACGACCACCACACATTAAATGGGTTCAATATAATATCTCAATCCAAAATCTTAAGGCATTAAATTTATGGGTCATCACACTTATATAGATTTCACTTAACATATTACCAATCAATATGGGACTTCACACACTTGAACATCCTAACAATAGGCTAAGTTAAACAAACCATAACAAGTGGGTTCGATCAAATATCTCAATTGAAAATCTTAAGATATTGAATTCATCGGTCCTTCCTCTTAGCCCATTATCAAAGTAAAACTCCATCACACTTAAATATTCCAATACTCGGAGACACTCAAATTTGCCAATCGCTTTAGCTTCCTTGTTCATTCTTTTTTAGTCTTTCATTCTTTCTTGATATTTGTTACTACTGTTATAATAATATATTGCTGGCAGTTAATGTTTCATTATTTGTATATTCTACTTATTCTTTCATAACAACATACTAAAATCCAGGTGGATATTTTGTTTTTGATCAGTTATTATCTCTGTTGTTATATGTGACTTTTAGAATGCCACAAATAATATAGAACTACCGGCATTAATTTTAGTAACTCCGCTCATCACTAATGCAGATGTTTTTTTCGCAGGCATGGTATAGCATATATCCTTTTTAAAAATCATTATAGATACCACTCTCAATAAGATTGTTTTAAAAAATTGAAACATATAATGGTATAGTATATATCCTTTTTTTTATTGTTTTCTAGACAAATTAAAAACATTTATTTCCTTGGGAAAATAAAGGAGGTAGGGTATGCCTTAGTTATTGATATCTCTAAAGTGTTTGGTAGAGGAAAAAATTTTTTTTATCCCGAAATCTCAATTTTTAAAAATATAATTTTTAGATTCACTTTACGATAATATCTGAAAATACAAAATTTAAAAAAATTCAGTTTTATGAGAATCCTGCAGAATATTGCATACCAAACGCTCCCTAATTTCAAGTTAATAAAATAATAGTTATTAACTTAATAGAAAAGAGAAAGTTCTAATAATGGGTATCCAGGTAACAAAGGAAGAGGAGGGGAATAGATTAAGTCCCCATATGTTTGAGACATTCCCATTGCTATAGTCTGAAGAAGCACAAGGCTAGCGCAAGTTATCTCACTAGTCACTATCACGAAAAAATAAAGCTAATTCAAAAGTTTTGTTTTATGTGAAAGCCCGGCATGCCAATAGCATCCAAAATAGAGTAAATACTAAATTTACGTATAAAAAAACCACATATCATTCTTCTATTACTTTTTTTTCAAAAAAAATAGTAAATAATAAAAATATATTTTCGAATACATGTATGTTTTAATTATATTATCCTAAATAAATAGAATGTAACAGTAGCGTCAGGATTTTAAAGTTTTTGTTCAAAATAATTGTGCGGGAAACTAGGTACCCCCTTTTGGGCCACACAATTATTGCCTTATCTGCCTGTTGGTTTTGATGTAAAAAGCATCCTAGCTACCCTAATAGGAAAGAGCGAGTGAGTACGTACAACCTTGTCTCATATTTTCTGAATTTTCCTAGACTATTATGAAAAAAGTTTCCTACGGAGTGGTATGGCGGCACGTGAAAATAGCAGGCACTTTTTTTTTTTGAAAGATTTACTGAATTATATATAGCTACTAAAAGACAACATAAAACAAACGTATTTTTTTTTTTTTGAGAAATAGTTATCTTATGTCACATAAGACAACTATTTTATGTTGTATATTTATGAAATTTTGTATTCTTTTTTTCTTTTTCTTTTTATTTTTTTTAAAATTGTGAGCCTCAAAACTTTTTTTCACCCACATAAGATACTTATCTTATGTGACATAAGATTAATAACTCTTTATTTTTTTATGAGATAATAGACTCTCTTGTGTGTAAATTTTTTTTTGCCATTTCTTATAATTATGTATTTTGGTAAGTAAATAGTTATTATATTAAAATTATTTTTTTCTTATATATTATCGATTAATGTGAAAGAAAAAATTATTTTTAATATTTTAATTATATATTTTTAAAATATATAATTATAAAGATGACAGAACGATTTTTTTTTTTTTTTTTTTTTATCTAGCTGGAGGGTGTTTTGTACATATTTTACCGTGTATTCTTCTGACTGTTCTAACTGCTACTGGTAGTTGCACTCTTGATCAGAAATAAACTTGCATGTCCAGCGTTCGATGCTGCTGCTGTTAGAAAAATGATTACAAAATCGTTTGCTTTGAGTACAATATCTTTTTGATACGGACAAAAGATTAACTCTCTTTACTTTTCAGTTCTTCTCCGCAAAAGAACAAAAATAGGGTTTATAGATCTTACGATAAATCCTAAGTTTTTGAGCATATAAAAAAAGTGTGTATTCTTTAAGTTTAAACAAGAGAAAAATATTTATCCTTTTAAATGATATAAACTTATATTATTTTAGATCTTAACCGTTGATTTTTGTTCATTAACGGTTATAATCTATTGGGTCAAATTTAATGGGTCAAATTTATTATTAAGTAATTAATAATTTTGATCCAATAAATTATAACTGTTGATGGATGAAAATCAACGGTTAGGATCTAAAATGATATAAGCTTATATCCTTTAAAATGACAGATGTTATTCTCTTTAAATAAATTAATAAAACTTTGTGTTTAAATTACTTTATCATTTTTTATTCATTTCTCTAAATTGTTGGTTTAATGCTATATATAACTAGATTTTAACAAGTGATTTATCATTGAATTTCAAATTTAATTAAGTAAGATTTTGACATGTATTGAATCCTTGGTTATTATACAAATGGTAAATTGAGAAAAATATTTCGAGTTAATTTATATTGTATTAAATTACATAATGTAGTTAATTTTTTCTTCAGTATTTTGATTAGATTCCAGCCTTAATAAAAAATATATAGGACCATTCCAATGTTTAGGAGTTAATTTATTTGTCATTTAAAAAACAGAGAGAATGTTTTAAAAAAAAAAAAAAAAAAAACAGAGAGAACAAGCAAATAAAGCAACGCCTATACTACTGGGCGAACCAGCAATTATCACGAACAGAATAAGCAACTGTGTAGAATTTTAAAGCTATGTGTTCAACACCTTAGGAAGTTTTGTGTATATTTTACAAGTTTTGTGTTACTGACCCCATAGAATAATTCACCCTTTTGGTTGTGTATAAATGCATGTGATATATATGATACTTTCAAATTGATATGGTTCTTATGCATGCATTTAATTGTGTTCAACAGGATTCGGAACATATTAAAATGAAAAAGTAACCTTTCTTAAACTTGATGAAATTTAAACATGAATTAACTTAAGATTGTATATAGTTCTTAACTATATTGAATATACTCTAAAAACAAAAACTTGCAATTCGAGAATTTCATAATTGCGTTTACAGATAATGATTAAGTGCAATACTGCCTAAGGTTGTCTTTAATGAAGAGTGTTTTGTATTACATTAATATCTCCCGACATACATACATAGGTGTAATTTAATCAACATGGGAAGGATGGTTGCACTGAATATAGGCTCCAACGGTCAAAGGCAATGGGATGGGGACATGGCATCTTGGATGGGACGTGGAGATCTAACAGAGAATCAAGCATGTGGGACTCACTTAGGCACTCCAACATCCATCCCATTGTAAATGCACAATTACCAAGAAGCCCTAAGGGTTTCTTTGTTTTTCATCAACAGCGTGTGAGGGGGTGAGAAAGAAAGAGAAAGATGAGAGAGGTTTAGGTGAAAAAGCAGTAATGTTTTGCTCATACATTTCGTGGGTGGTAATCAATGTGTTCTCAGATTGGGAAATGAATGAATGAAGTTGACCCGGCCTATTAATTTCTTTTCGTTTTATATTGCAATTCTTTGTGTTTTTAAATTTTGTCCCACATTACCATTTATATTGTGTAGCAGGCCCATTAATGATCGAGACAGTTATGTGCTTGAATTTAAGTAGTTATGTACATAGATGCTCACTAGCTTACAAAGATTCATGAAACGAAATAAAGACAATGTAGCTTCCAGCGATATATATGATGCCATTGGTATAGAAGCTTGGACCTACTTTGTGCTTCTCTACAGGAACTCCTAAAACTAACCTCAATATTTTATCAATGTTTAAAAATTCGGCCAATCCATCGACCCGATCAAGGTAGGGGTCACAGGATTACGGGTTCAACTGGGAGGTCATGAGATTATTATGCTGAACCGATTTTATATATTAAAAATATATAAATATATTTGTCCTATATAAAAATATTAAAAACAAACCACCAATCATCAAAGATTCAAAATATACTTAACATAATTCACTAATTACAACCACAAGTCAATATTACACAACCTAATTAAAGTATCAAGATACCAAAGTGCAATACTTATATTCTAATGGGATCATTATGCTGACCCGGTTCTGCCTCTTTTGAGAAGAAAGTAGGGGTGGTCGATGTGCATATAGGGTCCTAATTAAAGTATATTTTGAATCTTTAAGAAAGTAAGAATGAGTTTTTGTTTCCCATCGACAACTGTAAGGATTTCATTTGAATGGTAAAATTATTATCTTTTCTAGAAGATTCACGGTAACGAGGTGAAAATTAAAGACGTCTAGGTCACTGGGAGAAAAGAGAACGATTACATTTAGGTTTGCAAACATTTTTATTTTATTTTTTTAAAAAAACGACATTGTTTCATGGAAAAAAATTTTTTAAAGTTTTTTACAGTGGCCCCCTTTTACCCTTCTGACCCGGGAGTCACTGAAACCTGGCTGAGTTTGAGGGTCGGAGTGGTCGATGTGCATATAGGGTCCAACTTGTGATCCCAACCCTCAGAGGGAAGAGGTCAGGGTTGACACGGGTCAACTCAGGGAGCGGAGTGGAATTTTAAAACACTGTACTTGATTAAGTAGCTTTGTCCTAAATTCAATCGTACTTTTTATATATATATATATATATATATATATATATGATTCTTTGACATCAATGTAAAACTTTAAAATTTGTCAAATCTTAATAGTTGATTGATTCTTTCACATTAGTGTAAAACTTTAAAATTTGACAAATCTTAATCGTTGATTTTCATCGATCAATGGTTAAAATTTGGTGTTAAATTTTAAAGTTTGATACCGGTATCAAATGATCGTGATCATACCCATATATATATATATATATATATATATATATATATATATATATGGAGTTGCAAGATATCAAATTCAATGCATACTGGACAAAGATGTGGGTAAGAACAAGGCCATGGCATAATCCAGTTTCAAGAATCAGCTTTTGCTGCTGTGAAACTTTCAGTTAAATATAAAATCATTCATCATCTTTCACCAAACTAACTATAAGTTATTGGGGGAGTTGCTTCGTAACCACAATAATTAAGTGATCAAGAGTTTCATCCTTGCCTCCACTTTAAATACAAGACAGATAGAGCATTTGAAACATTGCTTCGTATGCATGTATGAGAATCCGAAGCCAAATTTTAAAAATCTTTGAAACTTCCTAGGAACCCGCTAAAGTTTTTGTATTGCATGTCCTAAAAAGTGATGGAGTTGCCATGTTTATTATTATGTCATCACACTATTCAAGACCAAATAGCTAATAACAGTGGCAGCATGTAATATTTTGGTCTGAATGATCTATAGTAATTAAATTCAGAGTGGGTTTGGCATCATCTGAGAGAGAGGGGGTTGGTTGTTGAGGGTGGTAAATGTGAAAATTGATGTATGATACCAAAAAAATGGACGCATTTGGAGGAAAGTAAATGTGATATAACCAAAATTTGTGCTGTGTAATTTCTTGAATGGAACGCACTCCCATGCTGAAACTAGCAATTACTCCTGCGTATTTGTCACTAGCTGATTCCAGCCACCCTGCCACAGTGACCCCGCATAGCAGAGAGGGGAGAGATAGTGAGTGTTGTTTCAAATTGCAATTGGAACATCGAGACACGGAGATGCCGTGTCTGCAAATTGAAAGCCTACCTTTATAGTAATTATTATACAAATATGATACTCCAAAGAGACGACAAAAGTTGCAGAATACTTGTCGTTATCACTACCGTCTGCAAACATTTTCCTGCCACCCTTCCTCATTTATTTCTACCCTCCATCCCATACATTAAAAAAAAAAAAAAAAAACGCGCGCGCACATATATATATATATATATATATATAAATAAAGTAAAGGGTTATATTGACAAATTTTTTTGTCTTACAAACTTACAAACTATATTAAGTATGACTAGTCAGACTTCAATCAAGAGTGTATGACTAGTCAGACTTAGTGTCGTTAATAAATTTATAAGAGAAAAAATTTGTCAAAATAACCTTCTCCATATATATATATATATATATATATATATATATGTGTGTGTGGGGTAGAATATTCTTATACTAGTATAAAAATAAGAAATTTTACATTCAATCTTAACTGTTGATTTTCATAAATTTAACGGTTATAATTTATTGAGAATTAATAAATTTAATAAAAGTAACTCAATCTATCTTAATCGTTTGATTGACGGTAATCAACAGTTAAAATTTGGGTTCCCTAATTACCTCTTTGAGGAGAGTTAGCTTCTCCCGATATTCCCACAAAGCTTTGACTCTTTGAGCTAGCTATGAGACTAATCTGTAATGTGGGACAGGTCAGGGATGAAGATATTTAAACTTCTTCCAATGGTGGTATGTGGGGATCGAACCAAAACCCTTTTCTTTTTACTTACTCAACTTCCTTACTACTAGCTGAACTACCTCCCTTTAGTTACATAACACATTTGTTCACTTTGTCCTCTTCATCATTTGATCATTTTGTTAGCACACTCATGCTGATCATCTTCCTAGTTGTTAGCTCATAGCATGCTTGTTCAAATTAGCACATACAAGTTGATCTCTACATTACTAGTGTTCTCAGACTCACAGGAGGAAGTTAAATAAAATAAATGACGCACTTTATGTTTGAGTAGGTTGCTAAATCAACATTTTTCTTTTTTGAAATATTTTGGGAAATGGAAATTAGTGTTGAAGATAAGATTTTAATGGTTATTCATTCCAGTTACCCTAGCAAAGTCCTAGAGCAGCACTAGGACTTATGTTTTAGATCATGTTTCCGGACAACTTTTAAAGCTATTTACATATGTAACATATACTACACATAAACGGCCAAACTTTCATTTACAACTTTACTAATACTCTTTTCATGAAATATTTAATTGTGCTGAGGTTGTCTTACTTTTTTTTGTGGGGAGGAGGGGGGTTGTGGAGCTACGTGCAAATTCTTGAATTACGTTAAATGGTTAGTGAACGTCGTGACTGTAAATTTGTTCTCTGTTTTTGCCTGTGCAAATAATGGGTGGTCTGTGACTGAATATACCTGAGATTATTCCTTAATAAGAAGAGATATTATTAGTGTATATATTGTTTATATAAATTGTGTACACTAAACCAATTAACAATTAATAAATTATCTCTTTAAATATAAGATAATTGTGTGGCATAATAATTTATGTAGATATTTAATATAAAGCATTAATGTGTTAATTTTATTTGTTTAGTCTGCACAATTTATGCAACAAAATCTACTCAAAAATTACAAGTCAATAATATGTCTAAATAAATAGTGAAATATTTAAGTTTTCCGATGATAGGTCAGGTGAATGTTATTGGAGCTAACGGTCTGTTCTCCAAAAAAGAAAATCAAATAACTAGGAAATTTATGCGTTGGTATAATTCAAATTTAAATCCTTCCAGTATACGAATAATTAATGTCATAGGGAATAAAATATACTATCATGTGACATTAAATTAATTATTTAAATTTGAATAAATCCATCTGTGTCCCACCCCAATGAGATTTTGATTCGAAATTTTAGATCACGGTACCTTATGTTCAACTTCTAGCATTTATTAAACATATGTTGGAGTGGTGTCACTGGTGTGCAGTGCTATTATGATTTGTAGGGCATGAAGAGAATGCGGTAATTCATATTATACGACTAAACTCTCAAGAATTAGAATCAATAGCTAAATCGTTTTGAGTATGTTAACAAGAAGTCTTTTGATGAGTCCACCAAAAAAAAAAGAAGTCTTTTGATGAGATCATCTTAAGAATGTTTTCTCAACCAACCTCTAGCTCCTTTGAATTCTTAGAAAATTTAAGGAAAAATATTTGTTCGTGTCGTAGGAGAGTTATTTTTTCCAACTAGTGACCCTTCGATTTGCGTGTAATATTTTCTTTTGCTTTTTTATTTTTTTAATAAATGTGGGATCCACATAAGATATGTCTATAACATGAGAAAATTTTCTCCTACCGCACGAGAAAATCAAAACCCAAAATTTAAAGCTAAGGTGCATCTCCCAATAAAATAGAATAAAAAAAATTAAAAAAACATAATCCACTTGTTATATTACGCGAGCTCAAAACAGGGGGAAATTTTGCATATAATGGACTATGCGAAATAAAAAATTGAGTCGACACCATATCTCATAAAAAATCTTAAAATATTAGGGATGACAATTTTCAACACGATTCGATGACACGACATAAAAAATTCATATTTTGGATCGACCCATTTTCAATTTCGTGCCGTGTTCGGGTTAACAAAAATTGACCAAAAAAATTCGTGTTATGTTACATATCAACCCGTAAACCCGAAATTGTCCAGAATAAATCTTATTATAGATTATTCATATCATATCTTGTCGTAAAGGGTAATTTGTGTCTTATAGGGCCTGTTTGGAGCACCTGATAAAGAAGATAGGATAGAATAATTTATCATATCCTACTTTTATCTCTTGTTTGGTGGGTTAATAGGATATGATTAGCTTATCATATTGTCTCATTTTATCCTATCCAATACATGATTTCTTATCCTATGGGGAGAGCTGGGTTAGGATTCAATAGGATATGATACCAATATTGGATACTCAATATATCCCACGCTACCCAATATATCCCCACGCTATCCAATATATTTATATTTATTGCATTATATTTTATTTTTTCTCTCTCCTTTCTCCTTATACATAATCTTATCAGATTGCTAATAAGGTGCTTATCAAACAGAGGACATGATATAGGCTTATCAGTCCCATATCATATTCTATCCTTATCAGTCCCATATCATATCCTACCCATATCCTATCTTGTCCACCAAACGAGCCCATAGTGTTGTGTCGACCCTCATAATGAGTAACACGGTTGGGGGTTTATAGGTTATTTGTATTATGTCGTATAAACCCGCATAATAAGTGTTAGAGTATAATATAAACTATCAAAGAGGCTCTCATTTAAAAGCTTGAACTTTTGGATTGAATTGGTTCTTTACATGGTATCAGAGCATTGGTTTCTCGAGTTTGATCCTCACCGCCCCCCACTTTCTCTTGTGAATTTTTTTTAACAAAGATAGGTGGGTCTACGCATTGTCCACACTTTAAGTCCACTTTAACAAAGATAGGTTGGGTGATGTTATACGAGGGGGGGCGTGCACGTGTTAAATTTTTAGGTTGAATTGATTCTTTACAAAATAACCTCACCCAACCACTTAAGTTTTTGGGTTGAATTGGTTCTTTACAATAAGCGACACACTATGAGCTTGTGGATTATTTGTGTTGTGTCGTGTCAACCCGCAAGATAAGTGAGTTGTATTCATATCGAAGGTTTTTACCCGATTTCAAATTCGAGTCGTATGCTTGATGAGTTTATTCGTGTTTATGTCAAATTTGTATATCGAGTCAACAATAAAGCATTGTGTTTATAAGCTTTTCCACTTATATTTTCCCCACTTATTCAATTCATACGTAACATGGGACTTTATCACTTACACACGAATTCCCAATAATCTCCTCACGAAGTATAAGTTGTAATATTTGTCAACTTCCCTTCAAATGAAAACTTTTTGAGTATTTATGGGTTACCAAGTAAGAGTGATCAAGTTTTGACTTTGCAACATGGGTTTGGTAGCTTCAAATCCAAACATTAACCACCATCTTCAAGTACTTGGCTTAACCAAATTATATGGTTGACCCAACTAATTTATTGATTTTGAGGTTGAAATTGGGAGACCTCTGTATTAATGGGTTAAGTAAGAATCAACCATAATAAATTGGTTCAACATCATATCTTAATAAAAATCTCAAGGTAATTAGGTTCATGAATCCTTTAACTAGATATTTTTGACTTAGCTAATTCTTAACTAATGCGGGACTTAATTATTTATCACTTACACTTGAATTTTTAATAATTTAATTCACCTATTTTTTTATTAATAATGTCACATGATTTTCGTTAGTAAGAGAGGATGTATTCATGGTTAGTTATGAAAGATTTACTCGAATCCTTACATGTAGGTATGATGCAGGTAAAGGTGGTACGATGATTGTAGTTAAAAATTATGATTGCGAATTTATACCGTGGTGTCAAAATCCTGCTGGGCTTTGTATGATCCAATCATGGATGTTTGGGCATCGAGAGTGTCTATGCATTTGTAGCGAAGCTAGGCTTTAGTTTATAGGTGTCATCGTTGAAGCTAATTATTACATTCTTTCTCAAGTGGTACCTCACGTTTGTAGGATGTTGATACTTTTCTTCAAGACTACCATTGAAACCGTTACTTTCATATGTATTTTCTCTTGTATTTGTGGTGAGATCAATGCGTTGCTCATTGACTTGCCCATTTAATTTTAGGTTTTGATTTGATGACATAGAGGTTTAGTTAAAGGATTTATCACCTCTCATCTTTAATACTTTTGTGTATGCTTTTTCTCGCTATTAGTTAATGACATGTTTTATGAAAAAAAATAATCTAGCATTTTTATTTTTTTTTAGGGTAATACATTGGTTATGTTATAGGAAACATTTTTTTTTTCCCCACAGAGACAATGCAAAGCATGGGTCCCACAATATAAAGAGAGAAAAAAAAAAGTAATGAACTCCAGATTGTTTATTGTCTCCGCAAGAAAAAATTGTTGTTTCCTGTGATATAACCGATGCATTATCCTTTATTTTAAAGAGAATGATTCGTTTATAAATTTTTTATACAAATTACACTAAGTATGACCGATCATACACTCTTGATTAAAGTATGACCGGACATAATGTAGTTTGTAAACAAAAAATTTATAAATATAAATTTCTCCTTATTTTAATACTAAATGTAATCAATCTAGCCTTTTTAAATTAATGGTCCGGTTTAATTTTTACAAAAACTAATTCAATAATGTAAGTATACAAGGCTTATTTATTGAGTAAGTAACTCCTTCTCCTATATATTATGAGGGTTTATTATCTCTCAAATAAAATTATCTCATATGCACATATAAAAGTGTGTGGAGCCAATATTTTCTTTTTATTTTTTTTCTCTTCATATGACCACACACGA
Organism: Gastrolobium bilobum; assembly: GCF_033153095.1. Classification (NCBI taxonomy): domain Eukaryota; kingdom Viridiplantae; phylum Streptophyta; class Magnoliopsida; order Fabales; family Fabaceae; genus Gastrolobium; species Gastrolobium bilobum. The sequence goes on along the minus strand of NW_026899797.1, from coordinate 96,813 downwards.
GCTTCTATATATCTATACACTTTTTTGTGTGTATAAAATATATAATTTTTTCTCCCCAATAAAAAATAAACAGAAGTCAGTACATCATGTTCTGCAAACATACGAATGAAAAAAATATTTTATAGTAAGTATACATACGTAAAGAGCTAAAATAAAAATTAAATGAATTCAAATCATCAGTTTCGTGAGAAAAATAACACATCAACAGGTCAGTTTTATGAAATTCTGATCCAAATAATAACAAAAAAAATCGTTAGACAAAAGAAAAAAAGAAAGGGGCTGAAAGTTGCTGCACGATGTGTTTTACTTTAAAAGAATGTGAGGGATATTTGCAGGCTTTTCAGTTATAAGAAAGCACATAGGAAACTACCGGCCAACACATAAGGACAGCCTCCACAATTTATATATCTCAGTGCTTTCACAGGCCGGGTAATTGTATACTGAGATTTCATGCAGAACATTCTCCACTTTTGGCTTTACAGCAATAACGGTTTTCCCCATTAACAACCACATTCATGCAGGCATTTGTTCTATTTCCCCCACCCATAAAGAAGGTAACCTAGCTATCTTCTCTTTAAAATTGTATCACTGCCATCCCTGCCCCCCATAAATAACTACATGCCTTTCTAATATTAAATAGACGCACATAATTGCACTAGGAGTATTCATATGACAGAAAAATTGATTACTGCTTATAGTTTAAATTATACGTTTCACTACTTTAAGTTTGTCCCATCTAAAAATTCATTATCCCCACATTGAATATCCAAACAATTAATATATGAAGGATAATATGAAAGATAGGCAGGTTATACAATTATGCTCTACATTATCAACTACAAATTAACGAGAATATATAATCAAATATAATTGTAATATACGACGATCTAACTTCAAAAAAAAAAAAAATTCTTGTCAGTATTATTCTGTACAAAATTAGATCATATATTTATACATCATAAGTAAAATGAACTTCAACTTCTGTGGAATATTTTTTTTCCCTGGTTATCATAGGGCTAGTAGTATCTCTCTGATTAAAGTATACATCATTAAAAATCTTAGGCATTAAGCAACTAAAATTCTAAACCATCATATATATCACAATGAATAGAAACAACGCAATTTCTAATGTAAATGTCATCAATAATGCTTTATTAAATTAAAGCATTTATGAATTATCTGCAAAATGGTCTAGAACTTCAAAACAATAAGTACCCATAAATTTAAGGGACATCAATTCAAGTTTAAATATGTTACTGTATATGCAAAAAAAAATTGTAAACATTTCGATCGGAGAAATATTAATGAAGAATAGCAGAGGTATTTATGAATGGCAATTATAACTCGGATGCACAATGATCCTCAGCCTTCTCTCTCTCTCGTTCCTAATTACAAAAACAATACTCTCATTGGTTATGTATTGCAGAGCTTGTAAGGGGCAAAAGAAACAAAATATTTGAAATTGCGTTATCTTTTCTACTCACCTTACCTTTAGCATATATTACCATCACTATATAAAAGTTATAAAACCCTTCTCTTTCCCCATTCTACCTCCCTCTCCTTCTCTCTCTCTCTCTCTCTCTCTCTCTCTCTCTCTCAAAGGTTTCTTTTTCAGTTTTGATTACTGCTTTGCCTTAAGCATTCTTGGGATTCTGTGCAGCACTGCCTTCCTGATTCCTACATCTAACCGTTTAGAAACCCATCTTTTCAAAGAGACCCTAACGTCAGTTGCAGGTGATGGCGATCGTTTAGTCTCCATCACATCAACACCCTTCTCATATTTACTCCTTTTTTTGTCTCCATTATTTTCTTTTGATCTTCACTACCTCTTTTTTTTTCTGTTCTCTATTCAAGTCCTTTTCTTTTTTCTTTTTTTAGTAACATATTCAAGTCCTTTTCTAACCCCAAAGACTCCACACTTTCTCATTACAATGGATGACAGCTTATCCGATATTTTCGATGACAAAGAATTTGCGAACAACCACTTCGGTGCAGATGATCTCTTTTCCATTTTGGAGAGCCTAGAAGACTTCACAGATTTTCCTCTCGTTAATGAAGAAGCTGTTATTATTACAGCTTCGAAAGAGAAAGAGAACGAGGACGACACCTCAAGACTGGTGTCACAAAAGTCAACCTCTTCAAGTGCTCCACATGATTCCGAAATTGAGCTTGAAACCTCACCTAAAAGCAAGAGACAAAAGCTTGCCCCCACTTCCCCGGAGGAGCCAAACCCAGATGGACAACAAAGGATGTCTCACATTACCGTTGAACGCAACCGAAGAAAACAAATGAATGAGCACTTGTCCGTCTTGAGATCACTTATGCCTTCCTTCTATGTCAAAAGAGTAGGTCTCATTCATCGCTTGAATTAACACATATAGTGCTTTGCTTCAATAACTCTATCTATAATAATTCTTAATGGAAACTATATGTTTACAAATTTTTTTATAAACTTTTACAAATTATATTATATACTTCTAAGAGTACATTACTAATCGAGTGTGAGTACGTAGTGTAGTTTGTAAATAAATTTTTTTAAATATAACTCTCCCCATTCTTAATTACTTTTTTCACAATTCTATTTTTTTTAATTGAAATGATGATAATGAAATTTGAACTTATAAATTAATGCAAATTATTTAAAAACCTTTCACCACTGGTGGCGGAATCTGAAATTTTTATCTCGAAAATATTATTAAGACTAATAGGAAATGCTAACTATTACTGATTTTTTTTAGGGAGGGCAAACTATATATATATATATATATATAAATTCTAACATATTATTATAAAATTATCATTTTATATATATATATATAATAATAATAATAAAAAATAAAGATTAGGAACGGTCTATGGTCAATCCTCGCCCCTCTAGCTAGTAGCTTTCTTTGTCACTATACCTCTGGATGCCTGCCTTTGTTTTACATGTCACAAGTTTTAATTTAAGGTTAGCGGTGTAAGAATAAGAAGACTTAAACTATATTGGTTATCTACTTGCCTCTAACAACTTCAATTTATCAATCACACGAGGTGTTATATTGTAATTTTGTGTAGGAGTATTTTATATTAAATCCTTCTTTTTCTGCCGCTATATATGGCTCAGGGAGATCAAGCATCGATAATTGGAGGAGTGGTTGATTACATCAACGAGTTGCAGCAGGTGCTCCAAGCCCTGGAGGCAAAGAAACAAAGAAAAGTTTACAGTGAAGTACTAAGCCCTAGGCTAGTTTCAAGTCCAAGGCCATCACCACTTAGTCCTCGAAAACCACCTCTGAGTCCTAGACTAAACTTGCCTATTAGTCCAAGGACACCACAACCAGGTAGCCCTTACAAGCCGAGGTTGCATCAAGGATACATTTCACCCACCATATCCAACTCTCTCGAGCCATCTCCTACTTCTTCTGCTTCCTCCATCATCGATAGTATCAATGAGCTTGTTGCCAATTCCAAGTCTGCTATTGCCGATGTTGAGGTCAAGTTTTCGGGTCCACATGTTCTTTTGAAAACTTTATCTCAACGAATTCCAGGGCAAGCTCTGAAGATCATGTCAGCACTTGAAGAACTTGCGCTTGAAATCCTTCATGTGAACATTAGCAGTACTTCCGATGACACCATGTTAAACTCATTCACTATCAAGGTATTTGCAATTTGTAAATGGCTCATTTCCTTCTTTTTTCTTTCTAATTCCTCCACTTAAATTGTTCCGTTTAATAGCTAGCTAATCCTTGCATTTTATAAAACAAAATCTATATAGTAAAGGCATAAAGCTTCACATATGAGTATGTTATCATTATTATGGAAATAAAAGAGAAAAATAGAAAAGAAGTTAAAAGACTGATACTCAATTTTTACAGCAGTACTTTATTACATGCATAGAGTAAAATGTTTGGTCTTTTCGATAGAAACATGTTGCTCTTATCTAACATGCATGTCCTTAGAATCCTGTCTCTTTCTTAAATTTCTTTTATTAATGACAAGTTAATTAATTTAGATTCAAGTATAACTGTTTTCGTTCCTTAAACCCTAACAATGAAAATGGTTTGGATATCAAATTCTTACACTCCCCTTTGAGAAAATTTCCCAATAGCAGTCTACAACCTTTAGAAAAATATTGATCATGATGATAATGAATGAAGTAATGGAAATGGTTTCTTTTTCTTTATTTTATTTTATTTTTTGTGCCAGTATGCAGTGCGCGGTTCTTTATTGCGATATATAAAAATAAATGGCTTGATGTATCTATCTGGGAGACTAGGGAGACATATATATCATGGCTCCTTTCGGACATTTGTCCTCATTTTTGCTGAAAAAGACATATATAAAGTGCTGTGTCGTATTATGATTCAAATTTGTTATTTCATGGAAACTAGCATATGATAGGGTATGTATGCTACTTACGTGTTCAATATTGGTTCACTAATAATTGTGGTTTCTTAATACTCGTGTATATAGATTGGAATTGAATGCCAACTCAGTGCCGAAGAACTCGCTCAACTAATCCAGCAAACATTCTGCTAAAGATGGGTTGTCACTGTCCAGAGTCCAAACCAAACATCACTGCACAGTGCACACCTCTCTCTCTCTCTCTGTGTGTGTGTGTGTTGTATGTACGTAGCTGTACTAATATATAACAGAGAAAGTGGGAACAGCCATTTAATTACAAGCGCAAATTTCTCATTTTCTTTCTTTTAACTATAGCAGTTGTTAGTGTAATTGTCTTGACGAGTATTAATTAGCTAGTGGTCATGTGACTCTCTTGTAATTAATAGACCATCGTCAAGCTTTAATTTGATCCGTGAATTAGATTTCCATTTCCCAAATTGAAACACAGTGTTGTTAACAAATACAGCGTGTTTTGGTCAAGTGTTCAACATCAACGAATGTTCAAAAACATGTATTAAACAGACTGGAAAGTGAAGACAGGTATGAGTATTACACAATCATTTTCCCCCCTTATTTTTTGTTTTAATTTTTATCCTTTGCCTCATTTGTATAGTCGGGCTCCCTAGCATTACCTTATTCATCTTACCGAAAATATGCGTATTGTAATTTTAGAAATAATAACTTCTAAAAAAACAAAAAATTAAACCAAAATGTAAGAGACAATAAACGTTGGGCTGCGGCTAAGGAGAGCCAAAATTAGAGAAGAGGATCATCTGTGCATCAAATGAGCTTAAGTAATAAAGGATTCGATACCACATTTCAACCCATAATTTTATTGTGTTAAATTTAGGGATCATTTCACTTACACGTATCAAACTTAGCTCATTTTCTTTTTTGATATGAAATTTTTTATCACTTACACTTGAATTTTCAGTGATAAATTTATTCACAAAACTTCAAGTAATTTTAAGTAATTACCGCTACCAGTACAGTGGGTTCACCGTAAAACGCACGTGGCTTAAATTGGCGAATTGAATGTTAATAAGATAAAAGTTGTTTTAGGTCGGAAAGAGTTTTTGGTAACATCAGAGAAAATTGTCTTCTTTGGGTCAAGAACTATTGCAACCAAACTTGTCCTTAGCCCTGGTTAGCCCCCATCTTTTTCAGTACTGGGGCTTTTTACCGAAAGAATTTATAATAAGAATATTTCAAAAGTTAAAAAATCACTTCAACATTAATGGGAGTTCAGGTATAAATCTTGCTTTAGATTTATGATGTACAAAATCTAAATATGCATCAATTGTTAGAATTATTTTATCCCTGAATCATTTATATAATTATAAAATATCAGATAATATTAAATTAATGTTGGGATTGTGCTTACCTTGTTGGATCATCATAAAGCCGAAAAAAACAAAGGACTACATGTCAGATCTTCCTTTTTATCACCTATTTTGATAAAGACAGCCTCAGCGATGGAAGCATGATGGCTTATGAAGTTTAACTTCAATATAAATAGGCTAGAGAGGGGACCTAGCTAATAACCCAGAGAAGAGTCTGTATCTGGTCCACCCATCATGGAAAATCAGCCCAACTAGGCTCAATAACAAGTAACAACAGATGCCAGAAGCCCTATTCAATATGACCACAATGGGCTAGTTATAATAATAATATTGAAATATCCATTAACCCGATTAATTTTAAAATACAAAACTAATTAATTAATATTGCCCATAAATAAAATTTCTAACATTCTCCCACTTGGGCTATATTAATTAATCTAATATTATTTTGCAAATTATTTTATTTCGAAAACAACTCTATCGGGTTAATAACTAAAAAATAATTTTACGTGACCACAATTTTGAAAAATAATATTCCAATTCCAGCATCTCAACACAATTCAATCCAACATAACCTCATCATAGGAATATGGCGATCAATATATCAAAAATATCATGGCATATGATCTTCCTTACTCACATACAATAAGTATTAGATCTTCATGAATCAAGGCCTATTAGTGTAGTAAGAATTAGTGCCAAAATGTGATCATCAATGTGATACACTAATTCTTATCGGTCCTCAATGTAATTTTTTAACTACATGAAATTGCAATAGTGCAATTTCCAAGCAACATGAAATTACACTCTGTAATGCAACTTCTCAACAACATGAAATTGCATTACCACAATTTCTAAAAAACATGAAATTGAATTAACACAATTTCCAAATGACATGAAATTGATGAGATTGGATAAACGTAAACCAATATGTCACAATACAACATGAGATCTCAAAATTTGTGACATCCAATCACCTTTAAGCTCACAACATGCTTAAAATATTATTCTATACATACATTTCTCAGTCGACAGGAGAAATAATAATAATGATGATGATTATCAAAAATAAAACATCAACAATTCTTAAAAATATCAGTCTGCATGCAAAATAATTGAAAGCAAAATAAATAAATAAACATGACTCTCACTAATCAAGGAAATGAAAAGAATCAAAGATACTCAAAAGAAAATCTCGAGTACGACTCCCACTAATTAAGGGAATCCAAAGAATCTAAAGAATTCGTGTTCTATATACAAAAAAGGCTACTCCAAGATATTTCCTATCAAAACTTTTAGATAAAAGGCTCTTGTTTTATTCAATAAATCAACATCTTACTAGCAAATAAAATGTCATCTACATAAAGTACTAAGAAAATATATTTACTCTCTCTTACTTTCATGTAGATGAATCAATTAATGAGCATACATTGGCTTTAGAGATCTGTCCCCTTTGGGCAAATAGATCACCTAGACCAATGCACCTCCAATAATTTTATTACAGTTAAGCTTTCAATTAAAAAACACAATAATCCCCTTTGGACAGGAAATTGCATGAAATAACTAGAAGCATTCTTTTTGCATTTAAACAGTTCAAGCAGAAGCATACAATTCAATAAACAAAAATATTACAGCATGCAACACAGGCTGAGAGTACAAAATCATACAACAATATCAAATGAGAGCTATATTTTCACTACATTGTGCACCAAAATATTCCCAAAAGTAAAATGAAATTCATAACTGATAGAGTTTAACACAAGTTAATTTCTATAAGAACCTGCACCGCTAATTAAGGAATTTAATTAATTAATTATGCAAAATTAGGAAATGATTCCATAATTGATCTTAATAATTATTATGTGGCTTTAATAATTACAATTAGTGGGTAATAATGCTGAAAGTCGCTTTTCGGAGGAAAAGTGCAGATACCGATTCTGCTAGTCGATATAAATGTGTACCGAAAAAGTATCCCGGAAAATTATGAAAAGTGATTATATATTATGGGAATAATATATAGGACTTGTAAAACGAGTTTCAAGTCAAAATAATGAGAACTGGTGCCAGAACTGATACTGGCTATGGAAAAGCGCGTACCGGAAAAGTGCTCGGAAAAATATAAGAAAAATATGTTAATTCTTGTAAAATTGAGTAGGTTAAGAATCCTGAGTTTGGGATTAAAATGCTAAGCGTAGCTATTTCTGCTTATATTGTGTGTTAAGTGGGTATGTGGCTATATATACCTTTATTATTGGGCACAAAGCCCTAGACCCTTATTTTCCTACGTGACTTAGGCGGCTGGTGAGTCCCTTGCTACTGTTCCATTGCCTTGTGCTCTATTTGGTGAACTTTGAAGCTTCTTCTTCCATATCTCTTCTTCTAAACACTTGGGTGTGTGTGAGAGTTACCTTTGGGGTTGAGTGGGGGGCTATTGTTCTGAGTCTGGCCATTGTTTTGGCTGTGTTGAGGGTTGTTTTCTGAGTTTGAAGGGTTAGTCACTTGGTAGTGGCATTCTTGTGCTCCAAGTTGTGTGCTTTGTGGAGAAAGACACTAGCTTGAGGTGTCAATTCGTGTACCTTTATGTGCAGTGTTGTGGGGCTGTGTTGGGAGCTCCAAGGAGGAGTCTTTTCTGAGTTTAAACCTCTTGGAGGTATTCATGATCATCCTTTGTTCTTTTTTGAGGGTTTAGCTTGTTTAATCAATTAAAAAGGGAAACTTTAACCATTTGAATAAAGGAAGGTGTTTCTGGGTTCATAACATGTTGGGTTATATCTGTTTAGGGAGTCATTGGACTCCCAATCGCGTTTGGACCCTTAAATTTGGGATTATGCAGAAGTTGGCTCGAATTTCTGCATTCTGTTGAAGAAGTATTCGAATACTTTTCGTGTAGTATTCGAATACTTGTTCATCAGTTAGTCGAATACTCTTGCTGGAGTATTGGGATACTTTTCTGGGAAGAAAAGTATTCGGTTACCTTTGAAGAAGTATTCGAATACTGGAAAGTATTCGAATACAGTAAAGTTGAGTATTCGGATACTGAGGTATTCGGATACTGGGGGGTTAAGTATGCGGATACTGGTGAGTATTCGAATACTTAAGTGAAAGTAATCGAATACTTTCTGGAGAGCTGGAGTATTCGAATACTACTCGTGGAGTATTCGAATACTTCCTGCAGAAACAGCATGTAATGAGTTAAAATGAGTAAGAAAGACTTAATCACTTAGTGTAATCTGAGCTATGATTATTGATGATTAATTATGGCATGGGCAGATTGTGATTGTGCTGTTTGTGGGCCTTGAGCTTGTGTGGACTCTTGGCATTGGATAGTAGCTTACAAGGTAAACTTTTGTGTCCTCGGTTTAGCCATTATGTGGTTTCACTATGTCCCATGGGGGTGTGGTCTTATGCATGCTGTTACATGCTTTGAATATATGAAATGTTGATTGAACTTTAAATGTAATGGCTTTTAATATGTATGTGTTGTTTCATCTTGACGAGAAACCTGAGTATCTGGCGTCATACAATACGGTGGTCCGGGGTGAATGCAAGTGGTACTTGCACTATGTGTAGGTGATAGACGTATACATGCACTATCTCTGGCCAGTAGAATAGTAATTGACACACATAACATGATTATCTGCTGCATTGCACTGTTTTGGAAATGATAAATGATAAACTTCTTTTGAACTTATATTGCACATGTAAGTGAGCTTGGGGTGGAAGATCCTTGAGGACTCACTGACTTATTGAGATTTCTGGTTTAGAGATCTTACCCCACGTTTGGGGAATGCTTATTTCAGGATCAGGTAGTATGAGTACTGATGCCTCAGGCGGCAGGAGGCCGGAGCTTAGCTGATTTATGTTTACTGCTTATTTGCTAGCATGACTGGATTTGGATGCTGTTTATGTTTTCAGCTATTTATGATTATGTTATTTAAGTTGAGACTTATGTTGAGCTTTGTTGCCTTATTTGTGTGAGCATGGGACTTGTCCATGACACATTGTCTTGTTATGTCCTGTTTTATTTAAGGTTGTAATAAATGTATCAGGATATTGTCCGGACTACGAGTTGTAGATCTGTGACTTAGATACTCACTTTATGTTATTTAAATCATGAGGTATTTCAGTTAGCTGTTTTATTGCAATCACATACAGGCGATATTTTATTAAATGATTAACAAGTAAATTGGTAATGATAATGTTATCATAATTGAAAAGAAAAAGATATTCCGCATTTTAAATTAAGCGCAGCTTAATACGATAACATGATAACATTACCAGATATATACGGGGTGTTACATTTATGGTATCAAAGCAATGGTTCGAGGAAAAAGCCTGTATGTATTACAATTGTTAGGTTGTTTGGTTGAGTCTGTCTTGTGTGTTTTCTCCGTCGAATTTTATTATGATGCTGCATATGTGATCACATTGCGTGGGCCTGATCAACTCATAATTTGTGTAAACTTGTGCAGAGTCATATTAAGATCCGGGAGAACACGAGAGACATCTGAGGATCAAGCAGATCTTATCCTGACTGCATTGGCTGAGATGCGGGCGGCTAGAGTAGCCGATCAGGAGGCCACTAGATTGGCCAACGCGGTGATGATGGACGTTGTTCGCGAGGCGAACCGAATAGCCGCAGCTGAGGTTCGGGAAGCGAACCGGAGGACCACTGAGGATGTCCTCGAGGCGAATAGGATGGCGAAAATGACGATGATGAGAGTCATATTGGAGGAGATGAGGGCTGGTCCTGCTGTTGGCCAGGCTCCACCACCACCACCGCCTCCGCCTCCACCTAGTGTTCAGGAGGAGAGCCATAGTCACATCGACAGTGCTACTCATGCCGCTGAGATGAGGGAGCCCCCTGTAGGGCATGCTGCGGATCGTGATGTGATCGATCGTCGGCTGAATGCTTTCAGGAAGCATAAGCCACCTGTGTTTGAGGGGTCTTTGGATCCTATTGCTGCTGCGAGATGGCTGGAGTCGCTGGACAAGATATTTCGGGTCATGTAGTGTACAGACCCACAGAAGCTGATGTTCTCGACCTACATGCTGGAGGGCGATGCCCATGAGTGGTGGACGCACACATCTCGTGCTTTTGAGAGGCAGGGTCGTGTCATGACGTGGCCATTCTTTGAGGAGTGCTTTCTGGGCATATATTTTCCCTACGATGCGCAGGAGAGGAAGCAGGGGGAGTTTTACCGTTTGGTACAGGGCTCGATGTCTGTTGACGAGTACCTGGCTAAGTTTAATGAGCTGGTGAAGTTTGCGCACTTCCGGATGGTTCCTCCTACTCCGTTGTTTCTGGCAGCTAAGTTCCGCAGGGGACTTAGTGAGGTGATTGCTGAGCATATTGCTGGTGCTGCTTCGAGGGACTTTGGTACACTAGTTCAGCAGTGTAAGGACATCGAGAATGTTTGTGTAGCAAGCAAGGCTAAGAGGGCCAAGGTGGATGAGACTAAGGGAAATGGCGGTTCCACTCCTGCTCCTACTTCTTGGAAGGACAAGAAGTTTGCTGGTAAGGGCAAGGGAAAAACCGTTAGAGACTAGGCAGGCGCCTGGTCAGTTCAAGAGAGCTGCCTCGCAGCAGGGGAGTTCTGCTAGGCCTCCTTCCACTCCGAGAAGTTCGGGATGTGGAAAGGAGCATGTGGGATGTTGTGCTTCAGGGCAGTTGGTGTGTTTCCTGTGTGGCAAGGAGGGCCACTTCTCGAGAGACTGTCTGTCATCGACGGCGAGAGCTGCAACGGTTCAGGCAGTTCCTCTTCAGATGGTTCCGATGGCATCTTCTTCGGCACCTGCAGTGCCACCTTCTGTTGGAGAGTTTACACCTTGGATAGACAGCAGTCGGACCGCGCTCCAAACCTTGTCAGAGGTACTGTGTCTATTGGTGATTCTTTTGTTGAAGCTATTTTCAATTCCGGGGCTACGCATTCGTTTGTTGCTACCCCGATTGCTTTAGGGCTTGAGTTACCCAGTGCTGTGCTTTCTCCACCGTTGCGGGTGACTACCGCTACCGGAGAAATTTGTGATTCTACCACAGTACATCGCGATGTAGCATTTCAGTGGGACGGTCGTGAGTTCTCGGTAGATCTGATAGGATTTCCGATGGCCAACCTTGAGATTATTCTGGGCTTGGATTGGTTGTCTAGAAACTGTGCAATGATTGATTGTTGTGCAAAGCGCGTGGTGATGTCTCCGTGTGATTCCACAACTAGTTCCTCGCCATACATTTCATTGTTGCAGGCCAGGAGAGCTTTGCGAGTAGGGACATTGGGATATGTCATGTTGGGTGGTTTGGTGAGTGGGACACAGGAGGATATCACTAGCATTCCTGTGGTGGGGGAGTTCCTGGAGGTGTTTCCTGAGGAGATCCCTGAGTTTCCACCACAGAGGGAGATAGAGTTCTCCATTGATTTGTTGCCTGGTGTGGGGCCGATTTCTTTAGCTCCATATCGGATGTCGCCACCGGAGTTGTACGGTAGGAGGTGTCGTACACCCACCTGCTGGTCTGAGGTTGGAGATAAAGAGTTGTTTGGCTTTGACTTTGTCCAAGACACTACCCAGCAGATCCAGATGATCAAGGAAAAGCTGAAGCAGGCGCAGAATCGCCAGAAGAGTTACTACGATGTCAAGCATCGTCCACTGGAGTTCAGTGAGGGTGAACATGTGTTTGTGAGACTATCATATGTCACGAATGTTGGACGGGCACTCGGAGTAAGGAAGCTGAGCCCGCGGTTTATTGGGCCATACCAGATTCTTGGTAGAGTAGGACTTGTTGCCTACCGGCTTGTCTTGCCTCCAACTTGGCCAATATTCACGACGTGTTTCACGTGTCTCAACTTCGCAAGTATGTAGCGGACCCTTCGCACGTGGTGCAACCGGATGATGTGGAGGTTCGGGAGAACTTAAAGACTCCCGTCGGACCACTCACGATTCTCGATCGTGGCGATAAACAGCTGATGAGCAAGATCATTCCGATGGTCAAAGTGCAATGGTCAGGAAGAACTCCTAAAGAGTGTACCTGGGAGCGAGAGAACGAGCTTCTCCGGCAGTATCCTGAGTTTCGAGACAGGTATATTTTTATTTTGAGGACAAAATCCTAAAAATGTGGGGTGAATGTAAGAACCTGCACCGCTAATTAAGGAATTTAATTAATTAATTATGCAAAATTAGGAAATTATTCTATAATTGACCCTAATAATTATTATGTGGCTGTAATAATTACAATTAGTGGGTAATAATGCTGAAAGTCGATTTTCGGAGGAAAAATGCAGATACCGGTTCTGCTAGTCGGTATAAATGTGTACCGACAAAGTATCCCGAAAAATTATGAAAAGTGATTATATATTATGGGAATAATATATAGGACTTGTAAAACGAGTTTCAAGTCAAAATAATGAGAACTGGTGCCAGAACTGATACTGCCTATGGAAAAGCGCGTACCGGAAAAGTGCTCGGAAAAATATAAGAAAAATATGTTAATTCTTGTAAAATTAAGTAGGTTAAGAATCCTGAGTTTGGGATTAAAATGCTAAGCGTAGCTATTTCTGCTTATATTGTGTGTTAAGTGGGTATGTGGCTATATATACCCTTATTATTAGGCACAAAGCCCTAGACCCTTATTTTCCTACATGACTTAGGCGGCTGGTGAGTCCCTTGCTACTGTTCCATAGCCTTGTGCTCTATTTGGTGAACTTTGAAGCTTCCTCTTCCATATCTCTTCTTCTAAACACTTGGGTGTGTGTGAGAGTCACCTTTGGGGTTGAGTGGGGGGCTATTGTTCTGAGTTTGGCCACTGTTTTGGCTGTGTTGAGGGTTGTTTTCTGAGTTTGAAGGGTTAGTCACTTGGTAGTGGCATTCTTGTGCTCCAAGTTGTGTGCTTTGTGGAGAAAGACACTAGCTTGAGGTGTCAATTCGTGTACCTTTATGTGCAGTGCTGTGGGGCTGTGTTGGGAGCTCCAAGGAGTCCAAGGAGGAGTCTTTTCTGAGTTTAAACCTCTTGGAGGTATTCATGATCATCCTTTGTTCTTTTTTGAGGGTTTAGCTTGTTTAATCAATTAAAAAGGGAAACTTTAACCATTTGAATAAAGGAAGGTGTTTCTGGGTTCATAATATGTTGGGTTATATCTGTTTAGGGAGTCATTGGACTCCCAATCGCGTTTGGACCCTTAAATTTGGGATTATGCAGAAGTTGGCTCGAATTTCTGCATTCTGTTGAAGAAGTATTCGAATACTTTTCGTGTAGTATTCGAATACTTGTTCATCAGGTAGTCGAATACTCTTGCTGGAGTATTGGGATACTTTTCTGGGAAGAAAAGTATTCGGTTACCTTTGAAGAAGTATTCGAATACTGGAAAGTATTCGAATACAGTAAAGTTTAGTATTCGGATACTGAGGTATTCAGATACTTGGGGGTTAAGTATGCGGATACTGGGGAGTATTCGAATACTTAAGTGAAAGTAATCGAATACTTTCTGGAGAACTGGAGTATTCGAATACTACTCGTGGAGTATTCGAATACTTCCTGCAGAAACAGCATGTAATGAGTTAAAATAAGTAAGAAAGACTTAATCACTTAGTGTAATTTGAGCTATGATTAATTATGGCATGGGCAGATTGTGATTGTGCTGTTTGTGGGTCTTGAGCTTGTGTGGACTCTTGGCATTGGATAGTAGCTTACAAGGTAAGCTTTCGTGTCCTCGGTTTAGCCATGTTGTGGTTCCACCATGTCCCATGGGGGTGTGGTCTTATGTGTGCTGTGTTACATGCTTTGAATATATGAAATGTTGATTGAACTTTACATGTAATGGCTTTTAATATGTATGTGTTGTTTCATCTTGACGAGAAGCCTGAGTATGTGGCGTCATACAATACGGTGGTCCGGGGTGAATGCAAGTGGTACTTGCACTATGTGTAGGTGATAGACGTATACCTGCACTATCTCTGGCCAGTAGAATAGTAATTGACACACATGACATGATTATCTGCTGCATTGCACTGTTTTGGAAATGATAAATGATAAACTGTTTTTGAACTTATATTGCACATGTACGTGAGCTTGGGGTGGAAGATCCTTGAGGTCTCACTGACTTACTGAGATTTCTGGTTTAGAGATCTTACCCCACGTTTGGGGAATGCTTATTTCAGGATCAGGTAGTATGGGTACTGATGCCTCAGGCGGCAGGAGGCCGGAGCTTAGCTGATTTATGTTTACTGCTTTTTTGCTAGCATGACTGGATTTGGATGCTGTTTATGTTTTCAGCTATTTATGGTTATGTTATTTGAGTTGAGACTTATGTTGGCCTTTGTTGTCTTATTTGTGTGAGCATGAGACTTGTCCATGACACATTGTCTTGTTATGTCTTATTTTATTTAAGGTTATAATAAATGTATCAGGATATTGTCCGGACTACGAGTTGTAGATCTGTAACTTAGATACTCACTTTATGTTATTTATATCATGAGGTATTTCGGTTAGCTGTTTTATTGCAATCCTATACAGACGATGTTTTATTAAATGATTAATAAGTAAGTTGGTAATGATAATGTTATCATAATTGAAAAGAAAAAGATATTCCACATTTTAAATTAAGCGCAGCTTAATACGATAACATGATAATATTACCGGATATATACGGGGTGTTACAATTTCTATCACCAAAATTTATACACATAATATAATAAATTAGTCATTAGCAATAACAAAAATAATTAAATATCATATACTCCCCTTTGGGCAGAGTATATCATATATAATTATTTTTCATCACATGAAGATTTAACAACAGAGAGGAGAGAAATATATATAATTGTCTAAAATTTATTCCATTTGGGTAGATAAATTTTATAAATTATATACCTCCACTATTCCAAAATAAAGACATCACATGTATTTTTTTCAAAAAATTATCCCCTTTGAGTTAATTAACATATAATAATTATTAAACAATAATAAGAACTCATGAAACAAACATGCTCAAACAACATGAAACATTTTTCAAACATGTGTTTCTAAAAATTATTGCATTTGTCAATCAAGAAGAATTTCATTCATTGTCGATCACAATTATTAAAACTGTGCACAAAAAGTAATACCTTTGCTTAAGCGGGAAAGTCTTTGTTGCACCAATGACCAAAAACTTAATATCACACTAAATAATATATCAAAAGCAAATTTCGTAATATTGCATTAAAAATAAATAATCACCCTAGAGAACATAAAAAATGTTCTTTTAGAAATTAAATTTCTTGCAAGTTCACATAAATAGAATGCCTGATGTGAACATAAAAACAAGAAAAAATCTCGTAATCCAAATAATATATCTCATAGAATTCAACCAATTTTTTTTTTTTGAATTCAATTGTAGATAAGACGTGATTTTAAAAAAATTCAACAATAATGCCTTTTTTTTTTTTTTAAACAGTACAATGCATATCTTTTAGTTTAAAACTAAAAGCGTAACAGTCAAAGATATTTAAATATAGGAAAAAAAGTTTCTGATGTTACTTTAGACAACTTTGTCTAATGTTCATCGAAACGACGTCGTTTTGAGATTGAAAAATTAAAAAATTAGAATGATAAAAACTATTATAATCCTGAAATAAATTAAAATTACAAAAACAACTTGATTTCCGTCTCAAAACGATGCCGTTTCGATAAACATTAGATAAAGTTATCTAAAGTAACTTTAGAAAAAACAAACCCTTAAATATATCTTTCTCATATAAACCGAAACAGTAATGGACTCCAAGACATGTTGAATTTAAAAAATAAAATTAAGACTAACAGATGTTTTATTTGAAACTAGAACCGCATATTGATTAAATAAAACTAAAATTGAAAATGCCGACAAATATTGATTAGGCCAATAAATCCGTAAACTAAATGAACCCGAAAAGGCCAATAAATCCAATAGCATTATTGCAATTTTCAATTTTCACTACCAAGCATGTTATGATTGTCTATCTTGGTGATCGTCTATCCACAAAAAAGCAAATGAAAATTGAAATTTGTTCTTTGATAACATGGATTCAGCACAAAAAACTGTAATAATCAGTTTACACATTTGCAATTGCTAGAAACGAAAACAGTGTCCTCTCAAACATTTTTTGTAACTTTTAATAGACATAATGTACAAATAAATTAAAACACCCAAATATATTTTCCAAAATTATGGTGTAAAAAAGCTTTGAAGGTTCATCATGTTCTCAAAAGAAAATTCAACATATCTTTTCGTTATTGTTGAATAAAAAAAGGGAAAAATGTTTTTGCTGATAAGTTATGTGTATTTATTCCCAAAACAACGTTATTTTGGTATTAAAATTTTAAAAAGTTATAAATATAAAGACTATTATAACCTTGAAATAAATTAAAATTACAAAAATACCATGATTTTCGTCTCAAAACATCGTCGTATTGAACTTATTGCAGATAATTTATCTGCAGTAAATACAGAAAAAAGTGAACCCATAAAACAAACAAACAAACAAACTTGTTCGTGACCAATAGATATATTTAAACAAAATATATATATATATATATATATATATATATATATATATATATATATGGGTTTAACTTTTCTTATGTTGTAGGATTGTAGGTTAGAAAAAAGTAGAGAGAAGTTAAATGTGGGTCCCATATTTTATATTAAAAAAGAAAAGAAAAATTATTTGGCACAGAAAACGAATTTGTGTAGGAAAATGAGAATATCTCATGTGGCAGGAGAGTATTATTTCCTTATATATATATATATATATATATATATATATATATATATATATATATATATGAATAAGACCGATTTGCATTCCGAAAGATTTATTTTAACGTGCACCTCTTTTGTTATTATATAAAAAAAAAATTTGGTGTTTGTCATTTTAAATGATATAAGTTATGTCATTTTAGGAGAGAGATAGACACAGAAAAACGGAAATCATAAGAGAGAGAAAGTTTGTGGTTTTTTTAATTTAAAATTTAAATTTTCTGTGTCTGTATCTCCCTTAAAATGACATAACTTTCTGTCATTTAAAATGACAAACACTTTTTTCATAAAAAAAAGGCATGAAAATCAAAATTAAAAAAAAAATGTGAATTTTTATTTTATTTTATTTTAATTCAAGTGTAACAAAAAAAATATCTAACAAAAATCAACAGCTATAATGACAAACCATAACAAATTCCCGTGTAACAACTTTAACAATTCAACAAGTTAACATCGTGGGTTTCACATCATCTAATAAATCGGAATAGAAATAGCCATAGGCATGACACATTTTACAAAACAATTCAAGTAAACAGCACACTTTCGCTAAAATCAAAAGTGGAATATGATAGTCTTCCATGTAAACAGCTAATAGTTTTCACAAAACAGAATTGCTAATATCAGGCAATTAATATCACGAAACAGTTATGGCTATCACGCGTTTTACGAAAATAATATTCTAGTGAAAGAGGTTCAAGTAACTTATATAAAACAAGGGTTTTATAAGAGTTATATTATAGAAAAGTGATTGTGTAATGTTATAGAGATTCGTTTTGTGTGTCGTAATTTTTTTTTTTACTTCAAAAAATATGAGCTCACAAAATATTATGTGTATACAAAACTTTTTTATATTATATTAAATGATGAATGCAAATTCCATAAAACAATTGCCTTGACGCAAAGTCAAATGGGAATCAACAGTAGAAACAAAATACTAATAGTATTCGCTTACCAAAAAAAAAAATTACTAATACTATTCAGTATTTGTGCTTCACGAAACAACATTTTCAATTATTGTGAAACATTAAATTGAATTGTAAAATGAAAGAGTGTACTACAGTAACTTGAAATTCTAGTCATGGAAAACACTAACCACAATAACCAAAAGAAATCCTAATAACAAAATGCACGAGAAACGTTGATAAAGAAAGCATAACACTGTACATGGAAGTTGAATATCAAAAAAAACTTTTAATTAAGGTAGCATATTCATATTTAATGGATTCTACAATGATATACATCAGTATATGTTAGGATTATTTTATTCCTTAATCATGTATATAATTATAAAATACTAAACAATATTAAATCAAAGTTGAGATTGTGCATACCTTATTAAATCATCACAAAGTCAAAAGAAAGAAGAGACTACATGTTAAATCTTCCTCTCTATCACCTATTTTGATAAGATGGGGGCATGATGACTTATGGAATTTAATTCCAATATAATTAGGCTAGAGAGGAGACCTAACTAATAACACAGAGAAAACTCTATATCCACTGGGTCCACCCATCATGAAAAACCAGGGTCACACCTACACTGCTGCACTACTAGGCCCAATAACAACAGATGGGTCCACCCATCATGAAAAATCAGGGTTACACCTATATTGCTGCACAACTAGGCCCAATAACAACAATGTCAAAAGCCTAACTAATTCAATGTGATCACAATAAGCTAGTTACAAAAATAATATTAGAATATCAATTAACCCGATTAATTTTAAAATACAAAATTAATTAATTAATATTGACCATAAATAAAATTTCTAACATCAATAACATATATTTATAGTTAGAAAAAGAAATCTGTATAGGTGCAAATAACACGTGTACAGAGATAATATTGCTCTATTAAGTAAATGACATGAATAACCCACCCCCCTCCCAAAAAAATAAATAAATAAATGCGATTTTTTTTTTTCTCCCTAGTCAATTATTATTATTATTATTTCCTACAATTCCAAATACACATTATTTTTTAGATTTGAGAAAAAAAAATGATGTTTTGAGAAAATTCATACTGCAAAAAAAAAAAGTAAAATTCTCAAACACCCTGAATTTTTTTCCCCAAATCCCAAATTCACGTTATTTTAGGTTGCGGAAGATAATTTTTTTTTTTTTTTGGTAAAAAGGTTGCGGAAGATAACTTTAATTGCAAAGAACAAAACAAAAAACGATTATGTAATAAATAGTACACAATACTGATGTTTTATAGACAATTAACATAAAAAAACTTGAAGGTTTAATTTTGAATCATAAGTGTACATACAACCATTACTTAATCATAAACCATCACATTACTAAAACGAAGTTAATTATGAAACAATTATTTAACTGGTTAAATATGAATCAAAATTAAACTCAACTAAACTAAAAGAGCTATATATAGTCTTCCTTCTACACAGATACTTCGGTCAAATGCGATATCAATGATGAAGGTGGAGCATGAAAAACAGCCTTTTGGGTTCCTCTTGGCTTGCCTGTTATAATACGATGGGTTATTGACCGGGATATATAATTCTGTCCAACTGGGAGGCCCATTCTATGGTGAGTTTCTAACTTATAAGCTTTCTGATTCTGACATTCCATTAGATTTAAGCCCATAGTATTCGTGACCTTGATAACAATATAGGGCCTGGAACATCCAACTATTGGTGGTCAACCCTCATTCATGGTCCAAAGCAACTTTTGTGGACTAAATTCTTGGAGACTTTTTCAGTCACAACTTATAAGTCTATTCTATTGAAGGAGTAACATTTCATAAACGGTGCAAGTGTTACACTAATCATTAGTTATTAATTTCATTTGAATTTAATGGTTCTAATAATGTGTAACAGATTTATTAGATTTACGAGATTAATCTTTCCCTGTTATTAAACTAAAGTTCAACAAATAATAGTTGCTTCTGGATAAATTTGTACGTACGTATAATTATTTAATATTTGTTTTTTTTTTTTTTTTAGTTTGATATACCCTTAAAAATGGAAGTGAGAATCAAGGAATGAGTAGTTAATGTAATTTTATTTAATAAAATTTATCCATGAATTTTCCACTCTTATATTTAAGTATATACTTTTTTTTTTACGAAAAAGGATATACTAAATTGTCTGTAGGTAAATAATTCATAAGTTACTAACAAAAAAAAATAAAATTCATAAGTTAAATTTATATTCATCCCATAATTTCACCCTTATTTTTAAGGGAAGCTTGATATCAAAAATTCAATTTGAAAATGATTTATGATTATTAGAGATATATAAAACTATCAATGTAGCTTCATCCATCAACTTAAACTTAACTTTGGGTGAGATAGTTGTTTTACATGGTATTCGAGTCTCGGTATCATGTGTTCTGTCCTCATCATCCTTTAAGCCAGTGAAATTTCATGTGAGAGGTGTGTTAGCGATATGTAACAATATTAATATAATTCCACCTATCAATTTAAACTTTTGGATGAGATGGTTGCACAAATATGTTATTAATTGAATAAATTTAGTATATAGAAAAATATTTTAAATTTCACGAATAATATCAAACAGACGCATCTGTATTTGCGGCCTTACTTTCACCTCTTTAATTTTTAATTCAAGTTGTGTCTTCAACGTGTAAAGCATTATTGTCCCACTTAAATCGTAATTCAACAAAATATCATGAATCTCTCTCTCTCTTTGTTGTTGCCAGCAGCATAAACACAATTTCCATAGTCAAAGATCAATATCTTGAGCTGCTTTGTTCTTCAGGAAATCAGAATCTTTATTGGACAGAGAATAGGAAACAAATACTAAGGAATTTTTTTCTTTCTCTTCCTCACAGACTCGAGAAAATGACCATTTCATCATTCAGTTTTCATTGCAGAAGCAAGGAAGCACGACCTTTCTGTAAGTAAAGCGAAACTCTGATATTCAAAGTCCAAAAATGAGAAGAAGCAGGAAGGACAAAAACAAAAGAAATACAACGTGATAACTTGACCTGTCTATAATGAGAACAGAAAATTCCTGTTGACAAAGCGAGCTTAGATTTGCACACCCTAAGTTACAAGTAGTTAAGACATACATATAAATGTTTTTGCCTCTCTTTATAAACGATAGTCTATATGCTAGAAGTCTTGAGTTTAACAGCACTTATAATTCCACCATTTTTTAAAATTATTTTTTGACATTTATTCGGATTCTTCCCTGAATTCAATACACCTCACGAGAAAAATCGTGGGTTATGGAATGTGAAGTTCTGACCATCAAATTCAAACTGGTCAAATGGAAACTCCAAACCAACGGTTGGTGAGTTTGCAGCTGAAGTAGCAGCAGGGATCATGTCATTGATATGAGACCCAGAACTTGCCAAATTTGGGTGCCCCCCAAAGCTGTTAACCCCACTTGGAGACACCGAAAAGTGGCTTATTCCTGATGTAGCAGGGGATATGTACGAAGGGGAATTCAAGTTTTCAGCAAAGCTGTTTCCAACCATAGGGGACGGGAAAACTTGGTCTTCAATTTTTATGCTTGAAGTTGAAGGGAAATGGAAAGGTGAAAATGATTGGTCAGTGGAATCAAGGTTCTCTGTTTGGACTTTAAGGCCTGCCCTGAGGTTCAAAAGTAGCTCGTTTGGTTGCTCCTCAAGGCTTTGCAGAACATTCTGATGCTGTTGAAGAGGATTTGTGTTCAAATTTGATTCTTGGTTTTCTAGTGGAGTTGATGTAGGAACCACATTGGAGGCCATTGTGCAAGTATGCTTTCCTCGGTAATTGATTTCGAAGACAGTGGGGTCTTCATCAGATCTTTGTACTTGCTTTGTGGCCAAGCAACCTTGAACATTTCTGTGAGTGCATCTATAATAGCCTCTGCATACACACAAAGGTTATTTAGTTCAATCCAAAAGACATAATAGTTATTTACAAAATTAGCATTTATAGAGGATTGTTAATTATTAACCTTGGATACATGGCTCCAAGAATGTCTTTCTGGCCATATTTTCTCCAACTATATCCATCATCAAGAGGCCCTTCAACTCCCATTCCTGGGTTAACTCGAATATGTTTTGTCCATCTTGGGAAAGTGTTTCTATGACAAAAGGAGTTCATTCATCATGTTAGGATAAGGTCTTCACATGCATGGGGATGCAAATTAATGATAGCAAGTTGGTGTATATATTGCATACCTCTTTGTGGAAGCATTCGATTCCTGGTCCTTCAAATCTCTGTCAGAGTCTTCACTGCGGGGACTGCTGCTCAAAGGTGGTGAATCTGACTTTCGAATTACAACACCTGAAGGATGTTGTGATGATTCACCCACTGGCCCTTTCCAATTTACCATTTCAAGTGCCTTCTCAAATGTGGATATGATCTTTTGGATCAACAGCTCACGGGTTTCTTGGGAAGAAGAAGGCACGTGAAGATAGATTTGGAGCTGTCTTGCCAACTCCAAACCTTGTAGTAGCTCATGTATGAGGCTCTTTTGATCTCCCATGTTGTCCATGTAAGCACAAAACCAACAAAGGCTATATATATATATATATATATACCTAGTTGATTCGTGATTGGTGCGCCAGCGCCAGGTGATGAAAAATGATTAGTTCAGAAGCTTGGTTCTGAAAAGAGCAACCTTATGTCAGGGTGGGAACATGAACCAAGAAGACAAAGCCAAAAGATGGTTAAAACATGGTATTTGCAAAAGGTTTAATGGGAAAGAGTTTGTTTGCGTATCAGAATTAAAAATAGGATTTATAGAAACACAACTTAAAATTAAGACAAGAGAAAAAAAAGCTTAATAATGAAGGTGAGTTAGGGGCATGGGATTTAAGGAGGGGGTGTCTTTTTGAATGAAAAGAAAGTGTGGGAAACAGAGAACGTAGAAAAGAAAGGAAAGTTTGACCGAGAAAAGGGAGCGAGTGGATTTTGGTTTACTCGGACTAGTCTTTGGTCATAGGAATCAAAAGTTCAAAGAGTGAGGATGAGAGGTCCAACCACTGACCGGTTCTACGAACAGATGCTTCTTTCTCATTGACCATCTTGGTCATATACATGTTTAATCCCCGTATCATATGATTACTTTCTTTATTCTGTAATTATCACAACGTATTAATGAATCTCCGTCTTCTTCTCTTACTCGGGAGCAGTA
Organism: Gastrolobium bilobum; assembly: GCF_033153095.1. Classification (NCBI taxonomy): domain Eukaryota; kingdom Viridiplantae; phylum Streptophyta; class Magnoliopsida; order Fabales; family Fabaceae; genus Gastrolobium; species Gastrolobium bilobum. The sequence continues at coordinate 73,203 of NW_026899797.1, read as the reverse complement.
AAAACAGGAGGTAAACCTGGAAAAATAAAAAAAACGAGACTTGGAATCTTCAAACCTTGTTCCGCGTCGTGACAATTGATGCTTCCACGTGGCCCACAGAAACGTTTGTGACACGGTTGTGACGTTGGATTCCCAAGTCAGCACACGTCACTCTCGGGGTTAGATTCCGAGTTCCAGCCCTATGACGTGAAATTACTGATTATCTTACATTATAAGTGGCAAAGTGGGTTGTCCGTTCCGCCTCGCCTTTGAAGGTGGGCTAAATATCTCAGCCCGCTCTGTCTCGTTTGGACGGACAGCCCGCTAAGTCTGTGACATTTTACACTAAAAATTAAAAAAAAAATCAGCTCGTACAGACTTGGCGGGAAGCGGATTTGAAACACTTAGCCCGCCCCGTTTGGCGGGCGTGACGGGCCGACCTGGCGGGCTGAGCTCATTTTGACAGCTCTAATTTAAAGTTGTGAATGATAAGTTCCATTTTAATTGGTAATTGATTAAATAAAGTGTATATAAGTAAGAAGATTTATAAATTCAATGTCTTAAAAATTTTGATTAAGATGTGGTGTTGGTCTCCTGCCACAGGCTCGTCTGGACCCATCTTGCAAGTGGTCTCAAAATTGGGTTGGGCTCGAAAGGCGGGTTGAGTACTTTGGATCTCGATACTCGCTTGAGGGGATACCAATGTTGGGTTAAGATGTGATATATTTTTCTTATATTACGTTGATGGATCTCACTCATTTTCTTTATTTGTATGAAATAAAATTATATAACACATGGAAAAATATATATTCTTTTAAATGATATAAACTTATATTCTTTTAAGAGATAGACAAACATAAAAGGTGAGTCTTACTAAAAAAAAAATAAAGACAAAAAAAATTAAAAATATGGATTCCATTTTTTTATATCTATCTCTCTTTTAATAAAATCTAAATTTATATTATTAAAACGACACACTCCCCCTAAACATATATTATAGAGAGAGATTGTTATTGCCTTGGACTTTCAAGTTGCAACGTTATTTTTTCTCGTATGACGACAAATTTTGATGTTTATTTATTTTTCGTTTCTCATGTACTTTTTTTTTTTTTTTTCAATTTGTAATGACACGTCTTGTTTTATAAGTTTTTAATATTCAATAGACTGCTAGATTTGATTTAACTAACTAGCTAGGTATGATCGAAACTAGATGTTGATGTTTTTACAATTATATAAGGGGTTTAACGTGTTTCTTACATATAGGAAATAATTTTATTATATATATATAAATGTATAAAAAAAATTCTTATTTTAATATAGACAATAAAAAATTACTTTAACTCAAAATCTTAAGATATTGAGTGATTATATTTTTATAATTTATATTATTTTCTAACAATTCTTCTTATATAAAACTTGAAGAGTAAATATTGTACACGCCCAATATTATTTTTCTTTTTAGTTTACTTTTTGCTTATTTAATTTCACAAGTAAAGAGAACCGAACTCGTGAACTTGTGCTCATTGAAGTCTGAAGCTCTGATAAATGAAGGTCTTTACAATTATATAAGGGGTTTAACGTGTTTCTTACATATAGGAAATAATTTTATTATATATATAAATATATAAAAAAATTCTTATTTTAATATAGACAATAAAAAATTACTTTAACCCAAAATCTTAAGATATTGAGTGATTATATTTTTATAATTTATATTATTTTCTAACAATTCTTCTTATATAAAACTTGAAGAGTAAACATTGTACACGTCCAATTTTATTTTTCTTTTTAGTTTACCTTTTGCTTATTTAATTTCACAAGTAAAGAGAACCGAACTCGTGAACTTGTGCTCATTGAAGTCTGAAGCTCTGATAAATGAAGGTCTTTTAATGGTTTATATTTCAACACGCCTCTTCACACGAGAGCCCACTGGGGGGCGGTGAGGCTCAAATACCATGTTAAGAATTATCTTGAGGTCACCACTTCAAAAGTTAGCTCAAAAGATGGGAGTGCCCAAGACCTTATAAACCTCATATTAGTTGTCCATACAATCAATGTGGGACTATATTTTTCAACATTATGGATATCAAGGATATATCATAATTTTGAAAAAAAATATAATATTTTTGAAAATCAACTGTGTCAAGACACCAGCTAGGAACAATTGGTGGCTCTGCCACTGTGTTTCATAGTTGTAATAAAAAATATAATTTTTGTTTCCAGTTAATTGATTCATGATCCGAAAAATAAAAATAAAATGAAAATCATATTTCAATTCTAGTGATCTCATTGAAGAGGTAGTTAAGGTCGAAAATCGAGATCCTCTTTGAGACTTAAGATCGTATTCATGGTTGTTAAGACGAGAAAATCACGCCAAGTGTGGATGGTTTAGTTATTATTTAATTTGGTTGGTTCCCAACCATCACCAGGATGCTTGAATTTTGTACGTATCCTAGTTTCTTTTGTGCATGTATCCAAGGAATTTGAAATATAAGTTGGTGGACCTTGTAAAATTTTGTAGGGAGAAGAGAGAGAACGGAAAAGCAGAATATGAGTGGAAAATAGGACATGTGGCAAATTGTTTAATTTAATGTGAAAGATTTAAGACCAGTTCAGTATTTGTTTAACGCATCAGTACTTTTTTTTTTAGAAAACAACGCATCAGTACTCAACTAATTTATGAAATGAGAGAAATTACAAGTGTTCTTTTCTTGAAACTAAAAAAATACAAATCAAAACTAAAACCAAAATTTAATATATTTACAAGCATCTACAAACTTTTAAAATTAGACTTTAAAACAAGTTGTAACATGTGAACTGTCAACTCAGCATTGGGGCAGCTGATGCATGTTTTCAGAAAAAGTACCAATAATATTACGCCAATAAAAAGCGCGCACACACACATAAAATAGCAGTTACTTATATGCATTTTCTAAGAGTTATGTTGTAAGAAAATTAATTGTGTTATGTTATAGAGATTCGTTTTACGTGTCGATTTTTTTTTGCTGCGGGCCCCACAAAATATTGTGTGTGTAGGAAATTTTTTGTAGTCATGTTAAATGATAGATGATAAACCCTATTTATATAATATATTAAGAGTAAATATATTTTTTGATCCTGAGTAACTCTCATGATGTTCGCTTTAATTCCTAATAAATAAAAAGGCGATTCGTGATCCCTAAGAAATTCAAAATAGACCTATTTAATTGAAATTGTAGTCCCTCACAAATTCAAAAAAGACCCACGTTAGTCCCTCAAAAGGATTAAAAAAGGTCCATTTTGAATTTCTTAGGGACCACGAATAGTCTTTTTATTTGATACGGACTAAAGCGACCATCGTAAAATTTGCTGAGGACCGAAAAGAGTATTTACTTATATATTAATATTTTTATGTTATAATAAATAATTTTATCTCATATATATATATATATTTATATATATAAAGATAGAATATATTCTTACTGTCAAAAAATTCATTATCACTCCACTACTTTCATAATCGCCATTGGATTAGCATCTCTTTCTCTTCAAAAAAATTCCAGCATTCTCTCTCTCTCTGATCCAATGATAATTATGAAAGTAGTGGGTTGGTTGTAAGAATATTTCGCCTTATGTAAAAGTATGTGAAGCCCTTATTAGAGAATAATATTGTTGAGAAATATAGTTCCACATTGGTTGTATGGGCAACTAATGTGAGGTTTATAAGGCCTTGGGCACTCCCACCCTTTGAGCTAGCTTTTGGGGTGGTGACCTGATCAAGGTTCTTAACATGGTATCAGAGCGTTCGAAATCTCACCGCCTCCCACTTTCTTCGTAGTGGAATTTTCACATGTAGGTGGACTTATATGTTGTCCACCCTTCAAGCCCAATGGGCTCTCGTGTGAGGGGGCGTGTTAAGAAATATAGTCTCACATTGGTTGTATGGACAACAAATGTGATTGGTTGTATGGGCAACTAATGTGAGGTTTATAAGGCCTTGGACATTCTCACCCTTTGAGCTAGCTTTTGGGGTGGTGACCTTACGGTTCTATATAAGGGGGCGTTTTGAAATATATAAAAACCATTAATGTTAAGAACCTTGAGGTCACCACCCCAAAAGCTAGCTCAAAGGGTGGGAGTGCCCAAGGCCTTATAAACCTCACATTAGTTGCCCATACTAGGGGTGGCAATTTGGGTTGACCAGCCTCGCCCCGCCACCAACCCGCCAAAAACGGGGCGAGGCGGGTTGACCTGCCAAAAAATATGGGTTGAAAAATTGAACTCACCCCGTTTTATGGTGGGTTGGCGGGTTAACCCACCAAACCGCTAATTAAAAAAATTAATTAAAATTCAAAAATAAATTATGTTTTATGAATTTTTCTAATATTATTTTATTTTATTTCACACTTCTCTATATATTTTTAGTCTCAATCTTAAATGTATACTAATATTTGTTCAACATTCTTTAGGAATTTATATATAGATAACATTTGTCATAAATAAATTTGTTATTCTTTATTTTTTCTAGGAAGTACTAAGATAAAAAAAAATTGGATATCACAAAATTTAAGGACTGATGAAATACTACCTAATTAAAAAAAAAAATTATAACCCGGCAGGTCATCACGCCCCGCAGCTGGTTGAACCCGTTTTGACCCACTTCTAGGCGGGGCGGGTTGAGGTGGGTTGTTGGGTTGAAAACCTCAACCCAACCCGCCTCGTTTTGGCGGGTTGACCCGCCGGGCTCAACCCATATTACCACCCTTAGCCCATACAACAAATGTGGGACTATATTTATCAACACGTTCACTCACACGAGAGCCCACTGGGCCTGAAGGGTGGACAACATTCAAGCCCACCTACATGTGGAAATTCCACTACGAAGAAAATGGGAGGTGGTGAGATTTCGAACGCTCTGATACCATGTTAAGAACCTTGAGGTCACTACCCCAAAAGCTAGCTCAAAAGGTAGGAGTGCCCAATGCCTTATAAACATCACATTAGTTGCCCATACAACTAATGTGAGACTATGGGTCTGTTTGATTGTGTTCTGATTTTTTTGTTCTTAAAACTGTTTTGTAAAATAGTTATGGAAACAATTGTTTTCTATATTTTTTTCTTTTTAAAAGTTAAAAACAAAAACAGAAAACAAAAACAACTCAGACATGTTCTCTAAATTTGATTTTATAAACAAAAAAATAATTATAGTTTTCAAAACATTTTTTACAAAACAGGTCTTACCAAACGAGTTTTTTAATTTTTTTGTTCTGAAAACTAAAAAACTGTTTTGTAAAACAGAAATCAAACAGAGCCTATATTTCTCAACACACAAAGTACTGGCCCTATGGACGTTTCCTGATCCACGTTCTGAATTTGAACTTAAACCGAACTGATTTTGAATGAATTTAGTAAAGTTAAAATTGATTCAGCAAAGATCAAACCATTCCATTTATATTGAATCAATACATCTTCACCCTTACCAATAACAAATAAATCTCTAATATTATATATTACAATGAAATACTAACAACATAGCATGAATTTTATGCGGGTTCTACTACATAGAAAATGAGCTCAGATTATTTTGTAAAATTCAATAGTAGAGAATTTATTGAAAAAGAATGTATTATTCACATTCTCCATGCATTATATTGTATGAAAAATAGGTCTCAGTTATCTCTTTTAAATGCATTTTGATTTTAAAAATATGTAACACACTACTTAAAAAATAAGGATTACCGACGGTTGGAATGAAAAAAAAATTCGTCTCTAAAAGAGTGATTACTAATAAGAAAATTAAGACAGGATTTTATTCATCCGTAATAAAGACGGAGTCAGTCTACCCCTGTCGGGTGAAATGCTGGAGTAAATTATATTTAACCCTTAAAAAACATATTTACATTAACATGACGTTAACATTCTAGCTTCTATTCGAATTTTCAAAATTCCCAATTGTCTTCGTTTAAGCAGCACCGTCCTTCCTTTTGAAAGATTCAAATCTATTATTTAGATTCGCACCCATAAAAGACTCTAGAATTAGACCAATTCAATCTCAGTTGTTGCCAAGAGTGGAGTCACAACTTCTGTCGTCAAAAGGAAAAGGAAGGATAAAAGCAATTTGAAAAATGAAACAAAACCACGCTTCATTTGGTTGGAGCTTTTTCTTCATTTTTTTGATCGTACGTGAATTTTATGGTAGAAGCTAGGAAGCATCCAAAATGGGAAGCCATTCAATGATAAAACAAAGTTTGGTAAGCCGCAAATTTTGCGGGCTATCTAGAAGACAAAGTATGGGCCCTGAAACGAATACTTTTGGGCCATTGTGTACCCCACCTTAGCCTTAGACGTGTAAAATGTGCCCTGACCAATGACTAAACGCGAGCCTGTATCATGTTACTAGAACCAGGTCAGCCCTCTTGGCTCATGGAGATTTAAATTTTCGGTCATTTCATAATTTCGGCCGGTGTGTCGTGTGTGTATCAGTGTATGTTTTTTCATGTGTGGATGGAAATTAATTAGCCCGGTTTGCCAACTTTTACTGCTACAACCTACAACTTAAGCAATTTCGTTTTCAAGTTTTAAATACAAGAAAAATACTTGCATAAATATATTGAATTACTTAGCGATGATTGCCAACCGTTAACTGTTACGAGTTACTACTTAAGAGCAATTTCAATTTCAAGTCTTATATATTCGGGATATACTTACATAAATATGTTGCACTCAAGTTTAGTAGATTAGACCGATTATATTATTATTTTAATGATTAATCATTATATTTATGTAAATATTTCTCTAATTATATTTTTAATTGTTTAATTTTAAGGTTTTGTTGATATGTGTCTTTAATGTACCAAGTAAGAAATAAAAAATAACAAGTATTTAATAACTTCTTTTTTTAATTTCTAGTGTATTGAATAGTTTATTTTTTATAGTTTTTATTAACATCTATTATTATAGGGTTTCTTTGGTAGAGTATTATGTGGTTTTAACTAGTATATTTTTTTTGTCTTTTAAGGTTGTTATGCAAAAAATAAAAAAATTTATTAAATATTAATAATTAAAGTAAAATAAATTTATTCAACTAAATTACTCTTCAATAATATACTTAATATGTTATTATAACTTTTTCTGTCATTTCTCAATATTAAAAGTAAAATTAAAAAGTAATGATTCATTAGATTTTTATGTAGACGAATAAAAAGTATTTTTTTAAAAAAATGAAAAATGAAAAAAATAATTCATTATCATACGAATATAATGGTGATGACATGGCGGTGGCGGTGGTGACAATGGCGATAGTAGTGGTGGCATGGTGGTGGTGGTGGAGGTGGTTATGGCAGTGGCAACAATGATGGTGGAGGTGGTGGTTGGTGACGGTGGTGGTGATGGTGGTGGTGGTGACATGGAGGTGGTGGTGGTGGTACGACGATGGTGGCGGTGATCGTGTCGAGATGGTGGTGGCGGTGGAGAGTAATTGAGAGAGTTAAGTGTTTCTCATTTTGTGCTCGGGAACAAAAAAAACAAAAAAAAAAATTGATTCTTTTTTCTATTCCACATCACAAAAATTAAACCGGTTCATCTCGAGAACAAAAAAAAAAAAAAAATTTACCAAACGAGTTTTCTATCCATTTACGTTCACAAGAGAAAAAAAAAAAAAAAAAAAAATTCCGCGAAGGTTTTCATGCATACCCTTTAAAACAAACATAAATAGAATCTATCTATTATATCTTTAACTAATGACCTTAGTATACTAGTTGTTAAAAACTTAACTATTTCCTTCTTCTTTTTTTGGTAAACCTTAACTATTTCCTTTAACTAATCATTTGGGAGTTACTTTTAGGAGGGAAAGAAAATAGAGGGTAGGGTTTTATTAATACTTCTCTTGTTTGTGAGTTTTAAAAAAGGGAAAAGTAATTCTCAAGTCGCTGGAAATAACTTAGTGAGCCCAAAATGACATCGTTTTAAGGTTGTATGATTAAAAAATTATAATGTTAAAGACTAATATAACCCTGCAATAAAATAGAATTACAAAAATAACTTGACTTTCGTCACAAAATGACGTCATTTTGTGCTCACCGTAGATAACTTATCTCTATTGATTGGAGAAATATTTTACTCTTTAAAAAAAATGAGGGAAGGGAATTGAGGATTTTTTAAAATCCTCTAAAATACTTCTCACCCTTAAAATTAAAGTTTTTCCAATTTGAGGGATTTGAGAGGGGAAATATTGAAATTACTTATCTATCATTAGCATTAAAATATGAAAACTACATAAATGTGAATCATTTTCTAAATGTGACATTATTAGAAAAGTCTCAAATACTAACAGAACTTATCGACGAAAAATATTTCTTCGAAAATAGGGATGAAATTCATATTTCATAATAGAGACGTAAAAAAATTTCTGTAGAAACTAAAGACGAAATTAGAGATGGAACAAGATTTGGCTATAATCACTAACATAATTTTTTTCCAAAAAAAATCCAGTCAATTTTTTTGATAGAATCTAAATTCCGTCGAAACTTTCAATGGAAATATTTCCGTCAAGTTTTCAACGAAAAAATATTTCGTACAAAATTTCGTCGCAACACATTTCCATCTAAAATTTTCGACGAAAAATAATTCTGTCAAAATTTTTGTCGAAAAACATTTTCTTCAAAATATTTTACGAAATAGATTTCCATCAAAATTTTCAACGAAACACATTTTCATTGAAAATTTTTGGTGAAAAATACTTCTGAAAAATTTGTGATGAAAAAAATTTCTGCAAAAATTTCAGACGAAATTTTTTTTTTGTCAAAATTCATTAGGTAATCTAAATTCTGTGAAAATATTTTCCTCAAATATTTGACAAAAAAACATATTGTCGAAATTTTCGTCAAAAAATATTTCCCTCGAAATTTTCAACAGAACACATTTTCATCGAAATTGACGAATTTTTTTTTTTTTAAAAATGTTAACATATAAAAAATTTCGTTGAAAAATATTTCCCCCAAAATTTTCAACGGAACAATTTTTAATCAAAAATTTATACATAAAATTTGAAGTAAAATATTTTTGTAAAAAATTGTAAGATAAAACAATTTCATCAAATATCTTTACAGAATCTAAATTCCGTCGAAATTTTTTCTCACAAACATTTATGCCAAACTTTTGGACAAAAATTTCCATCAAAATTTGGACGGAAAAATTTTCGTCAAAATTTTCAAGGAAAGACATTTTCGTCGAAAATTTTTAACCAAAAATATTACCGTAAAAATTTCTGACGAAAAATATTTCTGTAAAAAGTTGTGACAATTTTTTTTGTCAAAATTCATTATGTAATCTAAATTCAGTGAAAACATTTCCCTCAAATATTTGACAAAAAAACATATTAGTCGAAATTTTCGAAGAAAAATAATTTTTCAAAATTTTTCGCGGAACACATTTCCATAGAAAATTTTTGACAAAAATTATTTTTGTAAAAAATTTTAACAGAAAAAAAGTTTCGTTAAGATTCTTTACTTAATCTAAATTCCGTCGAAATTTTTTGAGGAAAACATTTTGGTTAAACTTTTTGACCAAAAAAAATTTCATCAAAATTTTTAATGAAATACATTTCCTTCAAAAATTTCTACAAAAAATATTTGATAAAAAACATTTCTATCAAAATTTTCAACGGAACACTTTTTCGTTGAATTTTTTTGACAAAAACTATTTTCGTAAATTTTTTAATGAAAATTTTTTTTGTAAAAAATTTTGACGGAAAAAATATTCCTTTAAGATTCTTTACAAAATCTAAATTTTGTCGAATGGTTTTCCTCAAAAATTTTGATGAATTTTTTTCTGCCGGAAAGCATTTCGATCAAAAATTTTGGATAGAAAATATTTTGTCAAAGTTTCTGACGAATTTTTTTTCCGTCAAAACTTTTGATCGAATTTTTTCTATAAAAAATGTTTAATTAATTATTTTCATCAAAACTTTTGACGAAAATTAAATTTTGACAGAAAATCTATTTGTGCAAAAAATTTCATTGGATAAAAATTTAGTCACTTTTTAACGGAAAAATAATTTTTTGATAGAATTTTCGTCGTTTGCATAGTTGAAATTTAGTCTATAATATGATCTTTAGGAATGTGAAAAATGCATAAATAATATTGTTTAGAAATTTTAAATTTAATTTTATTTGTAAAATTTAATAATTATATTAATTTTTAAAAAATGGTAAAATTATCTCATTAACTCTCCAGTTTTTCTCTTACCATTTTCTTAACTCCAAAATAAGGAAAGAGAATACCTTTTAATTTTTTTTCTCTATTTTTCCCTTGGATCTTCTTCCTTCCCTTTCTCTCCAAACTCTCAAACAACTCTAAACTTTCAAACAAAGCAAGTGTACTTGTTGATGCAAGACATTAGAAAAAAATACAATATAAAATTTTAATATAATTATGAATTTTTTTTACTATATTATCCTTATTCCATGATCAATTCAGATTAAATATGTTTTAGAGTATTTTTCAAAAATTTAATTTTTAAATTGCTTAAAACCAACAATTACAAATAATAATGACAATAATAATATATAAATCTTTATTTTCTTGCGTCATTTCGTTACAGTAAAAAGAGAGAAAGGAATTTACCAAAAAAAAAAAAAAGAAAAAGGAAAGAAACGAAAAATATGGGCCGTTCACTATCAGCCCGTGTGTTCATATATGCCAACAATTTTGGGCTTGAACTTCCTAAGCCCATATGGAGAGATATACAAGTACAACCAATGTCAATGGTTAAAAAAACATAAAGTTATTGAATAAAGGTAATTTACGTAATAAAAAATATGGACTTTATAATTTTCACGTTGAAGGAGAATTGAAATTTTATGTTATAGAGACAAAAAAAAATATGTGAGACCCATATGTTAGAAAAAATTATATGTAGAACCCATGTCAACACGGAAATCGAAGGGTGTATAGGAAAATTTCAATTCTCATGTTGAATGAGAATTATAAAACCCAAAAATTATATACTTATATTATGAATTCATTGAATAACCATAAACCTTTGAAGCTATGAAATATACATATTAGAAAATATACATTTCAACTTAAAATTGATTTTTTTCCTTTTTATTATTCAACAACTAATAAAATAGTTTTTGAATGTGAAGAATGTCAACATATTTCTGATATAGGAAGTGATCTTGTGCTTCTACATTAATTGCGTTACAATGATACATAAAAAATCCACAACATCATTTGGTGAGAAATTTAGTCGAAAATAAAAAAATCGATATTCGATTCATTTTTTTTTTTGGAGAGATGATATTTGAATCATATATCTTCTTATACGTGCTCACTTGTCGTCCTTTGTTCTTTGGGTCTTTTCATTCTTCTTTATAATTTAGATAGACAAACATAAACAAATCATCATTGTTGGAACTACTTAGTGGAATGCTAAAAGTACACATTTTTATAATAACTTTGTATACATTTATATTGTATGTACGGGAAAGAGGAAAACTATTATACCACCGTGTTATCCATGACGTAGTCTAGTATTATATTAGATTCTTTACATGCAAAATTAGATGCAATTAACTATTTGTAGTCGAAATTAAGTATTATTAAATACATTTACCAAAAAAAATACTATTAAATACAACCAACAAATAAATGAGTTAAAGAAATAATTTTTAATTTCAAAATTTAAATCCATGTATTATTAATATCATTGGATCATTTGTATGTCAAATTAAATTTCATGAATGAACTAATTTTAAAATTATTAAAGGTCCATCTTTATAAATTTAAGCTGTTGAGTTGAATTAATTAATTATTACGGTATTAGAACTTCCGTGACCACTAGTTACGAGTTTGATCTTCACGTGACTGAACAACATTTATGTTTCAAATTAAAAAAAAAAATCATATTTAAATATATTAAAAAATAGAATATAAAATTATTGAAGTTCATCACTTATATAAAATCATTAACTGTAAAATCATTTTATCACAATATAATTGATTAGTACTATAATTTATACAGATTTAAAAAAATTGGATATAAAAAATGTTCTAGAACATTAATCCTCTTATACTGATTAAATTATTATTCCTCGGCCTTCACAGGTCAGAGTCAGACGCATGTGACATGGATCATGGTTGGTATAGAGCTACGTATGCGATGGAGAACCTCTTATATTGGGTCCCACAAAAGTTCAAGAGCCAGCACGTGTCAAAGATGTGATCCACACACACCTTTGCTCAAAATATCAAGCTCGTCCACTCCAAAAGCGCCACGAGGTGCTTAACAAACACAATCCTCTTCCCACGAATAGCCACGTCAGCGCTAGCGTTCCAAATCGTTGCTTACGTGTTCCGATCAAGCACCTCAGTTTCGGAGACAAAAATTGTGGTCACCGTAAATTCTCATATTTCGTGTTTAATATCACAACCACAGCACTACACATTTTATTTCTTATTTTCATGTCTCAACTCTAATTGATCCTCTCTCTGGATTCATCATCGAATTCTCACAAATCAAAGGTACTCTTCCTTGCTTCACTTGTTTTTTTTTTTTTTTTTTTCTTTCTTTGAACATGTGTTTTTCTTTACTTTATCATTTGATTCCACAACTTTTGTTTCATCATGTTATGTCGTGGCAAAAAATTTCCACCTTCATAGTTTACTTACTATATATGTTTAGTTGCTAGCTTCAATCCAATACCGATGCCTTAATATGTGACTAGCATATGTTTTTGCTGTTTAGATCTGATTATAGAAAAAAGGGTAGGCCAGAATTTAGATTGCTCTCTAACCAACTTATCTAGAGAGTGGATCCTCTCGTGTGAAAAAGTGGTTACGTGGTCATGTTATTTGATCACAACCACTCGTTGATGATGAGATAAAAGAGATAAAAGTGTATAATTTTTAAATAAATGGTTGTGATCAAATAACATAATCACATGATCACTTTTCCACGTGAAAGGATCCACTCCCACTTATCTATTATAGGGTTTTGAAACCATGTTACTGGTCATAAATGGTATTGGTGGCTGTTTAAGCAATATATTTACTTGTCCATGTACTATTCTTTTGGTGTTAATATTGAAGCTACATTGATGATTAATCAAGAAATTATGCTTGCCGTTTGATGATTCTGTGAAGCTATTAGTTGTGCACTTGTGTCCTGACATAGTTTTTTGGTTTGCTGTTGTAGGATATTGGCATTGAAAATCTGTCATTTCATTCTTTCTAAACGGGGATTAGGTAACCTGGTATGGGAGTTGTGACTGTTTCTAGTTCAGCTGCTCGGACTCCACTAGGATTGAATTCAAAGTTTTCCAGTTTTCGTCCTGCACTGAAGAGACCTTTAGCTGTAGCATTTAAAGGAGATAAACCGAATGATACAGCTTTGGTTGCAACTCAAGAGAAATTTCATATGTCTGTCGATACGGCCAAGACACAGAAGAAAAGGATAGGAAAAGCTAATAAACTACCTAAGAGAGTAAGAGCTGTCTTTACCGAGGAAGTTTCTCCGTCTTCCTTGAATGTGGACTACAATGAAGCTGCTGCCATACTCGAAAATATATACAAACTCAGCCCTGCATCTGATACTTGTGATGCGGAATATATAGATAGTAAGATCAAAAGAGTCTCTCGGAGGGGGAAGAAGATTGGTGATGATGATAAAGAAAAGGAGTTAAAGAATGATAGGGTGGTCAGGAACCAGAACATGAAAGCCAAACGATTGAGTCTTGATAAGAGGATTGCATTAAAAAAGAGCCAAAATGGGGAGGTCATCATTCCAACTCAGAAGAAAAGAAATGTCAAGAATAGGATTGAGAAGATTGAGGAACTTGTTAGGGAATATTCAGCATCTACTGATTTTATCAGCATGGACTGGAAAAGAATGAGAATACCTCAAGTTCTTCCTTCTTCAGAGCATGCTTGGTTGTTCAAGTTGATGCAACCTATGAAGGTAAGCAGTTAATTACTATAATTTCTCTTTGCTCCCCTTTCTTTGATTGTTCTCTTTTTAAATTAGTGTAGATCTTTTCATTGCTGAGTAGCATGGAACCATTCAACCTAGTAGCTTAAGCTGGCAAGTCAAGGTTCATAATCTATCTCTAACTCAGTTATTGATGTTAAGGTTCTCTGAACATGAAGTATGAACTAAGCAAGATCACTACCACCCTTGCGGAAATTCAATTATATATGACAATGAGAGTAGGGGCTTCGAGAATCCACATCTTGACCGTATGATCATCAAATTTTTTATTGTTTTTTCAATGATGGTATGGAGATTTGAAATTATGACCTCTTGCATAACCTAAAACCCACACAGTTAGTCTTTTCCTTGTGGGTAGTGGCTTGGTAATCCTAGGATTCAAGGTTTTGATACCATGTCAAGAAACGATCCAATGTAAGTTTAAGATGTTAGGTGAAAACATAGAGCTTAATTTTATTTCTGACATTAAGTCATGATTGTTAATATTCAGGTACTCCTTCAAGTGAAAGAAGATTTACAAAAGGATCTAGCGAGAGAACCTACAGAGGGTGAACTAGCTGATGCAACAAACATGAGCATTGCTCCAGTGAAGAAAGCAATAGAGGTTGGTCGAGCTGCAAGAAACAAGCTCATAAAGGTAATTTAAAGTGTTCAATTCTTTTACAACTCGGCTTTCAACAAGTTTAAAAGATAAATTATATAATATGCCTTCATTCCTTTTACTTTCTTGCCTCTCTCTTTGGAGTGTGGAGTTGAAATTATTAGTTATTTGTTGATATTATTTTGAGTAAGTTATATCGAGATTAAGAAATTGTGGTGATATTTGTTGCAGCACAATCTCCGGCTTGTCTTGTTTGTGATCAACAAATATTTTCCAGATTTTGCTAGTGGCCCAAGGTTTCAAGATCTTTGTCAGGCAGGAGTTAAGGGACTTATAACAGCAATTGATCGGTTTGAGCCAAACAGGAGATTTCGGCTATCTACATACGGTTTGTTTTGGATAAGACATGCCATCGTCCGTTCCATGACCCTCTCAAACTTCACACGTGTTCCCTTTGGACTTGAATCGGTATGCATTCTTCTTACTATGCATGTGGTGATTAATGTTTTGGTTTACGCAGCATATACTTTATTTTCAGCATCAACAACTTGAAATTCCTAATCAACCAGTTTGTCATGGTTGCAAGAAGGAAAAATCCAAGATATTTTTTATTTAGGCAATAGATTTGAATAACCATGGATGAAAAGTATAGAACATCAAGAAGAAAAATTTGGTGGAAAAACCATGCCAGATTTTAGCCAAAGATATTCGATGTAAATTTGGCTTTTAAGAAATTTAATAAATAAAATGAACTTAGTTAATTGATTAGGCTTTGCATGGGTCTCAGCTGTGTGTAACTTTTCAACTTCTTTTTGAGCAGGTTAGAGCAGAGATCCAAAGAGCTAAAGTAGAGTTAAGATTTGAGCTTCAGAGGTCCCCAACAGAGGAAGAAATAATAGAAAGAGTTCAGATATCCCCTGAAAGATACCATGACGTAATGAAGGCATCAAAATCCATTCTTTCCCTGCATTCGAGACATATAACAACACAAGAGGAGTTTATTAATGGGATCACTGATGATGATAGTGTTAGTAGTGATAATAGGAGACAACCTGCCCTACTAAGGCTTGCTCTTGATGATGTGGTAATAATAACTTAACCTCTTGAGACTTTTTTTGATACTGCATTACTCATTACAATATGTTCTTCTATTAAATTTTATTATTACGATCACAATTGGATTTATATAATGAGCTCTTGGTGGATATTGTAATTTTTAAGTTTTTTTGGTTTAGGTCTTACTAATTTGTTAGTAATATACCTTATTCAATAGCATCATATTGCCATTGTCATTTTTTGCAACTAATCTTTAGACTTTTATTTTTATTTTTTTTAGCTTGATTCCCTGAAGCCAAAGGAGAGCTTGGTGATAAGACAGAGATTTGGACTTGATGGTAAGGGTAACAGAACGTTGGGAGAAATCGCTGGGAACTTGAATATTTCAAGGGAAATGGTAAGAAAACACGAAGTCAAGGCTTTCATGAAGCTCAAGCATCCTGCTCGATTGGATTATCTTCGTCGTTATGCCGTATAAATAGACTAATGTATATGCTTCCCTTACAGAAACATTTGCCATGGTAGTCCCACCTTACCTAGTCATACAGTAGAGTGGTAATTTGTATCACCGGTTATTTAAATACCCATAATCATAATCATACTCATGTAATTTGTATATGATAGTCTTGAAATTGCACAAATCATATAACTGCACTGCCTATACGTGTTACACGTAATGTGTCTTCCTTTAATGAAAATACATTTTATTTTATACAATATCTGCAAATTTTACTCCTTCCTATCTCTGTTTACAGTTGCACAATAACCTATCTGTAGTTCCATATACAGTGAGATTGGATTTGGAGTTTTTCATGATGAAGAAAAAAAGACAGCTGGGAAGGGATAGACAACTTCAGATTCCTAGTAAACTCTAGGTTCATCGTCAAACACTCAAACCCCTGCACAAGGCACCCAATTTGTATTTTCACTGTAGGCCCAAGTCTTAATCTTCATCTTAGTAATTGATTTCTATTCATCTAACGAGTGTTATTTATCTGGAATTAATAATTAATTAATTGATATAACTCAATAAATTTCTACTATTATATAGACAAAAACTAACAGTTGAGATAAAGAGTAAGATTTCTTAATCTTATACTGGAGCCAAAAGATTCACTTTTTTCTGTGTCTCTATAGCTACTTTTTACAAACCCAAAATAAAATATCAAAGTTTGGCAAATCGTATTCCATAGTACAGGAGTAAAGTGCAAGACTTTTCTTCATTTGACGATAATGTTGATGTAGTTAAATTAAAAGAATAGTATAATTGATAAAGTTAGCAGGTTGATGACGAGACTTAGGACGAAGATCTTTTCTGAAGAGAATGATATCTAAAATTTGTTCTTGCACTAGCGATGGAAAAGGCAACATGAAGGAAGTGGAATGAATGCTGACAAAAGGAAGTGAGTGACATTAGGTACATGATTAGCAGTCCCAAATACTTTTGATTGGTTGATTACTATGAAAGTTAGTATTAAATTCTTTTTATAAACTTCAGCTGCCACTTTACAATTTTAAATACCATCTTCAATCAACGTAACACAAATGAATATTTTGTAGGCGTCATGTCATGTATGTATTTCTCGTTTTGGATAAGATGCAAATGTGTGAAAAAGTTTTACAATTCATTCGATTTCGATGGGAAAAGGATATCTGTACTAGTAGAAAAATGCACTTCAAAATTCAAAGTATGTATATGTTATAGTAACAAACCAATGCAATGAGAACAAGAGTCGCCGCTAAGTAGGCACAAAGCTGTTGGCTGTTGCTTTACTATCCTTAAATTGAGCTATCAAGAACAAATTAAAAGATAAATAATAGGCGTGCTGAATGTCTGTTCAAAACCAAAATCACTTGTCAAAGAAAAGAAGCTAGACATGAAAAAGAATGAATATTATACTTTTAATTCTTAATCTGCATCATCTTAATCATGGCTTCAACTTTCAAGCACAAGAAACTAGAAAAATATATTCTGAAATGCGGTATCAGTGCTTCTGTAGTTCGTTTCATTATATTAGATCATCTATATCATGATTCGAATTCAGTGATAATATACCGGTATAAATATTATACTTATTTATGTCCAACACCATTACATCAGAATCTTAAAAGAAAAAACAAAAGGTAAAATTTAGTTGAAATTCTGATTTAATGATATTAGACAATATTGTTAAACCCAACTCGGGCATCGACTCGGTCGGAGTACTGAGTCACTGGTTGGACCGATGAATCATTGGTTGGACTGGTTGACCCAGATATATATATATATAAATTCAATTATTTTCTCTATATATAAAATAAATTAACTGAGATTCACTAAATAAGCTAAAAAACATGAAACGTAAATAAATAAAAATGCACGCTATAACTATGTCAATTTAAATTGCAATTCAGAATTCCTATAAACATACCTTTCAATGATATTGAACTCATATTTTTCAAATTCAACTACATTAAAATAACATATATCATATTCTCTTAATTTATTATTTTGCAAATTGCTTCAGTATTAGAAACTGAAATTTGAAGTTAGTATAGAAGAGTATACTAGTAAATAAAATTACAGCCAATATGTGCAACTCAGTTGGTTCCTTGACGCTGAGTTAGTGAGGATGGACATGTGTTCGATTCCCGCTGAATGCATTCTTGGGGAGGGGGCTGAACCTTTAGCCATCACTGACCCCCGCACTCCGGATTAGTCTCATAGCCGGCTCAAAGAGTTGAAGCTTGTGGAGATACCGGAGGGAGCAAACTCGCCTCAAAGAGGTAATTAGGGTTGGGTAACTCCAAAAAGTAAATAAAATTACAAAAAAAAATTAAAATGAGTTATACATTTTTTACGATAAGATGAAACAATTTTTATTTTTTTTTTAAAAGCATGACCTCACTGGGTCACGGGTCACCCGTTTTGCCCGGGTTTGGCCGATTTTGTCTGGGTTTTGACCGGATCAATGCATGACTGGTTCAATGCTTGACCTGAACAGGTCCGATGACCGATACGTCGGGTTTCGGGTCGACCCAGCCGGATCAGATAGGACTTTACAACAATAATGTTAGATATGAATAGATAGAATAGACATAAAAAAAAAAATATAATATCAAATCCCTGATATATACTATATAATATGTACGACCAGCACACGAAAAAATTAGAATGGATATTAGCTATTCTACCAACTAAAATTTAACCCGTATCTGAATCCCACTAAGCAGGGAACATCAAAGTTTGTGTTATTGGTCAGCCCTTTAGTCCTTTGGGTCCACAAAATTGGAAATTAGTGTTCATTATTAACAAATTCCAGATAGAAGACTGAGAAAAGTTAGATACATGTCAAGAGTCATGGTGATTTGTTATGTATCTGGCCCTCAATCGCTTTTCTCATCCATTGTCATAATTTTTATTTTTTGAAAATAATATTTTTATCAGGAATAAATATATAAAGGGCCAGATTATTTTACACAAGATATGCTTACAATTATTTTTTCTTCCAATCTCTTATAACTATTTTCATTATCTTTTTTTTTTAGTAAACAATTTTCATTATCTTTATATCAAAAATAAATTAATAGCTCTCAATTAATATCATTTTGGTATTAAGAAAAGAAGTTAATAAATAATATAAGTTTAATTTTCATTTTCGTGTAAATTTTTTGAGATTAACATTTCTCTTATAACATGATATAAAATTATCTCGTGCAATCTCAAAATTATGTTATTTTGGATTTTTTAAAAAATATTGGGTATTTTAGCAAAATACATAATACAAAAAGAAAATAAAATTACTCAAAGGATTAACATCTCTCATATCACAAGAGATACACATATTTTCTGCAAGCTCAAAACAATGTTGTTTTGGGGTTAAAGATTAAAAATAAGAAGTATTTTAGTAAAATTCAAGATACAAAAAGAATGTAAATTTTTTAAAATACCCTTTATTTTTAATCTTAAACATCAAAACGATGTCATTTTGCTCTTGCAAGAAATAACTTTATCTCCTATTTACCAAAAAAAAAGAAAAGAATAACTTTATCTCCTATCACAAAAGAAATATTTTTTTTCCTTATTAGGAAAAAAATGGATGATATTTTTTTTAAAAAATAATATCTTGCATTTTTTTTCCCAAACATAAAATGACATCATTTTAAAGTTGCCAAGTTGCTGGAGATAATTTTATTTTCTGGAGAATTTTTTCCAAATTTTTTTTATGAATAAATACTGAGTTGAGATCGAAGTGAAAGATTTAAAAGGAGGCAAAACAACTTATAAAATTTTAAGTGGGGCATATATAGATAAGACAATTTTGATAACATTTATAGGTTATGTGAAAATCTTTTAATCGTATGATAGTACATAAACGGAAAAAAGTATTAAAAAGTTATATGTACAGCATATTAAAATATAATTGAAATTATAATCATCATGTCATATTTTAAAAATATTTATATTCTCAAAGAAAAGAAAATAGTAAACGAGACACTACCGATTGTTTAAGGTTTCAAAGTTGAAAGTAGTATAATTATTTCTTCAAACGCTGACGATTGGTATCGTAAGAAGTAGTTTTCGGTTTTCACTTTTGAGTCTTTGTTGGCAAAGGCTCAAAATGGATTAATTTGCCTCACCTAGCTACTTATTTTTAATTTGATTTTGATCAAATCATAATATAATTAGTAGTAAGAGATGATAAAAAATTAATAATAAATATAACATATCCCTTATTAAAATGGGGTAAAATTTTTAACCCACCTTATTTTATGACAGATTAACCTATATATAGTGCAAAATTAATTAAGAAGATCGGGTTGGCTAGAGTTTATCAAAAAAGTAAAATATTATATCTAAATTAACCAATTAAACTTAAAAAAAAATGTTAACTTGTCAGATCAATTTGCCATGATCCCTACCCACCCAATTTAATCCACCCTTAAACGAGTTGACGGATTGACTAGTTTGAACAAATATTATATAACCTATCAAATTGGGAAGATTAGTCCTCTTTCTGCCATCTTTAAACGAGATTAACAAGTAAGCATCCTCTAACCGCAACTACAACAAGATTTCCAACTCCTGTGTCACTTACTCATTTTACGTTATATTTTTCATATTCCTTTTAAGCAATTGTTCTTATTTTTTAGTAAATTTATTAACTTTTAGTTTATTCCATAATAATATGACTTTGACGTCATAAATCGGACAACCCAACCCAAATCATTCTGTTCATTATTAGGTTGGTTTGATTCGAGCTTGACAAATAAAAAAAATAAAAAATTACAAAATCAAACCAAACCAAACGAAATTAATTTATTTTAATTGATTTGGATTTTTTATTTCCCAAAAGCCAACCAAACTAGTCCGTATACGCTTGTTGTACCTTTAGCAACCTATTTGTATTGTGGTTTTATTGGGTTGGCAGGTCAGGTAACACTTCTTGATTGCGAGATGTGCTTCTTTATTGGTGGTCATATGTTATGGGCCTAACTTTGCCTACTTTGAGGCTAATTAATCGTGTTACCTTTTACACTCTTAAGTATGCTTTTAATTCGGCACATTTAATTGATGTCAATATTCTACCGAAAAAAAAATATTCAAAAAAAAAAAATACATCAAAAAATGATAATTTAACCTTGAAGGGTGGCACATTAAAAAAATAATACATTATAAAAAAAAATGTTAATTTCCAGTTGGACACCAAACGATATTACACCTACTCTGAATTCCGTGTTCATACCAGATGAAGCAGTTTTCATGTCAAATTCTCTTAATAATGATGGTCGATCTATGTTCATCTAATTATATATTATTTCAAAATGGTGAGACACGAGTTGTATTCGTTACTCTTTAAATATTTTAAATACTCTCAATTCGAAGAATGATTCGAACTTTTACTCTTATATAATTTTTCAATTTTTTTATATTAATATTTATACAAGTAGACACTACAAGAAAAGCAGCATTTTGCTATGCTTTTATAGGCTTACTGCTGCGGTTATAACCGTCACCAATAACTCAAATCGGCAGTTTGCAAACCGTCTCCTTTAACACCGTTGAGAGATAATCTGAGGCAATTTTAATCACCTGCTGGAATTATTGCATCAAAAAGTTATTCTGAAGCAGTTATATGAATCGCCTCCAAAAGTCATTCCGCAAGAATTATTTTACGCGCCTCCAAAATGTATTTTGCAATGGTTTGGTTACCCGCCTCTAGAGTATATTTTGATACAGATTTGCTAACGACAACCAAATTGTAGACTAAGGCGATCGCCTCTAAATTATATTAGTAGGTTGTTATGCAAACAGCCTCAAAATAATATTCTTAGGCAGTTATGTAAACCGCCTCCAAATAACTTTCTGAGGCGGCTTTAAGCGGTTTGTGCAAAAAAGTGAATTAAACTGCCTCCAAATGACATTATAAGGCCGTTATGTAGGCGGTTTCAATGATTAATTCCTTTTGAAATGATAATATGGTTTACAAAAATTAAATATCTTTTTAAATATTTATTTCAATTTTATTAATATAAAGTTATTTATTACCCTCCAAAATACATTGTACATTTATTTAATTTTTTCCTAATAATGTAATAATTAAATTGTTGCATTTAAGCATACATATTCATACACTAGCCTCCAAAAATAATTAAAAGCATAAAATATATATATTCATCACAAGAGTAAAAGAACATATTTTCATTAAGTATCTAAAATTATAAAACAAAATGTGTTTAACAATCATTACACTGTCTCAAACCTTAAAACAAATCCATAATTGTGGCAATATAAAACAAAATCCAGAATGAATGACAAAATTCAAAATGGCTACATCAAAGTGATCAAGGTTGTCTGGTAGAGGTGAAACATAAGGTGATGAATTTGGTGCTTCGACAAGTGGATTATGACTAGCATGAGAAGATCTTCTCACTCTTAGAGAGCCTAAATATGCAGCCTAATACATTGAGAAAAAAAAAACTAATTCTTCACAATTCCACATCTGACATTCCTATTGTGTCTAGAAAAGCAGCCTACATATCTCATCAATAAGGAAATGGCAGCAATAGGGAACAACAGACATATTTTCATTCAGACTAAAATTCACGGTTTACACCCACAAATCCAACATTTCAAAACTGCCTTATGAGTTCACCAATTTCAGTATAAGTCACATAAGCATATCATCATTATATTTAATCACCTAATTACATTTCAGATGTCTAACCTATTTAGAAACAAGGCAAGTTCCAAAAGAAAACTTCATCCTCAAATGCATATTTCCTCAGTTTCACATCATAGGGCTCATGCTCAATTTCTCAATCAATTAGCAAAATCAATGCTCTCAAAATCCTATATTAAGCAATCAAAGAAAACATAACACATCCACTGGAAAAACAAATCACTACTAAATGATGATCGAAACCAAAATGAGACAATAAAACATAACACAGAATAGTAACTACTTTGGCCATTATTTTAGGCAGGAAGAAGCATAACACTCAACTAGCAGGAATGAAATGAACAATAATCATGACCATGTCATCACATATTATAATGTCAATGCAATTCTTATTTTAATCAATATGATAAAAGTTACTTTCAATATTCATATAATGTAGTAGACTGAAAGTAAAAGAACTTACATGATTGGCAGACATTAGACGAAATATTAGAAGATTGTTTCAATCAAAGATGTCTACATATCATTTCACTTAAAATTCATCAGCAAACCATATAGGAAAAATTTCAAGAAGGAGAACCGGGAGAATGCAATTTACAAAGCAAATTACTACACCCAATGCAATTGCGTTCAACCCAATTCAAACGAATTACATTTGGTGATTGGGAGTTATGAAACAGATCTGACTAAATAATACACTAGTATACATTTTAAGACATCTTACTCGTCAGCCTATCCAAATATAATGTTCAATAACAAGAGACGAAAGGAGCATTGCAATGAACCTGTACATTAAATTGATATAGGAGTGTACAATATATAGAAACACTAATGAACTTAACCCAGACCTAACCCAAATCCTAATGAAATAAGGAAATAGATATTTACAAATAATACAAATATTCTTTTCAATAATAAAGATATTCTCTCCAACACTCCCCCTTAAGCTGGAGCGTATAGATCACAAGTATCAAGCTTGTTACATATAAACTCTATTCGAGGACCCCTCAAAGTTATAAATATATCTGTTAATTGATCATTAGTGGTTACAAAACTAGTTGTAATTTCACCAGCAAAGACTTTCTCTCAAACAAAGTGACAATCTATTTTGATATGCTTGGTTCTTTCATGAAACACTGGATTGGAAGAAATATGTAGTGTTGCTTGGTTATCACAAATAAGAGGTGTTGGTCTAGTGTTTCCAAACTTGAGCTCTCTAAGAAGTTGCTTAAGCTAAATGAGCTCGTAAGTAGTAGTAGCCATAAAGCGGTATTCTGCTTCAACACTTGATCTGGAAACTACGTTATGCTTCTTACTTTTTCAGGAAACCAAGTTGCCTTCAACGAAGACACAATATCCAGTAGTAGATCTCCTTTCAGTAGGACAATCGTCCCAATCAGCATCAGAGTATCCAACAACTTTAACATTACCTTTATCTTCATATTCAAGGCATTTTCGTAGAGATACCTTTGATATACTTAAGAATATGAATGAGGGCATTCCAGTGTTCTTGACATAGAGAATTAAGAAACTGACTTACTACACTAACTGCAAATGAAATGTCAGGCCGAGTGACTGTGAGATAATTCAGTTTTCCAACCAATCTTCTGTACCTCTCAAGATTTCAAAAGGGCTTCCCCTGATTTGGTAGAAACTTGACACTTGGATCCATAGGGGTATCAACAGACTTAGAATTTAACAAAGTAGTCTCTTCAAGAATATCTAAAGCATATTTTCTCTGAGACATCACAACTCCATCTTTAGATTGGGCCACCTCGATTCCCAAGAAATATCAAAATTTCCCAAGGTCCTTGGCCTAAAAATAATGACATAAACGCCGCTTCAACTGAGTAATCTCATGATTATCACCATTTGTGATGACAATATCATCCACATATACCACTAAGTAGATAGACTTGGAAGCTGAATGACGATAAAAGAGATAATGATCAGCTTCACTCCGAGTCATACCAAATTTTGAATAATATAACACCCCGTTCTAGAACCTATTTGTTAATATCAATAATGGTATTGAGCGCATCGTGTTTAACTTATTTTCAATTGCATATTAGTTTTTTCACTAATACTACAATTCATACTTTATATGATACATTAGCTCTTTCACTAATTACACATTTTTACGTTTTCGATGATACCTTAGCTCTTTCACAAAGTATACATCTTTCACTTTCAATGGTACCTTGGCTCTTTCACTAAGTATACCTTTTTCTCATTCAATGGTACCTTAGCTCTTTCACTAAGTATACCCTTTTCTCATTCAATGGTACCTTAGCTCTTTCACTAAGTATACATATTTCACTTTCAATGGTACCTTAACTTTTTTTTGGCTGAAGAAGAGGGGGCATGAAAATATTGTCCCATTACTTGTATATGTTTTTAAGTATGATGCTAAAACGTGATGAATACAGAGTAAGATGAAACCTTGTACGGTTGTACCTAATAAACAAACATGGTGAGATATTACAGAGATGATATGTATAGTAAGACTGTGCAAATGAATTCATAGCCGGACAATATTATTGCCGAATGAATAGTTAAAGATGTAGTCCTACAGTATGACCTAGGCTATGTAATAATGTAAGATATAGAGAGCTTGAAAGGCTTATAACCTGAATGAACAAGTATTGTTAGAAATCTACGTAAGACCATGAAGGGTCAAGATATAATACCATGCATTAGAACTGTTATGTTTAGACGAAGTTGTGATCTTGGAGTACGACCCTGGTGATAAATGAATGTAAGTCATATGGATGTAGAATCCTTATTACCTAAATAAATGTTGATAGAGATGAAAAAAGGATGAGAAATGAATAAATTCCTATGATTTCAATGGAAAGGCAGGACATTTAAGGAGTGTCCACTTGGGAACGGGAGAAAGTGTTCCTCTGGTTGTATCTTGAATTCAGGGACATGTAAGATTCAAATTTTGCAGACAAAATCCTAAAAAGGTGGGGTGAATATAATGACCCTAACCCGTAAATTAGGGAATTACGGAACGATTAAAGATTTAATCATAATTTATTAGAATTAATTAGATGAGAGGTCTAATTAGAAAGATTAAAGTTATCTTGTGGAAAAGGTTGAATAGTGACAAACGACACTGCTAAATTTGGCAAACCAAGCTCTTGGAGATTGCTTGAGACCATATAGAGACTTACGGAGATGACAAACAGGATCTGACTCCCCATGAGAAACAAATCCAGGAGGTTGCTCCATGTAAACTTTCTCCGCAAGATCACCATGAAGAAAAGCATTCTTAATATCAAGTTGATAGAGAGGCCAGTGGCGGATAGCAGCCATGGAAATAAAGAGGCAAACAATGGACATCTTCGCCACAAGAGAAAAAATGTCACCAAAATACATTCCAACCACTTGAGTGAAACCCTTTTGCCACAAAGCGAGCTTTAAGACGATCCACTTGACCATTAGGACCAACCTTAACAACATAAATCCAGCGACAACCAACAATAGAATTCCCAGACGAAAGAAGGACCAGATCCCATGTGCCATTGTGCTTAAGAGCACTCATTTCATCAATCATAGCATGTCTCCATCCGAAATGTGAAAGTGCTTATCTATAGTCTTAGGCATAGACACAGAAGACAAGGAAGAAAGACATGCAAAATATGATGGAGATAGAGGATGGTAACTGATATTAACTGAATACCTGGCCAGAGGGCGGGTCTCTCGGATACCTTTTCGGAGAGCAATGGGAAGGTCACCAGTAGAAGGTGGGACCGAAGCCGGGGGAGGAGAAGCAGTCAGATGTGAGCCTACAGAAACATCACGTGAAACATGTTGTAAATCATCAGGAGAAGAGTTGGCGGAAGGAGGGTCAAAATCTTTTGGGTTGAATTGGTTCTTTATATGGTAAATCATCCAATAGCTTAAACTTTTAGGTTGAATTGATTCTTTACATATAACTAACACAACAATCTTTTTTTTCATGCTCATTCAATCTCTTTATCATAATACAGTATTGACTAGATATAAAATCACAATATTAAGTCTTACACCAAGAATGTACTGATGTAAAGCTTAAATCAAAAGCAATATGTGCACAATCAAATGTATGAATTCTAAACTTGTATAAAACAACTTATGGATTGTGAGAAGATGCTTATGCGGTTGATAGAGAAAAATGATGTGCAAGTGGTTAGTAGACTTTGAGGATTAAGGTTGCATAGAGTAGAGTTTTTTGAGTCTTTTAAACCAAAGCAACTCAATGTGGTAGCTTCAAGAATTAATTTTCTCGTTATTACTTAGGGTGATAAATACTAAACCATATAATTCATTGTTAAATCTTAATAATTTTTTTATACTGATAATAAATTATTACGGTCACTTGAACTATTTTTTATATATATTCATGAGTCATATTCTAGAATGTCAACAAATAAATTGTTACTATCAACAAAGTATATGTACATGTCATTCGAATACTTTTGCCAACTTATAAAATTAAAAGACGAAAAAGGGGCTAATACTACCTCTGTATTCATTAAATATTCTAATGTGTACTAATCAAGATTTACCCACCCAAGTGACTATCTAGGAATAACCTTAAATTTGACTAGACCCTTTAGAATTGGTATTTGTCCAAAATGATTTAAATTTCTATTGCATATAAACCCCAATACTATCTCAAAATGAGCTTAAATTTGACCGAGTTCTTGGAATCAATCCTGGAGACCATCTTAGCAAGGGTTCACATTGCATAAGGCACTTGAAATTGGTTTTCTAATCAAGGATCATAACTTTGGGATAAGTACATGCATTTTTTGGGCTTTCAGAGTTGTTTAATTTACAATCTCGAAGAACTTTAATTTATATTGTAATTTCACATAATTTATTAAAGTTAGTTTTATAAATTGAAACATGGTCCCCTCTTTTATCAATCATTAACTAAGATTTTATTATCAAAATAAGTAAAATTGTGATTTAATAACATAATATTGAGGTCAAATTCAAAAATGCCTAAGGAACCGCCTACAAATGTTCATTCGGGGCATTTATTATAACCGCTTAAACTCTAAATTTGGAGGAAGTTAATGTATAACCACTAATAAATGTTCATTTTGGGTGGTTATTATAACCGCCTTTAATATACATTTGGGGTGGTTATACATTAACCGCCTCAGAATCACCACAATGTTGAGGCTACTTTGAAAAATGCCTGCCTAACTACCAACAAATGTTCACTGAGGGCAGTTTCTACAACAACCTTTTGTTTACATTTAGAGGCAGTTAATGTTATTCATTTTGGGCGGTTATCATAGCCGCCTCTAATATACATTTGGGGTTTTTTTGGGTAACCTGCTCAGAATCACCATAATGTTGAGGCTGCCTTGAAAAATGCCTGCATAACCGCCAATATATGTTCATTAGGGGCAATTATTACAACCACCTATAGTTTACATTTGGAGGCAGTTATTGTGTAACCGCCTCTATATGACAAATTTGAGGCAAAACTCTAAAGTTCCTAAGTAACCGCTCTAAATGCCTGAACGATTTCGAGAATATTTAACCATAACCGCCTCAGTATGTCATTTGGAGGCGGTTTAAGCATAATAGCCTTAGTAAAAGGTACCGTATTTATCCATTTTCTTGTAGTGGGAATATAACAATGATTAAATAAATAAAGATATTGAAAAAAAAATTACATAAATATACCGAGGTTTTTAAACATGGAAATAAGTAGATGTTCCACTTCCCCAATCGAGTTCAGATTCCAAATAGCATGAAAAACAATATTATGTATGAGGGGGAAAAATCATTCGAGTATAAATTTAGGTTGTTACTTTAGAGGTCGAACAAAAAAAGAGAACTACTAAGAAGTGGCCTATGATACATCAAATTTCAACATATTTATCCTCATGGTATAGATAGGATCAATATTATTAAAATCGGCCCGGTCATTGATTCAGTCGAGATACCGGGTCAATGGGTCATCGGTTCAACTGTGGGTCACTAGTTGAATCACATGACCTAGTGATTATATATAAATCTATAATTTATATTAAAAAAATTATAAACATACTCAAATGGCTGAAAAATAATTAAATTCTAAATATTTTAATATAAAAATAATAAATTATACATTATTTCTCAATAAAGGATCAAACAAACATATAATGCTTGTGATACTTGGGTTTCAGGTTCAGTAAATGACATCTCTAAATATAAATCAAATCAAAATTCCATGCATAATGCATAATTGAGATAATATTGGTATTGTAGGTACATAACTTATGTAAGTCAATAAGCAACCGATTACTTACATATGTCAATTATGATTTTTTTTTTGAAATACTTTTTTTTTTTAAATAAACCAGGCTGGGTTACTGGTTAATGGACTGGGTCACCGTTTTTCACCAAAACTGGCATGGGTCTCGCCGAGTCTGATACTTGACCGATCCAATATGATAATTGAACCGGTTAGATGACTGGTTCACCCGGCCGGTCTGGTCTGGTTTTTACATCTTTGGATAGGATAGACATACATGAGAAGAGAGATGTCATGTCGATAACCTACGTTGCACCGACACTGACACGGAACATGGGGCACGACACGACACGCCTACACGTTAATTCTAAAAAATATCATATTTCGACACGTTAGGACACGTTTTGATATTAAATAATATTTTTAAGATATATAATATAATTTATATTTAATATATATAACAGCCCATAATAAGTCATATAACCAATAAAATATTCAAATTTCATAATATAAATATAAACAAAATTAATTTTTCATGTCAAATTTAATAACAGAAAAAATTGATTTATAAATTATTTTTTCATGTTTAGTTAATAAAATAAAATTTAGACTTAAAAAAAACGTGTCAGATGCGTGTCGGAGGGTTGACCGCGTGACGGAAAAAATTGATCGCGTGTCGAAACGTGTCGAAACATTAACCGCGTGTCCCAAAATATTGACTGCATGTCGAAACATATCGGAGCATATCGGTATCCGACAAGGATCTTTTTAAATTTTTTACGTGTATGTGCTATGTAGTCGATAACAACCGTTATTTAACATAAAAGAGAAAGCCGTTATCATGACATGGTTGACAATTTGCGTAGCATGTCATATGTACGTATCCAATTGAAATAAGAAAACTGATAGGGACCAAACGAAAACCAAAGTAGAATGAAACTTAAAAAGCTTAGGTTGGTAAAGATGAAGGAATGGCAAAATGCTGAATATGGGCACATGAGAGAGGGTAGTTAATAATGCGGTGTGCGCCCACTTTGGTTGATTGTGCGTAACCTGCAGAACAGAACAATCCGTGTGTCCTACTCATGAACTGCTTGGACATGACACAGATCCAACTGGGTTACTTATAGTTCTACATAAAGTGTTTATAGTAGCCCTCGTGCATTATTCCCAATTTGATCTTCCTTTTAACATGGTCAAAACTCAAAAGCCAATCGATCCAGCTGGGTTATAGCTTCAAATCTTTTACATATCCACCGACACATTCAATTCAATGCAAACCGTGAAAATTGAATTCAAAAATTAAATAAATCAAAAATTGAAAAAAAATTTATACGAGAATAATATTTTTCATGTTATAAAAAATAAATTTTATATACACATAAAATTATGTAGAATCCATATTTTCTTTTTTCTCTCTTCTTCTCACATAGACTCACATGAGCCCCACACATTTAGACACATGGGACCCATGAAAATATGATGCCACTCATATTTCTATATTTTTTTTAGAAAGATGAGCTTAATTAAAACTTTACAAAAGATGTAGAAAATACAAAAAAAAAATGTAGTTTATATATCTTATCATCTTTATCAACGACAGTTGATTAATAGTCTTGAATCTTTGATAAAATGCTCATATCTCTTGCGTGGAAGCATCTTTTTTTTTCTTGAATTTATTTATTCTTTAAGTTTATGTTTGTTTTTATCTTTTTCAATATGACATTTTAGTTTTGGACTACCTTTATAATCTGTTGATATCTATATTATTTTTTATAGTTTGTTTTTTCCATGGCCTTGTTCTTTAAGTTATGTTTTATTATATTATTATTGTATATAGATTTATTAGTTCTGTATTAGCTTAAAATTTATTCTTGTGTTTCTTGTTTTTCTTTATCATTTAAAATTTATGTTTTATATTAAAAAATATGTTGTAATAACGAGTGAACAGAAGAAACAAAAGAAAATAATAAGATATCTTTAACAAAGTTATAAAATAAATCATAATAAAAGAAAAAGATTATGTTTTTTGTTTGAATACGAAATAAGTTAAATTTACTGCCTCTAAATAAAAAGAATTAAAATTTTTGATCTAATCCAATTTGCTTTAAATTACATTGAATTAAATTCAAATTTAAAAGCAAACTTATTAATTAGATGATAAAATAAGAAAATAAATGAAATCGGATTGGATGACACTTTTCATTCTAAACCAATTCAATCTTTTATATATATATATATATATATATATATATATATATATATATATATATATATATATAGGAGAGTTATATTTTCAAATTTTTAATTTATAAATTATATTATGTACTCCCGAAAATATTATAGGTTATCTTATGTATTTCTAAAAGTACATAGTATAATTTGTAAAAATTTATAAAAAAATTTATAAATGAATCCTTCTTATATATATACATGTGTGCACGCGCAACCATTATTACGATTAAGTGTCTAAAGAAGTGGCTGTAAACAGGAATAACAAGCCCAAAACAACAGCAAAACCATAGTAATTAATGAATGAACTCCAGTTGCCGTTAATGTCTCCGGTCACACAAAAGATTTTAAAACTTTTTATTGCCATTAAGATTATGCGGTACTTCAGGTGCTATATAATAAAATAAGAAGCCCATCTAAAAAATCTGAAAAGCGAGCTAAACTCCAGTTCGCTAGTGACAAATTATGCAGCTTCTTTGTCTCTGTTTTGGCTTCCAACTGGCCCTCATCTTATGCTTTTCATGCTATATTGCTAGCTCTGAGTGATATCCCAATATTGCTATAACAACTATATAAATAACATTAATATTCCCATGCCACGTCTAGTTGACTCAAAAACACACAGCTTGTTCGCAAATTGTGCATAGATATGATTTTATATTGTCTTTTGCTGTCTAGGAAGATATCTATGTCTCAATCAAATCAAGGGCCCACAAGTGTCCGCATGAATAATTGAATTCAAATTTTAATTGTGCCTTTTGAATATGAGACAAACAATAAATGGAAACATGATTCAAAAGGTGCTGTGTTACTTATTATGCAATCGCTTATTAAGCAACATTGATGTGCTCTACAGGCAATGTGTGTATTTTCATAACAACGTGACCAATTATCCAAATTTAATGACCGCTTATTGCAATAATGATCACATTCCATATTAGTGATTAGTCCCACACCTAAAGGAAGCTTTGGGCCTTAATCCCTGTCTCTCTATTGATATATGTATTTTTTGGGTGGAATTAAAGCAACTTTCGCACTATGAAATAAAAAATGAAAATAATGCTTGGTAGTTACCACCGTAGCTTGCATTATGTCACACTCAACATGATTTTTTTATTTTTTTTTAATATGATATGAAATTGTTTTATCAACGCATTTATAAGTTTTTTCATTTTAGCATTGGATGGATTTTTAAAGAAAATAAAAGGATAAAAGATGATGTGAATTGTGAAATATATCATCATTCCAAACCAAAATTGACAGGAGAGTTTTACATGGCCACTGACTTTACCTGCTAAGCTTAATGGTCCACATTGTATAAACGTGAAATCACTATAAAAAGTAAAGCGTCATAATCTAATAAATTATTAGTTTTAGGAAGCCATGATGAATACATAATAGAATTGTTTTTGTGATCGTTGAGTCATTGACTACCCATGACGATTTTGGGGCGTTTGGTAAAGAACAAAAATTATTGGGAATTTCTAAATGTATAAGTTGCTATCTGTCTAAGATGAGTTGAAAGCTGAAAGCACGTGACCAGAGGGTAATGTTGTTCGTACGAATTGAAGTACCGATCCTTAAAAAATAGCAATAATTTTTAAAGGCAACTAGGGAGTTGACAAATTGCTCCACCTAGTCCTCAAAAATAACATTATGGCTTCTGGAATTCAAGATATTTCAATCCGTTACCATTTCTTAAACTTTATTTTCTTTTCTCCTCTAAAATGTTCAAACATGTGTGTGTGTGTGTTTTTTTTTTAAACATTTGTAACTTGAAGTTTAAACTTATAATTGCTCAAATTATTTAAGCCTTTCAATATCAAAATATTTGAACATTTTGCTTTATGCATGAACAAAACAAAAGCTCAAACACTTATAATTACTTTAAATTATCTTCCTAACTGGCCTATTAGAAATTGTAAGTCCAATTCTGTTTAGATACTGTGAAATTATTTTTAAATATAATATTATATACTTTTTAAAAATGTATACTTAGATAGAATTGTGAAAAAAAAAAAATTAAAGTTTTTTTGAATGTTATAAAATAAGATGATCTTTAAAAAGTTATTACTTTTGTTTTAAAATATCACTTATTTGAGATTTTTACATAATGATTGATAAAGTCATTAAATAATTTTAATTAACAAAAATACTTATATTTGATTAAGTTATATTTTATTAAAATACTTAAACTTTTATCATTTTATCTAATATTAATATTAAGAAAAAGGATAAAATTTTATCCTTTAAAATTTTTAAAACTATATATAAAATCAAACAGAATTTATTATCTAAAAAAAATACGTATTATGAAATAAGGGGAATATCAACTCTCCCCTGTTAAAATTGATGTCAGAATA
Organism: Gastrolobium bilobum; assembly: GCF_033153095.1. Lineage (NCBI taxonomy): Eukaryota > Viridiplantae > Streptophyta > Magnoliopsida > Fabales > Fabaceae > Gastrolobium > Gastrolobium bilobum. The sequence goes on along the minus strand of NW_026899797.1, from coordinate 39,593 downwards.
TTTTGTAAGAAATTCTGACAAATAATAAGTCCGCCTCAAAGTTTGTTCTATCACTTCTATGGGTTGAAGAAGCTAACATTATTTTATTGCTGTTAAAATATTTTGTAAGAATATTTTCTTACATCGCTGACTCTCTAGTCTGTGCCAAACTCGCAAGTAACATTTTACTTTCCTTTTGTTTCATGACATTTTCTTTCTTTCTTACCATTTTACTTCTATTTCATGCTTCTACCCTACTTTTGTAAATGCCATTCCTTTTTTCCCTACCAACATCATTATCCTATCCTAACTAGGAAGTAGCTAGCTTTTAGTTTATGGTGACTGAGATATGCTTGATTTATTTATTTTTCCTATTCTTTTTTTCTAAAAATATCCTCAAGTTAGTTCCCCACCAGATATTATATGGCATACATAATATTTGCATTCAATGCAAGCCATATAAAATGTCTGCCAACAGGATAAGAACATAATGCTCCGTAAGAGGAGCATTAGTGCAGTCCTCATATTGCATTGAGAAAATAGAGTTAGGTAATCCTTGCTTTTAGCACATATCAATTAGACTTCACGTTATACTTGCTTTGTGGTTAGAAGTTTGATGCTTTACACAAATGTCTTATTTTGTATCAATTTTTAGTGCTTTTTTTTATTTTTTTTTTCAGAAAATGTTTATTGCATTTTTGTATGTTCCAATTTTTTTAAATAAAAATTTGTATCACTGTGCATATGAAAAAATGCCTTTTTATAAAATGAAGCCGTTCAAACATGAAAAATGAAATAAAATATTACATCAGAACTTAAAATGTTTTTTTTTTTACATTTTAAAAAAAAGTTATTTGTGACATATTTGGGTGCTAAAAATTAGGTTCGATGTAATTTTAGGTCATGTTCAGTTATGCCAACTCAGTTCAATGTCACACAATATTTTTTAAAATATATTTATTTTGATAATTAGTAATAAATAATAAAATGACTTATGTACCCAAAAAAAAAATATCTTGACTTAAATTAATACCTTTTGAATATAACATGTTAATATACTTATATTGATATAATTTCTTTCAAAATATATATTATAAACCATATTTTCTTTACCATTAAAATTGTTTGACTTTCTTATGCACAATTTTTAAATTTGTATATTTTGCTTAAAGATTGAGTTGATGTGACCTCAATCTCAATAAGTTGGATATGATTGCGTCAGTTTAAACTAGTCTTGGCAGAGCTAGAGGCGCTCCCTCCTCCAAAATATGAGATGTCTGAAAATATTTGAGATATCATTTGCATTTTTTTACCCAATTGCTTGCCTTTTTTATTTTTATTTTGCCCCATTTAGAATATTACGTTTGAACTTGTATGTGTTAGAAATCAAACTCAATTTGAATTTCTCCACCACCAATCTAGAAACTACACCACCAATCTAGATCAGCCTATAATCTGCTACAGCATTCTAGAAATTTATGGAAGCTTGTAGAAATTTATTGAAACTTGTGGAAACTTATGGAAGCTTAAAGAAACAAATAGAAGATTCTAGAGAAACTGTGAAGCTAAAGAGGAATTAAGAGACTAAGAGAAGAATCTAGAGACTATGTAAAACCAAAGAAAGATCTAGGGACCTAACAAGACAAGTATAAATAAGAGTAATGTGTCTTGGTTAGAAACAACAAGTGAGGAAGAAGAAAGAGACAAGAGTGTAGAGTGAAAGTGACCTTGAGAGAATAAATAGTGAAAGTAAGTGGGTGTAAGTCAAAGTAGTCTTTATAAAGTTCAACTTCAACTGTGTGAAAGTACTTGTAATTTGAGTTTCTCTTAATAAGTGGCATCATAACAGGTTGTCCGGGATCGAGTTATTCTGGAGGAGGCTAGTGATCAGGGATCATCATACGAAAATTCTACAGGAGCACAATCCGAGATTGTGTGGCTATTTGATCTGGGATTAGGCTTGCTTGGTAGAGTGTGAGGCTTCACCAAGTTTCAATGGTAGATATTTGCAACTCACCCAGTGGGATTGAGAAACTCAACAGTAACTATAATAATTGGAGCGTTTGCGTGAAGCTCTACCTAAAGGGTCAAGATCTGTGGGACGTAGTAAATGGCGACAAGACCACATCACCCACGGAGGCAAATGAATTGAGAAAATGGAATTTGAAAGCTAGAAAAGCTATGTATGTTCTCGTAGTAACAGTTGAAGATGAACCATTGCAACCTATAAAAAGTGCAGAGACTTCGAAGCAAGCATGTGACACCTTGTCGACATTGTTTGCATGCACAAATTATGTGAAGCTCCAACAATTAGAGAATGAACTTCTATCAACAATGCAATATGATAAAACATTAAGTCAATATTTTTCCAAAATTAAATCTATTTATGAAGAAATTTCAAAGTTAGATCCTGAAAAATGCAATATCGGAAGCACGCATGAGGAGAATAATTATTCACGGGATAAGACCGGAATATAATGGAATTATTACAGTAACCAGTGGATAGGCCAAAGAGCCAACTCTTATAGAATTGGAAAACTTGTTAGCCAATCAGGAAGCATTAGACAAACAAATGTCTCCACAAACGAAGATGAGAAGGCTCTATTTAGCAAGAGGAAGAGATTCAAGGGAGATGTTACCCAACCAAATTGAAATCAGACTACAAATATCAAGAAGGAAAAGATAAACAAAGGCAAGACAAAAGAGGCTTATAGCACGGAAGAGTTCGACAAGGACGATATGCCGTGCAAAAGAAAGATTATCGTTGAAATAATCAGTGTTACAACTACGACAATAAATGACACTTTGCACAGGACTATTGGTTCAAGAAATTAGAAAGTAATGTTGTAACCTCCACCCAAAACAAAAAACAACAGTGAAGAAGAATGGGATTTGCAAGCATCATTTGTAGTAGAAGAATCCATGGAGCTTGCTGCTTCTTGTGTCATGGAACCAGAGGAGGAATTTTCATTTGCCACGTTAAGAGATACATTAATTAATTATAATGATGATTGAATCGTATTTTTTGAGTGCTCCAATCATATGACTGGAGACATGAAGAAGTTGAAAAATGATACTAAGTATAAAAAAGGACGAGTGGTTGTTACAACAAATAATGTAAAATTTCCCATCACTCACGTGGAAAGGAAACAATAGTGCCTCGATTTAGTTCTAACCAGTCACCATTGGAGAATGTGTTCCATGTGCCAGGGATGAAGAAAAATCTACTCAGTCTCATAGCTCACAGCTTTTGGGAATTATGTGGTGTTCGGTCCAGACAGTGTAAAGGGTATACAAAAATCTGAAGCAAACAAGTACACCAACCGTAGAATGGAGGTGCTTGGAGTCTGCCTATGTGATGTTAGCCCAAACGGCATACATAGACAAGACTAGGAAGAATGAAACAGCTGACTTGTGGCATGCATGACTCGGACATGTGAATTATCACAAAATCAAGGTAATGATGAAGAAGGTGATGTTGAAAGGTCTTCCCTCATTAGAAGTCCAAGAAAGCATATTGTGTGCTTGATGCCGATACGGAAAAACACATCAATTGTCATATGAGGAATCACACTATAGAGTTAAGGAGTCGCTCGACCTTGTCCAATCTGACGTATTTGGGCCCATGAGCAACCATCCATAAGTGGCTTCAAGTACATGATCACCTTCATCGATTATTTTTTGAGGTATGTGTGGCTTAACTTTATGAGAGAAAAGTCAAAAGTTTTTTTTCCAAGTTTAAGAATTTCTAAGAAAAGGTAGAAAAAGAAGTAGGACGAAATATAAGATGTCTACGTACAGATAATAAGGGAGAGTACACATCTAAAGAATTCATTTAGTACTTACGCAATAGTAAGATACGAAGATAATTCTCTTGTCCAAATACACCCCAACAAAATGGAGTTGCGGAAAGGAAGAATCGTCACTTGGCAGAGATATGTAGAAGCATGTTGCATGTAAATAACATACCCTCTCGATTCTGGGCTGAGTGTATGAAGATAGCAACATATATTATTAATAGACTACCCCAAGCAAGGCTTGATTTTATTTCACCTCACGAGAAGTTATGGAATCTGAAGTCAACGGTGAGTTATTTTTGAGTTTTCGGTTGTGTCTGCTATGTTTTCGTGCCTGATCACGTTAGAACAAAGTTCGATAAAAAGGCAATAAGATACATATTAGTCGGCTACGACAACGAAAGAAAGGATGAAAGTGTTATGATTCTTCAATAGGAAGGTGTTGCACTTCAAGGAATGTAGTGTTCGACAAAGAATCATCTTGTGGCCAACAAAGGAGGTGTTGTTATCAAATACTAATGAAGTTGAAGAACATTGCAATAAAATGGAGCCAAATTCCAAGAAGAACACGAGGAATATCGATATGGAACTCTAGAAAAAGCAAATAGCCCATGGCAAACTAGGACGCTACAACAACTGAAGAAGAAAAACCAAGCCAGAATGCAACACTAATAAGGTCTTCAAGACAAAAGAGCCCAAATCCTAAGTATGAAAATGCAGCACTAAGAGAAGAAGAAATAATTCAAGAGCCAACTTTGTATGAAGAAGCAACTGGGGTGAAAGAAAGGAGAAAGGTCATGGATAAGGAGATTCAAGCACTAAACAAAATGAGAAGTATTTAAAATGAAACTTGTTATGACTGCTAGATCGACTTTAAGAGTTAATATGATTGGTATGCAAAGTTGAGTTTGAGGGAGGAGGGAGTGTTGGAAATCAAACTCAATTTGAATTTCTCCACCACTAATCTAGATTAGCCTACAATATGCTACACCCCTAGAAAATAGAAGCTTATAGAAACTTATGGAAGCTTGTGGAAGCTTAAAGAAACAAATAGAAGATTCTAGAGACATTATGAAGCTAAAGAAGAATAAAGAAACTAAGAGAAGAATCTAGAGACTATGTAAAGCCAAAGAAAGATGAAGAAAGATCTAAAAACCTCAAAAGGCAAGTACAAATAAGAGTAATGTGTCTTGGTTAGAAACAACAAAGTGAGAAGTAACAACAAGTGAGGAAGAAGAAAGATAAAAGAGTGTAGAGTGAAAGTGAGCTTGAGAGAATAAATAGTAAAAGTAAGTGTGTGTAAGTCACAAGGCTAAAAAGTGATTATACCATCACACTCTCCATTCTAGGGATATCTTTCCTCCAATATATATCTCCTTTCCTCATCTGAGGAGGCATCATCTTCTTCATTACTCTAGTTATTGAAACTCTTCTGAAATTACCACTCATCTACCATAATTGAGCCCAATTACCTTCCCATTGATACTCAGCTTACCCGAGACTTTAACGGTGACCACTTTTGAGCTGTAGTTCATACTACTATCTCACATGTTATTGTTATATTGATCTAGTTCACCCCTAAAGGAAAAAAAAATCACCCCTCTCACCTTGTTGTATACGTGAGGCTGTACTTGTAATGTTGGGGGGGGGGGGGGCGAAGTGACCGGTGATAAATATAAAAAATTATGTATAAATTTTGTTATCTTGAAATAGTTGATCTAGAGTAACAGTAGGAATAGTACAGATAGCTACTCAACCCAAGGTGGAAGGTGACAATTGTTGTATATATCGAGAAAGAGGTTTCTGGTATGATAGAAGCAAGTCTCGAGTTTGTCAATTGGTGGTGTAAGTAAGCTCCGGCAATCGTGTTGTACAAGCGGAGCAAAGGAGGGGAGAATGTGTATGTAAGCAATGGCGGATTGAGGATTTTTTATAATAAGGGAAAAAATAAAATTTTAAAATTATAAGTATTATTAAGATTAATAGGAAATACTAACTATTATAAATATTTTTTAGGGAGAGGCTAACTATTAGTATTAATAGCATATTATTTTATACATAAAATAATAGAAAAATTAAAATTTAGGGAAGGATGACCGCCAATGCTAGCTCCTCTTTTGTGCATAAGGCAAAGTTCTGGCTAGAGGAAGAGGGTGAGATAGCTCATAATACAAACGTATTCAATGATAATGGCTATGAGCTATATTTCAGAATAATGAGATATGCTGTATGAGGAAGTGAGAATATTAAGTGATAGCTAGGAACATTTTATTTTATAATTGAACGGGTGATTTGGCCCAAATTAAAATTAAGTGCGCACTAGTCCAGAACAACAATTATTATTAGATTTTCTTATGTAATTATTAAAAAGAGTTTAAGGAATTCAAGTAATTATTATTATATTGCATCAATGATTGATATCAATAATTTGAGCGACCAAATGGTGGTAGCTCAGTTGGCGCATGAGAGCTAAGGAGATGGGGGTGGGTGAGAGCATGTGTTTGAATCTCCCTAGTACCACATTTGGGAGGGGTTTAAAGCCTTAATCCTGAACTCGTCCTGAATTGAATTAGTTGCGAAACAATGAATCGATTGGAATATTTCTAAAAAAAAAAAAAAATTGAGCGAGTATGAAAAAGGTTTAAGAGGAGATGCGCATATATTGTGGAGTGAAACTAGCTAGCTGACATAACCCAATGTACCCTAATTGTAAATTAAGGAACAAAACAATATTTGATGGTTGTTCCATTCCCATCCACCGCAGCTGTCACTTTCTCTTGAACTTACACATCTCCATCAAATTTAACCCTTTGACACCGTTGAACTCCAGACTTACATGATCCCCTCCACTAATTCTTTTACTTTTAGGAACCATATAGTAGCCTATATTATCCTGCTATTGGATGAGAATCACAATTAATAAGTGACACGCGGACAAATTATTTTCAATCTTCCAGTATGCTCCTAAAGAGTTAACAACTCAAAGTGTCACAAACGGGACACCAGTAACCTACATTATATGGTCGCTAAATAGGGTTGGGGAATCCATCATTACACGTTTGATAAATCACGAGGATGATATGTTCTGTGATTTAACCCAAGAAAACTACGAAGGAGAAAAAGACCACCACATAAAAATGATTGATGCGATGCTGAATCAATAGTCATTTATCGGACACGTGAGGTACATAAGATTGGAGGCATTAAACGGCCGAAACTTAGTTTGTATAATAGAATTAATTTGGAACACGTGTCATCTTGTTGCGGCGTTGGATGATTTAATAATTTTAAAAATCAAAATAATAATAATAAGCAAGCTTATCAAACAGTTCTTTGTGGAAATCAAACTCGAATCTTTAAGTTACTACTTAATTAGCTTAGTTAAACTAATGGAAGAGATGGTTTAATTTTTTGTGGACACCATATTGCCATTTAACTAGCACCCGTGTGTCTGGACCTGCATGGACATGTCGTGATGCATGTTCTAGTATGTGTGTACTACTTGTTTCGGTATGCTTTCCAATACAAGAAGGATGCCTATCTCTTAATTATTAGCCCCTTCATTGGTTGTTAAATTAGTGACTTCTGATTCATCTTAATAATTATAAAGTTAATTGTGGGGTTTCAATGTAAAGTATACTTTATTATGGGTTGCAAGATAAGATTTCGATTTCATTAGGTAGCGCTTTTTTTTTTTGAGATAGAAATTATTCAAAGTTGGGATTTGTTAGTTAACATGTGGACTTATAAAGGATGGCGGGATCTTGATGGGTCACTTTACAAATATGGGAAATCAAACTAGGCACACGCATCGCATATAGTCCAAAATAACAATATAAGAAAAGACGGATACTTCGATTCCCTATTTAATGGAGTCTTTTTATTTCCTCTCCCGCAGCTAGATTTTCATTTTTTATTTTTTATTTTTTTTTAATCTATTATTGATCCCCTGTCTCTTGTAAAATTAAGATTATTTTTTTTTTCGCAATGAAAAATAGGCTTGGAATAGGAATGCTTTTTCAATAAATTATAAGATTGAGGCTTGAGACTCTGAAAAGTAAGTGCTTGCAGAAGCTATATTCTCTAAATAAATATCTGATGATTTTGTACTTTCCTTGCACCTTCATGGGCAAATTAACTAATAAAGGCTGTGTATCTTGTTAATATCATCAACGAGCGTGACATAAAACAAACAAAATGCAATTGGAATGTTTCTTTTATTTGGGTCGGGGAATCTATTCTATTGTCTAATAGCTACGGATCACTTTCTTGGGTGAATTATAGTGTGTACATGTATTGCTACCGATCCATCCATAAGATAGACTGAGGCACCTCCACCTGTCCAAGAGTTGTACAAAACGAATGGTCAAGACTATATCATAAAGTTGATATTGCATTTGCATATATGATATCTTCCAATTTTTGTAACATTCGGTACGAGACCCTCCCTTCCCTAGTACGACGCAAAAGTTGGAACACTGTGTATGGTCCTTCAAGTCAAAAAAGTGTTGCTGTAAAATTGACCCTGTAGCCAGCTGCTGCAGGTGAAACAAAACGAGTGAAAATGATTTTGTTAATGCACAAGCGATGCCAGCTATGTCACAACCTATCTTAGTCATTAAATTAAGATTCCTCTTGCTTGCAACTTGAATTGCATCCGTAATGCACAGTCAAACAAGCAAAGGGCATCAGAAACCCTTGGCTGGTTTTTGTGTTGAGGATATGATATTGAATTTTCAGTCTGTTATATAATATGTACAATTAGCAATTACGTTCAAAGAACGTATATTGGACGAGACAAAAGGGGGAGAAAAACGGATTAGGAATAAATTCTTGGTAAGGCGTTCACGTTGAGTTTATGAACTATAGAAAGGTTTCCATTTACTTAATTTTAGTGGTTATTATAATTTTTTCTTTCTTAATCTTAAGGCATCACCATCAATAAAGATAACCAGTACCCTCTTGTTTGAACAGTGAAGTGGAATAGAATTCAGGCGATGAGCTTGTGAAATGCTCACCATTAAAACCCTTAAGTCAGATTCCACGCACCAGAAATTGTTGTTTCAAAAAATTCTTAATGATGCAATGATGAGAATAATAAAATTCTATATTCCGGGCAAACAGGATGACTAATTGATTCGTTGTATCATTATATAACTAATTTATATGTTTTACTTTTGTAAAAAGCTCCTATAAACAAAATTTATTTTAAATGTATGTAAATAAAGTTGTATCCACACTTGAATTCAGTAGATTAATATTACAAAGCACTTTGAATTAAATAAAAAAATTATCACTTTAAATACAACGTTATATATTTCAGGGTTTAGTGTGTGTCCTTTTAAAGTATGTAAGTTGTATTCTTTTAGTAACTTATAGAAAGTCTGACCGGTCATATTTTGTGTAAATCTAAAAAATTACTTTTTTTTCACTTTACACTCAGCGATGTGATTGGGGAGAAAGAAAAAAAAATTATTTTTCAGATTTACACAAACTATAACCGGTCATACTTTATGTAAATCACCTAAAAAGACACAAACTTGCGTATTTTAAAATAATACTTCTTTTTCTCTATATTTTAACGGCTTATCCCCCATTTTTTCAAAGATGAGTTTGTTTGCTGTCGGAGACAAACGATGTGTTGTAATAATAATGTGATTAATAGGATGCCCATATCAGGTAGTGTTTGGTTCGGGAGAAATTTTTTTTTAGTAGGGAAATGTAATTGATAGGAAAATAGTTGGAAAGTGAGTTTGATAGGAAAATGTAAAAAAAGTTGTTTGGTTGACCCAAATATTATTAGGAAAATTTATTTAAATATGCAAAATCTATGTTCGGGAGAAACTTTGCACCTGTTTTTTCACTTCCTCAGTCATCTCACAATACCACATCTCAAGTGGTATTCTGTAACAGTGAATTTCATCCAAAAATCAACACAAAAGTCATTTTCCCATCTATCCTATTTGTCTGGTATTTTTTAAAAAAACCTAAACCAAACGTGATATTTTTCAATATCCACCACACTTTCTCATCAATCATTAAATAAACCTTCAAACAAACACTACCTCATAGACATGCGGGAATAAAAAGCTTCACTCTAAGTAAATATTGCACTTTGCTTTTATTTAAGCATTTATTCATCCTTTGTTTAAGAAGAAAAAATCTCTTGAAATAGTAAAAATGTTTTCTTACAAGATTGGAAATCGAAGTCTCAAACAATAATCAACCAATGAACTTAATTAATATGCGCCTTGCCAAACAAATTCTCATATCGATATAAAATGGAAGCCACGTCATCAAGAGCGGATCATTTTAGTAATGTTTTAAAAGGCATTATTGGTATTTGTCATGCTTTACCAACGGAAAAGCAGAAGGCACTTGATACACTGTACTTTTAAATAAAAAAAACGTACCTAGCCAAAAATATTCTAGCCATATAACATGAAATATAAGGTGACTGGCAAGAATTTTATTAAAATGTAGCCATCACAACACAAATCTGAATTTATGGCAAATAATGTTTGTGTCTCTTGCTTCACCATAACCTAAGCCTCTAAAACTGGAGGAAAACAAAAAAGAGGGGCCTAGGGGTGGGAATTCAGAACTAGACTGTTATACGGAGCAAGTTGTACAGAGCTTTCCAATTTGAACAACGAAGTTTCGCAACCACATGTTCATGAAAGACGTAGATGGCACTTCTTCACTTCCATTTTTTTTAAAATAAAAAAAAACTTCTTTCCAAATTTCTACATTATTTATTTTTTTATGATATTATTTTTAATAGAGGGTTACTTCTCTCGTGTAATAAAACAAAAAATTTCTCATATTGAAAGACAAATAAAATGAGACCACTAATTTATTTTTTATAAAAGAGATATATTTCGTGCGATGTGAGTGTAACATGATAGATTAATTACATGCACCAACATGAGAGTATGATTTTCTATTTTTTCTTTTTAAACAATTTTCGATATGATTTCCCTTTTTAATAAGCCACAACGCGTCCAACAGTACCCCCAAGCATTATAAATAGAACATCCACAATGTTCGACTTGGTAGTAAGTTGATAATTTTCATCTCTTCTAAGCAGAGAATAAGAACTAAAGATGGCAGAGACCCTTCAATTAGCTGTTGCTGTTATTGGTACTTCTTCGTTCTTCCTTAGCTTAGCTCCTTTAAGTTTAATGATTCCTTTGAGTTTTCAACTAAAAAGTGACTCATTTGTGTTTTTCTTGCAGGCAATGCTGCCTCAATATCCCTTTATGCTGCGCCAATGTAAGTTATATAACCATTTTTTCCTTGCTGCTTTCATTTTCTCCCCTTTAGAGACTATGAAGTGTTGAACGTTTTTACATGCTTTTCATGTTCAGGGTTACCTTTAAGAGGGTTCTAAGGAAGAAAAGCACCGAGGAATTTTCATGCATTCCTTACATCATAGGACTATTAAACTGTCTTCTTTTCACGTGGTACGGATTGCCTGTTGTAAGTTACCAGTGGGAAAATTTCCCTTTGGTCACAGTTAATGGAGTTGGAGTTGTTCTTGAGTTAGCTTATGTTCTCATTTACTTCTGGTATGCTTCAGCCAAAGGAAAGGTATGTGATTTATATGATCTACCTACCCTCTTTCTAGCACAAGTTCTTCTCTTCATGCGTTTAATATGTTTGCAAATGTTGCACCTTTTTTTTTTCAATCAAAATCAAATCACAAGCAATAAGGCTTGTATGCAAGAAATCTTTCATTATTTTAACTTTCTGGCAGAAAAAATGACAATAGTAAATATTTTTTATTTTTTATTTTTATTATTTTACAAAATTGGTTTCTGAGATACATAAATGTTGCAGGTGAAGGTAGCCATGACAACAATACCAGTTCTGCTTGTGTTCTGCATAACTGTTGCAGTCTCAGCTTTTGCTTTCCATGATAATCGTCACCGAAAGCTACTCGTGGGTTGCTTCGGCTTAGGTGTTTCGGTAGCAATGTATGGTTCACCTCTTATTGTAATGGTGAGTCATCTTTGTCTTCCACTGAAAAATTTAGCTATAGTAGTAAATATTCTTGCTTTTTATTAAATGGGAACAGAGAGAAGCAAAACCGAAACAGAGTAATAGTGCAGTTCTATTCTACAATAATATAATCTCAGTAATGAAAAAAGAGAAGAAAACAAAAGAAAGTGCCTTTGTTTTTTTTATTTTTCTGGTAAATGATGTTACTCCACTAGTGTTTTCGTTTGTTTTATGGCCATATATAACATTGTTTTATTTTGATTATTGCAGAAGAAAGTTATACAAACCAAGAGTGTGGAATTCATGCCACTACCATTATCTGTGTGCACATTCTTTGCTAGTGTGCTTTGGCTAACTTATGGACTCTTGATTCGTGATATATTCGTTGCGGTATGTAGCATAGTCTCTCATCATAATTTCATAAATTAGAGAGAAAATTAAGATATCTCAAATACTAATAGTGTATTTCTGCAAATATAATAGGGGCCAAGTGTTGTTGGAATTCCCTTAAGCATCCTCCAGCTCGTTCTCCACTGCAAATACCGAAAAGGGAGTGTTGTGGAAGAACCAAACAAGGGGAGCTTGGAAATGGGGGACATAGAAAAGAATGTCACAAATCATAACAATGGCATCTCGTAAAATTGAAGACTTCAGAAAGTTCTACTAGGATTTCCTGTTTTATGTTTGTTTCCTGTACGTATAGTAAAAAAATTATCTCCTTTGGCATGGATGAATTAATCACATTAAATTAAATGTTCCCTTTTCTTTATAAATGGTTAGCTTTACTTATTTATGTCAGTGAAGCATTGATACTATAAAAATGAAAACATATCAACATCATAAAAAAAAAAAATTAATGTAACATTTTAGATTTTGTAATGTTGCTGCGTTGGACCACATTTCTTAAGTAGATGTCACCGGAGGCCCGATTTTCCAACGCATGACCTATTTTGGTAACGGAATATTATTATGGGACATAAGATTAAATGACATTCGGACAAATGAGGATCTCTGTTCTAACTGTAATACAATTCCTGACGGAAATGTCGTGGCGAGAACAAGAAATATAATTAATATGGGTACTTGAATTTTGCGGACAGCTGGTTCTAAAGTTTTTTTTTTTTTGAGATATTCAAGGTTTATTTCCTTAAATGTGGTCAAATTGGGGATGGCTATGTTATACTAAAATAATAATAAAATAAGGATCAATGTGTAATATAGACATATACTATTAAAAACACTAGGGAGATTTTTTTTAGATACGTAAGAAAGTGAGAGTGAGTTTTTAAGAAAATTATGTTTGTTATCACATTTCAAAAAAATTACTTGAAAAAGTGATTTATTTGTGAATTTATTTTGTGTGTAAACTATAAATAAAAATTTCATCCAAAATTACTATCCAGAGCATTGTTGTGAAAACTAGATTGGACCGGCCGGGTCGACCCGGAATTCGATGAACCGGTCATCTGATCGGTCTAGTTATCACATTAAATCGGTCAAGTATCAAACCGGGTACAACTCGATGCGACCCGACCAGTTTTGGTGAAAAATCGGTGACCCGGCCAGGTCGACCCAAAACCCGATGAACCGGTCATCTGATCGGTCTAGTTATCATATTGAATCGGTCAAGTATCAGACCGGGTACAACTCGGTGCGACCGGACCAGTTTTGGTGAAAAATCGGTGGGGCCTGGGTTTTTTTAAAATAAAATATTTTCAAAAACAAAAAGTTTTCCAAAAAAAATATCATAATTGAGATATTTGAGTGATCTTTTACTTGTTGACTTACATAAATTATGTACCTACAATCTTAATATTATCTCAATTATCCACTGTAGGGAATTTTGATTTGATAGTTAGAGATGTCGATTAACGAACATGAAACACCAATATAACAAGCATTATGTGTTTGTTTAATTTGATCTTTTATTGGACAATAAGGTATAATTTATTATTTTTATATTAAAATATTTAGAATTTATATTATTTTTTTAACTATTTGAGTATATTTATAATTTTTTTAATATAAATTATAGATTTATATATAATCACCTGGTTATGCGGTTCAACCAGTGACCCACTGGTTGAACCAATGATCTAGTACCTCGACCGAACCGATTTTAATAACATTGATCCAGAGAGTGATATTTTTGGATTGTTGAGAAAATAAAATAAAAATATGAAAAAAATTGACAAGAATAGAAAATTTATCCAATATTTTCGGTATTAATTTTTATCTACTAAATAACTTTTGGGTAAAGGATTTTTTCAGTTAATAAAAATAAATTATCTCCAACGAGCCTAAAATAATATTATTTTGAGACAAAAATAAGGTATTTTATAATTCTAATATATTGCAGAGTTATATTAATTTTTATCATTATAATTTTTTAATTTTATAACGTAAAATGACATTGTTTTGAACTCTCTAAAAGTAATTTTATCTTCTGAAGAAATATTTTTCCCATGATTAAAATATTTATCTTCTTATCATATTTATAAGAATCATAATTTTGAAAGAAAAAAATAATTCCTCTACCGAAAAATGGTCACGAACAACATTATTTTCAGGATTCATGCGCGAAAACAGAGAAAAGAAATAATCAACTCACTGAATAGACAATTCACTCACGAACAATGAGTTACTAAAGGGTCAGCAACAATTTTTCAGTACCGCGCATGAGCATCGAACAACGTCATGAGACTCTGGTTTTTTCCTTGTCATTTCTCCCTTTGCAAAAGGTGCGAGGATAAGGAGGAAAGGTTCGATTCTTTGAAGTGATAGAAAGAATTAAAGTTGAATGAGGGTAATTAGCGTATAATTTCGTTAAATTTTTCTAATATTTTATTAATTTAGTTCTTAAAAACATAAACAAATCATTAAAAAATTTTCTTTTTTCACTACTTATGTCTTCAGTAAAGATGGATTTGATAATTGTTTTGTAATTTTAAAAAATTAATTTCATAATAAAACTTTTTAGAGAACTAATGTAATGAAGCATATTTTTGTAAATCTAATTATAGAGTTAGCTCAAGCAAAAATATTGAACACTTGTAGAGCCTAACAAGTAGAGGCGTAAATAGGTTAGACTAGACTAAGCTTTGACTTAAATAAGTTAGATTTGTGTAAAAAAATATTGGGTCTAATGTAACTTTTTAGCCTGTGTAGCCTCCAAATTACAAGTCTGGTCTGCTTTATATTTAAAAAATAAAGGTCTTAGCCTAAGCATGTTAGCATGTTTAAGCTTATTAAACATTCAACAACTAAAAGAATAACTAAAATAATTTTCTTTTATTATTCAAAATTATTAAAATAGTAATTTATTTATTTTATTTAAAGTAAATAATATGATATAGGTCGGCCTATAAACTTATAGGCCTGACTTATATAAAAAGGCCTATGACCTATTTTTTAAATAATTTTTTTTAAAAATTTAAGTCTATTCTATTTTATTATTTGTAATAAAACAAATCTAACCTGATATAAAATAACTCATATACCCTTATAAACCTGGCTAATCCAATTACATATCTATTAACAAACATGATGCCTTACTAAGGGGGCGTTTGGTTGGAGCTATATGACGAGATAGATAGGCATTGAAGAAGTGGGATTTTTCATTAATCGTGTTTGGTTGAAAAGTTTGGAATATTTTGCTAGCGAAATCAGTCTTCCAGCGATCCACTTTGCATGTCAATTGGACCCAAATGCAAGGCCACACATTCTCAATTCAGATGTGATATTGGACGTTGTCTACCTATATGAAAAAATGGGTGAAAAATTACATGAAGAATATACCTTCAACTTTTGCACAAAAAGTGAAAATCTACTACCAAATCTTTTTTTGCAGACTTATGACAGCTCACTTTTCAAGGATATTTTCGTAATTGCAACTTATTTCTCCATATATATTTTATCTCAAACCAAATATAGTCTTTATAAAATTTACCTAATTTTGTCAGTTAAATTTTTTTTCAGCCAAACAACTTTTTTAACATTTTCTTACCAAACTCACTTTTCAATTATTTTCCTACTAATTAGATTTTCTAAATATTCATTATTTGCGCATTAGCCCGACCATGCCTAATAAATAATGGGACTATATGGGGTTGGGGCTAAATTTTAAGAGGCTGAATACACACGGGTTTCGCCCTATTTGACAGCTCTAGTGACAAGCATCAGTGTATCAGTGTATCAATTCACTTATTCAAATCAGCGTGCCTGCAGATTCTGATATCAAGTACAAATTTGTATTAATTTGAAGAAACCCATAATCATGACCCTCTTTCCACGTGGTACCTAATCAACGCAAGCTCTTACTTACAATATGATTATGGGTTAAGTTACTCTCATGTAAAATAAGACAGAGATTCTCCTATTGACCCTTTGATATCCGTGCTTGTCTTTTTTTTTTTTTAAATCAATGAAGCCCACACATATTAAATCTATTTCATAAGATACCTTATCTCCTACTGCATAAATAATAATTCCCTAAAATTATACAATGAAACTACTTTAGCAGCTAGCTAGATCTCTTCTGTTCATGATGCTGATATTTCGGTGTCTGTAGTCTGTAAATGAACATATACATAATTAGACTAATAGCGGACATCATTGCGTCATTCTTATATATATATACCAATACCATAACTTTACGAATGGAATTACATTTCTTTCATAATAATTTCCTTATTTTAGTATATTTAAATTGAACTACATTTATTCTTTTTAAGTTTTAAAAACATATATTTTCCTCTTCCAATATTTATTAAGGATTCAAAGACATTGAAATTGTTACTGATTTGTTAAAATATTGATAATAGAGAAATTATTTGTTATGAATATATATATATATATATATATATATATATATATATATTAATTTTCTTTAGATTTTAGTTTTGATACATTGGTAATATATAACTTTTTCATACTTATCATTGAATTTTGTGTTAAACACTTTATATAATAAGTTTGACTATGTATAGGTGAATTCTGTGTGTTTTTTTTATATATAATAAGTTTGACTATATATTGCAAATTAATAATTAATTAATGAGTTTGATTTGAAAAATGATAACTGTTGATTGACGGAAATCAACGGTTAAGATATGGTCGTAACATTGTGCGTAACATTATTTATGTGTCACAATATCCTATCTCATATAAAAATGTGTGGAGTGCATGCTTACATATACTTATGCATGCGTAGGGGTTTTAATAGACTATGCTAAGCTAGGCTTTAACTTAAATAAGTTAGGTCTGTGTAAAAAATATTGGGTTTGATCTGACCTGTTAGCCTGTGTAGGCCCCAAATTACAAGTCTGGTCTAACCTATATTTAAAAAATAAAAACTTTAGCCTAGGCCTGTTAGCCTGTTTAAGCCTATTAAACATTTAATAATTAAAGAATAACTAAAATAATATTATTTTATTATTCAAAATTATTAAAATAATAATTTTATTTATTTTATTTAAAATAAATAATATGATATTTATAGGCTCGACATGTACAAAAAAATCTATAGCTTGTTTTCTAAATAGGTTTTTTTAAAAGTCTAAGCCTTTTCTATTTTACCATTTATAATAGACCAAGTCTGACCTAATTAGTATAGGTTAGGTCGTAGGCCCCTGTAGGCCGGCCTAGCCCATTTACACCCATATGCATGTGTATGCAAACACGTGTATGCTTGGATGCTTGTGCCCATGCACCGCATATGCATTTATATGTGTGCACATGTGTATAGATGTGCATCTGTGTGCATGCATGTGTGTTATAAAACAATCAACATAACCTAAAAGTTTAAGTTCTTAAGTGATGAGTCTTTAATGATTTTATAATATATCTCTTTAATACATCAACATCACTTTTATCCCAAACTAATTGAGATCGGTGGCAGATGAATCCAAATAAAAAATATTAAAAAATTGAGAAAAAAGGATACAAATAAAATTAAAAGAACTATAAATAACATCAGAAATGAAAACATAATAATAAACAATTCAAAAGAAGAATAAAATAAAAATAAAGAGAAAATAAAAATACATAAGAGAGAAGAAAATAAGAAAATAAAAATACATAGAAAAAATTAAGGAAATAAAGAGATAGAAATAAAGAAAAAGAATAAAATAAATACATTAATAAGAGAAGAAAAATAGAGAGGGGGAAAAGTGAAATAAAAGAAAGGAGAGAGAGGGAAAAAATTGGGGTAGAGAAAGAAATAAAGAAAGACATAGGGGAAAAGGACTAAATATGGATCATCTCAAACATAGGAAGCAAAAATGAGTCTAACCCTCCATAATGCAAATAGCTTTCCTCCAATTTGTCCTACGACACACCGTCCATCAATCTATATTTCACTTCATTAAGTCTTGCTTTAATACTTTCTCCTAAGTAAGTTTCGGCTGCTTCTTTCTCTCTTTATGTCGAGTTCTTCCTCTTTCTAATGCATCACCTCACACAAAAGTCTTTTTGGGCTTGAAACGTGGATATTGTACAAGCCCCTTTTTTCGGCTCTACCTTATGCTTACTTAATTTCACTAGAAAGTAGAGGAAGTAAAGATCGAACTTGTGGCCACGTGATAATTGAGGCTCTGATACCATATAAAAAAGCATTTCAACCCAAAAGCTTAAGCTATTAGGTGAAGACACATTAAAGGTTATATATTTCTCTAACACACTCCCTCAGAAGAGCCATTGAATCTGAATGGTGGATGATGCATCAAGCCCAGTCTACCTATGCTAAGAAACTCTACAATATTTAAATATTTTTATTAATAATATGGGAGCGGTGAGGAACCAACTCATGACCATTTAGTCATGTCGGCTGTGATAACATATAAAGAACGATTTCATCCCAAAAGCTTAAGTTATTAGATGAGATTACATTAATGGTTTTATATTTATTTAACAGCTCGAGCTCTACTCTGAATATAAAACCATTGAATCCCATCACTTAATAGCTTAAACTTTTAGATGAGATAATTATTTTACATGGTATTAGAGCTTAAAAGGATTTTGCGCGAGAGAGTGTGTTAAGAAAGATATAATTTAAAACCATGAAAGGCTCATCGCTTAATAGTTTGAGCTGTTAGGTGAAATGGTTGCTTTGCACGTGTTTGCATGTGTTCCTGTATATATGTGTGCGTGTGGGGGGTGTGCATGCGTGTATGAGTGTGTGCATGTGTTTTTTTAACATAAGGAGGGGCAGAGCCCCTAGACTTAGAAAAATTACAGAATTAAAGACAAAACAAACAAAATAAGCTCATTTTTTCTCAGGAACCCCTAAGCTAAAATGAGGGGTTATGGTAAACTTTTTACCTCATGTCTTCACAATGGATCTTTTTAGCAAGCCAATGAGCACATGTATGCTTGTCCCTACTTGTATGATCGCCTCGCACAATCCAATCCTCGAGTAACTATTTCTGAATTAGGTGCATAACCTGAAAGTTCCTAGGATCATCCTGTGGAAAAGAAATGTCATTAATAGAATCTCATTCTAACTCTATCTTCACTGCACCTGTTCCCTAAGCCATCTCCAATCCCTTGAGGATTCCCCATAACTTAGTGTCTAGAGGGTTGCAATACCCTAGGCTTAAGCTAAAGCCACCTAGGAAATCACCACTATGGACATCATCACAATTTGCTTGTTTTACGATGGAGGATGCACCATCAATATTAATTTTTAGCTAACCTAGTTCTTGGGGCTTCCAATGTCTAGGATGTTGATCACTAGTGACACTCCCTTATCAAATCTTACACTTTTCCCTGGCTATTGGTCTTACCCCTATAAGGCCTTTGAAAGCTATCATCGTGAATATACTGGTTACTCTAAGTCCACGATACCAACAAGTAGAGAAAAAGAAGGTCTCTCCAGTCAAAAACTAAGTTATGTACCCACAAACTCCCCGCATTTCTATGAAGCCAAGCCGGGAGAAACCCTTGAGGCACACGACCCCTAAACCAATATTGCCAAATACTTTGCATGCCTTTGCAATCGTGCAAGACGTTAATGAGGGTCTCTTATGGTTAGGGAAGTTGTTACACCCGTTAGAGCCCCCATTCCTATTGCTCGTTCTACTTCTCACGGATAACTTGTTAAGTAGAGCCATCACATCATGGTTTTCATTCGTTCAGGCCCTTTCCAAGACCAAACCTTCTTCCATATTGTGTTGTCTTGGGACACTAAAAATTGTATTAAGTTTGTGTGCGTAACTTTAACTAGGGATTGGGATTAGGGGTGGCCATTTATGACACGACCCGCCAACCCAACCCGGACCCGACACGAAATTTTCGTGTTCGGGTCAACCCGTTTAATATATGGGTCGTGTTCGGGTTGGAAAAATATAACACGAAAATATTCGTGTCGGGTCACGGGTTAACCCGTGAACCCGCTGACCCGCAAATTTATAAGGCTATTATGGTCATTTTATCTCGCGGTATAAAAAGTAAATGTTAGGGTTCTTTTTTCACTCTCCGCGGGGCAACAACGCATAGCTCCTTTTCTCTCTCACTTCGCCAGTTCGCCGTTCAAACATTCTCAACTGTCGGCTAGTATTGATCTCTCTCTGCTGCCCATCTCTGTTTGCAAACCTTACTCCACCTCAACCAAACAGGTATGAATACATTCTTCAACACAGTTAAGTTTTTGCTTTATTATAGTCTTTCTCCATCTGTGTCTTTGCTTTCTTAGTCTCTGTTGTCATCTCTCTCTTTACTTTATTAAATTGTTCAGCTCTTTTTTAACTTCTTCTTTCCCATAAAAGTCCCGATCTAGTTGGGTAAGAACTCCGATTTTAATATACAAGTTAGATCCACTGATTTCGTTAGATCTAAATGAATAAAATTGTTCTTTTCATTAGTACCTTTACCTTTACTTTTTAATATATAAATTTACAATAAAATTACTAATAAGATCCATTGATTTCGTTAGATATTCATAATATATATTAAGAATAATTATACATATACAAGTAGCGTAGCAAATCAATTTTGCATTGTTTTTTATTAATTAATTGTTCTTTTCTCCTTGACTTTGGAAGACAAATTGCAAATTGCATAATACGTCTCTGCAAACCTTATCCGCTTGATTAAAAAAATGCAAAATAATTAAAGAAGACAAATTGCATGACCTTTCCAAATGTGTTCTGATTGATACGTTTTTAATTTTAGTTTGCTAATTCATTTTTTTTTTTGAAAAACTTGAAACTGATTTTGATTATAATATGTGACTGCTAATTCATTTTTAATTTTTTTTAGAGCATTCAGCAATAGCATTGGAAGAGTTGACAGAAGATATCATGGAACAAATGAGTCAACATTCAATAGATGATCATGATCCTCAAAATAGTTGCTCAGTTGATCAATGACTTATATTTCAATTAGTTACATGATTATGGATTTGTGATCTTAATGTGTATTTTGGTGGAAGAAGTTGCTGTAAGAATGAGACATTTGTTGTATGTTGCATTTAATTATGTTTTCATATTGGATTGATGAAGTTAAATGTAACTTATTTTGATTTGAATTAGATCAAACCATTTATTATGATTTGAATTAATATTATTTTGTGTTTACTCGTGTCGGGTCGTGTTGGGTCGAGTCGTGTCGTATAAAAACAGGTTGTGCTGAAATTCGGGTTGTATCGTGTCAACCCGTTTAATCAACAGGTCGTGTTCGGGTTGAGTTTTATAACACGAATTGTTAATCGTGTCGTGTTCGGGTTAAGCCTAATCGTGTTCGTGTCAGACCCAGGTTGACCCGAACCCGACCCATGAACACGAATTGCCATCCCTAATTGGGATATATGGTTCTTTAGTCAAACTTGTCTATAGTTTAAGCTTCCATCCAACTATAACGAGGTACTGCCTACCTTGGCCACTATGTCTTCACTCAAAAATTGCTTAAGGTAAGGAATATTTCAAATCCCTTGGGGAGCACAACATAAGCAACTATGGTTTTACAAAGATCTGCCAAGAGTATAGGAGCATGAGTAAGATCTCTGTTATTCAAATCCAAACCCATCCAATTATCCAACCAAAATCTTGTTATCTCTCCATCACCCATTTCCCATCTAAGCCCATCTTGGAAATGACTCCAATAGTCGCGCCACAACATAAAGTTATATGACTTGGTTACGATCCCACGCCTCAAATCTTGGCCTTTGCCATACTTTGCTATTGATCCCTGAGAACCATTTACCAACTTCATACTTGGGTCTAGTTCTTTAGGGTTGTTGAACCCATTGCCATTGTTGCTTTGACGTTCTAGTCCCTGGTACACTTCTATTCCATAGTTGTGAGATGTTGAATTCTTAATGTGGGCTTCCACTAACATCTGGTGTGTATTAAGGCTATGTGAGTGGATTTCCTTAGTTATTAGCTTAATATTCCCAGATTTGGTGGGGACCATATATTTTCTTGTGATTATCTCTCCTTTATTCATTCCCATAATTGACTATATGGGGACCCTACTAAGTGTAAAACAATTTGCAAGCTCTTCTAAGGTGATACGCCTGGTTCTTTAGATTCTTTTGGTTCGTTCCATAAGAATCAGTACCTATAGTTACCATGTCATCCATTGCATTATTTACCTCATTTGTTTTCCTATTTTCCTTAGTCATAGCAGGCACTTTATTTTGAAACTGTGTGGACCCTGTAGAATTCTATCATACATTGACCTGAATTGTATCCCTTACATTTGTTAAAGCATCATATCTAGATTTTGTAACTTTTTTAATTGTATCTAGTCATTTGGATTGCATTGAAGTCTCCCTTTGCTCAGGCTAAGAAATCTGTTTGGTTGTTATCGATAGACTATCGTCCATTGCTTCTCTCTGACCTCTTGGTTGTCACTTTCAATTTATCACCATCCATATACCAAAGCTAGTTTGATATGTTGTGCCTTCTACTTCCTTGATCTCGCCATTATTTTGTGAATCAATCTCTACAAACTGACTCCTTACTACGACCATGCCTTCCACAACTAAAGCAAATAAGCCCTAGTCCCTTATATTCAATCTGCTTAGGGATCCCCTCTAGGAGATACTCTACTTTCAAAGGTTTGGCCAAATCCAGTTCTATACAAATCTTTGCAAAACAACCCCTCACATGAGCATTTGTTGTCCCATCAATCTTAATTAGCTTCCCTAACCAGTAACCCACCCGACAGAAGAAAACTTTGTCCTAGAACTCCAGAGGGATGTCAAGTAAATGTATCTATGTAGCTAGCTATCTTTGATATGCCCTCATCATTTGGATGAAACACTAGCTTTCATTTTCATAGCGACGAATAGTACCAAGTACTACCCAGGGGCCTCCATTGAGGGCAAAATCCATATTTTCTCGATTACTAAACTAGACCACATAGAACTCACTCCCAATACCAATGTCATTCACTCTACCCTTCATTGCCCAAAGGGTTTCTATCTTCTTTATTATTAAAGTGACACTATGTTATTCACCCAAGAAGTTTCACTATTAACACTTTTTCCCTTACTTTGTGCATATGTCTATTGGCTCTTTCTGGTGCACCCAAAACGAGTATTCCCATCTTCTTCCTCCCACATATTTATGCCTTCGTAATTCATATCTTGTTATTTTGTAGGCTTGCCCTGAATATCCTCTTCCTTGTGCAAATCACCACACTGCCAGTGAATCTCTTCACCATTATGCTGCAACAACATTTCCCTTCAAGATATTTGTTGCTCCTCCTACTTCTCTATCCAAGGCTTTTCCTTAAGCACCACCCTAGGCACCATTGATATCTCATGGGAGAACTGGTCTCCACATCCTTTATTTCGTTTGTTACTTTGTCGTAAGAGGTTACCCTCCTCTATATAATGTTTCGAAGATCGCCCTTGAAACCCCTTGTTATTCTTGTTCACCAATTTTGGCTGGAGATTATGCAGCGTTACTTGTTTGAAGTTACATAGTAGTGACCATATTCTTTTTTTTTCCAAGAGAAATGGAAGTATCTATTATTATTTGTTTTTTTTTTTTGTAGATATCAACTGATGTAAGAAGTCGTAACGAACCTGACTAATTCAATTTTTGGGGTTGAGTCTCTTCACCCTTCTCAGGAATTGAATCCATTATCTTTTGGGCATATCTAATCATGGAGTCTAGGTGGGTTGTCACTAGACCAACAACTCTCGAATATTATTATGTGTTTTTTAGTTGTGTGTTAACAACTAAATAAAATGCAAAACTTCTTAAATGATGTAATATCCATGTGTAAACTTTTTTAATATTAACAATGCATCAAAATTAAATTCTTTTTTTATTAAAATTTATTAATAGTGTAAATAAAATTTTCTAGGGTATTATTAAATTTCTAGTGTTTATGGTTGAAAATTATAGTAGTTAACTTTTTTTAATAATTATTAGGTATAGCACTTAATTATAGAGTATATTTAGATGAATTTTAATATTGTTTAACAATTTTTGTATAATTATATTTTAATATTTTCTTATATTAGAGGTGCAAGCAATTAACTATATGAAATAGAATTGTGGTCTAATGGAATTATTATTAGGGAAAAATATTTCTCCAGTAAAGTAGAAATGTTAAACCCTTATTATTCAAATATTTAAAGAAATGAAGTGTATGATTTTACAACTTGATAAAGCGTTGATGATGGTTGTTTTTTATTAGTGTGTTCATGAAACTTATTCACAAGTATTGATGGTTGCAGCTGGAAAAAAAATGTTAAGAACTCTGATACTCAATTCAACAGAATAAAAAAAACTTACAGCATTTTTTTTTTTAAAAAAAGAAGCTTATAGTAATTATGATAGAATGTCATTTCTGAAAATGTGATCATATATTCATAAAGTGGGTGAGAGTATTTGACTAAAATCATCTTGTGAGTGACTAACACTGAAATGCATTTATTTATTTATTTATTTTTTTGGGGGGAGGGGGTGGTTTTGAAATGCATTTATAATATCTCCTTAAATGGCTCTTGTTGGAACGATTCATGGGTAGACATAGCGTGTTCATCAACCGATTCAAACTGCGGTGACCGAACTGAAAAATCGATAACCGAATAAATTGAAAACCGAAAAATCAAAAATCGAAAAAAAAACGCAACTTTTAATTGAATTGGATCGGTTTTCGGATTGATTAATGAAAACCGATCCAATCCAAACCAATCCAATATATTAATTCTCCTCTACTTACTTTGGTCTTTCTCCAATCATAATCCAAAAATTTCTAAACCCATCAACTAAACCCAAGAAAAAATATTCACATCTCATCAATAAAATTTTATCTGCGTAGAGCATCATATCTCATCGGCAAAAAAAAAAAAAAATATTATCATTTACTGATGTTTTTGTATTTCAATTTTTTTTTACAAAGTCAATATATATATATAAAAGATGTTATCTGCATGAAACAAATTTTAAGATTTTCAAAAAAACCAAAAACCGATCCAATTCAAACCGAAAAAAATTAGATTGGATCGGATTTGAAAACAAGTCCAAACTGAATGGATGATTACATGGTCAAACCGAAGAGATTGAATCAGATGATTTTTGTTTCCAAAATCAATCTAATCCAGACCGCGAACACTCCTAAATAAACAGATCTATAGTTGAAGAGTCGGCACTAAAACTTTTTTTTAGCATTCTATGCATTGGAATACCAAGCTTAGGCAAATATAGTGTGCGGATTTAATTAACAAAATTACAAAACGGCTCTAATGCTCGAAATGCGGCCCAACCAAATGGGTTTTCAAGACCCAAATAAATAAGCTTCGGACTCATTCATTTTCATGGATTATTCTCTTACACTTTTGTTGTTAAATCACGTTATTATTATTGTACAGGCATTTGGTACGAGAGATATTTTTTTTATCTGAAAAAAAAGTTTCAAAGAATATGGAGGGGTCTTTTTTATCTCGGGTAAGTTACAAAAAGGTAGGTCAAAATTTTTGCTGAAAATGTTGAGTTATTTTTATAATGTTATGTTTGATTGGTTGTGAGATATATGTGGAAATGTGAAATGAAATTACAAAATTACTCACCATGCTTGAAAATTTGTTTTAAACATTCTTTTTATAACATGGTGTCTCCGTTTTATTAAATAAAGAATTTTATTAAACAAGATAACACATCTATTCAGGATATTTTTGCCACAAATTTTAAAAACAAGATTCTCGTTGATAGAATAAAAAAAATACCACAGTTTGAATGGTACTTTTTTTTGCTAATGTCCAGTTGAAAAAATAATTCTTGAAAAACATTTTATACCAGTATTTTTTAACTTATCTCATACCAAACATTGTAAACATTTTTCCTCCATCCCACCTTTCCAAAGATTCTATTAAAATCTTCATACCAAACACCCATCACGACTGTTAATTGAGTGGTCACTTACTTTAGGATCAGCCATCCTACTACTTAAAAAGTGGTGGGTGTTTATCGATTAGGCAGTAACACGCACGCATTCATCCTTTTTGTGTTTATCGATTAGGCAGTAACACGCACGCATTCATCCTTTTTTCCTATTGTATACCTAAAAGTCTAACAGGCAACAGTTACATTTAGATCTAACCTATAAAACTTGATAATATGAGTTTATATTATATGTGATAATATTTTAATTGTTTGATATGATTATCATATAGTATAAACTTATACAATATAATTTTTTAATACATCAAAATGATGTATACCATTTTTTTTTTTGAAAATGATGCATAACTTTATCAGGCCTAAGGGAATCAGATTAGGCTTGATAAGAGATTAATATATTAACATTGCTGGTCAATATAATTATCAAGAATTAATATATTATTTTAGAATTAATATATTAAAATAAAATATAATTTTTTAATATATTAATTTTTAAAATATTGGAGGTTTTTTATTTTTATAAAAACTAATATATTTTTTGGACACACTAATCAATAAATTATGTAAAAATTAATATGACATATTTAGAAAAATTATATAAATTTTTTATTAAAGAATATTTTTGTCAAAAATATTTTTTTATCCAATGTAATATTATATAATGCATTATGAAACACTGGATGATTATCATCTTATACAATACATTTATCTTTTATATAATATAATGTCAAACACTAAATAATATTAAAACTTAATTAGATCTTATGCTATACAATCTTATCGTGTAATATTGTGGACCAAATATTGCCTTATTCAATTTTATTATACATAGAGTTGCAGAATAATGGGATAATAGATAAGAATTAATTAATATTATTATTTTTAATGTTTTTATATATCATTTGACAAGGCTCTTCATTCTCCAGCAGCATCGGCAGTGTATTCTCCATGACGCCACGCGTCAAAGTGCAATCTCAGCACTAACTAACACAACTGCATGCAAGTCGCCACGTACCCAACCCAAATCTCATCACTTTTCTCTCTCTGTCTCATTGCGTCTGTTAGCAACAAACAAGGGAAGGAAGGAAGGAACCAAACAACTCTTGAACGACAAAAGCCAAAAATATTCAGTTCACCTCAGAATGGTGAAGCTAGCAACGGCTAGGGACTTTCGTACATACGGACCCGGCCTCACCAGGAACCGCTACGAGTACATAAACGCAGGGCTCTATCTCTTTTCCACTATCATCCTTGCTTCTGCTTTTGTGGCTCAACTTTCCTCCGAAGCCCAATCCTGTCTTGTGCTTTTTATCACTGCTTTCGGCATCATCCTCCTTGTCAATCTGCACGACCTCCTCGCCCATCTCGCCGGCATCGATTTCCGGTTACACTTGCTGGCGTTTGACCTTCAGTTCGCCTTTGTGGAGTTCGCTGTTCCTGTTGTTCAGATGCTGGGAACGCTTCTGAGCTTTCTTGGAGTTCTCTTCCTTTTTGTTCAGGTATTATCAATGACTGACCCGAGATAATTTAAAATTTACGCTAATTTAGTGATCTGATATATAATCAGATTTGAAGTTTCTTCCCTATTATTATTATTTATTTATTTTGGAAAGAAGTGTGTGTCATTTCAGACTTAAATTATGTCATTTCATGTGCACAAAACTGTGTGGGTCCATAAAAAAGAAAGAAATAAAGTTGTGAGTGCTACATTTTTGTATCTATGAAATCACATAAATTGTGTCATTTAAAATGATATATAATTTTTCTTTTTTTATAAAAAAAAATAATAAGGATAAGGGATGAGCTTATAAGTTTGAATGTAATCAAAAACAAAATTCGAGAATGGATTCTCTCGTGTTATTTTACATGATCATGAGAACTCTAGGGGATGTTTGGTATGATTATTTCATTTGAAATGACGAGAAAGTAGGACAGAAAATACTTTTTCAGCATGTTTGGTAAGAGGAAACTTAAAAAAAATCCCAGCAAAATTATTTCTCCATCATTCTCATTTGTAACTACACACTTTAAAAAAAATCCCACCCCACCCATGGTAATGTTTTTTTTTTCCCATGAACTTAGAATCTCATTTTTACTTTTTAGACAAAAATGCCCTGTTGTTTTTTATGAGCTCATTATCTCATTTCAAAATAATGGGTACTTTGGTAATTTCAGTTCAGATTTCCATGAGTATTTAATAATCAATCAAACATAGCATTAATAAAAATAATTCGACTTTTTTGGAAAAAATTTGGCCTACTAAACACCTTTTCATAACTTATCCGGAAAAAAAAAAAATTCACACCATATTCTTGGATATATTTTTTTTACCGATAGTTTTTTTTCTCCAATACCAAACGCTACTTAAATATACAAAAGTGAATCAATAATGATGATTTTGTAATTATGTATTTTAATATATATTTTTTCTCTTTACTTATCACCATTATTCACCTTTATATGTGTAGTATTTTAAATAACACGTTAGAGAATCTATTTTCAGTAAAATATTAAAATAGATAGTTATAAAATCATCGTTAATTCACCCTTGTATATAGTTAGAATTCTCGTGATTATGTTAAATAACACCGTGTTATTTTGATGAACTTGAGAGGCTTTGGCCCCTCCTAATGCGTATTACACATTTTGCATATGTTGACATGCTTGAAGTTGTGTAATTAGCGATATTTTAGATTTGACATTAAGACATTAACGGTTAGGTACTTAGATGGCGGTGCAATTGTTTTTCTTTTAATTAAGGTCACGTATTGGATTTTTTGTTTTTGTTTTTTTGTTTGTTAATCTAAATTGGGAAATATATATATATATTTTGTGTTGATCGGTGTGGAACAAAACGCAGGAAGAGAAAGGATATGGTTACTTGAAATTGGAAAAGCATGCTCTGAATATGCTGGTTACTGGTCCTGTACTATGGGTGGTGGGATCAATTCATAATTCGTGCCAAATTTATGAGAGAGCGGATGGTCATGTTCAAATCTTGCAGCAGTGTGTGCACATCCCTTTTTTGATGGGGAGTTTGTCATTCATGCTTGGTGCAATTCTCAATCATCACGAGCAATCTAGAGTCATCCACCATGGCATTCACTTGCTTGTAAGTAGCACTAGCCAGCAAGTGGTGTTTGATATGAATTCAATTAATTAACTAATAAGTTAGGAATTAATGACTTTTCTAAGAGTACTAATTAATGAGAGTGAATGTTGGTTATTGATTCAGGGTAGGACTTGGATCTGGCTAGGCATCTTGGGAAGCATAATGTTCTTTATTGGTGGCTTGACAAATTTAATTAAAGTGTTCAAGATGCAACAAATGAATGGAGTGAGGCTGGAGAAACTGCGAGGTGGAGCACAAGAGAGACTGTTATGTGCAAGGGAAAGACAGGTTCCTCTGATTCTGGAACATCAGACAATAAGTCATCATCAACCTGAAGAAACCAAAGTTACTTTACCTCTTCCTACTCCTTATAAGGATGTTCTTCTTGGTCAGACTGGATCATGATTGGTGGTGCTTATTGTGATCTCCTCTCTTCTTTCTTGATCCTATTAACGTTTTTCTGTTTCTTTTCTTGGAGGGACTTTTTCTTATTACATTATAATACATAGAAGTTTCCTCAGGCTATAGATTGATAGTAACTCATAGAATCATGCTATAAAAGAAGTAGAGATTAATCTTATCTTAGATTACAATTTCTAATGACACTAACATCCATTGTCTCCTAGTATATATGTTCATAAAATTACCTAGGTACTTGTTTATAAGTTTTCTTTCAACACCAGATGATCCGTAGTCACAACGGTCACAAAATTAATTTTTTCTTATTCAAGATAGCCCTGGTGAGTGATAAAGGAATTTTATTTATCAGAAACCAATATTTTTAAAGGGACAAGATCAACTTAGTGTAATAAAAATAAGTCTTTAGCCGTTCATTTTCATGTAAGAGATTATATTCATTAATTAATTATTAATTTTTAATATATTATAATCATCTGATAAATAAATGACTAAGATGGAATATAAAATTTATTATTCGTACATGTTCATTTTAAAAACTATCGGTCATATATTGAATCTAATTTAGTCACGAGTTTAGTCGTACAGTATTACTTTAACGGTTGAATCGTTAATAATTAAGAGTTATTAATTTGATTTTGATGAGGTGGTAAGTATAATTTTCCTTATTAAATATATATAATAATATATAAATAATAACTTAAAGTAATATACTTTCAAATAGATTCAATTTTTAAATATTTTTTTTAGTTCACAGTATATTACCATTAAATTTATTTATATAGTAATGTAATAAGTAATAAAAATTTCCCATTAATGAAATTTTCTTTTTGCTTGATGAGTGACTGTTGAAGGAGTTAATGAATTATTTTATTAAGAAAGAAATATAATTTTAATTAAACAATTCAATACATAAATTTAATTTATTTAATAAGTGTGAGTATGACAACCATTTTGTTCCTACTGTTAAAAAAAATCTATTTCTATGCCTTAAAAGAAAAAAAACGTGTTTGATAATATGTTCAATTTTTATTCCTGAGAATTACATTTGATAACACAAAAATAATAGAATAAAAAATCATTCCTATTAAACATAATTTTTTCAAATCATCACTTTTCTTTTCATATGGTGTAGTGGTGGTGGTTGTGCGTCGGTAGAGGTAGTGGCGGTGGCATGGTGATGGTGATATGATGGTGGTGGTGACGATAGTGACTGCAGCGACGGTGGTGACAATGGAGGTGGTGGTGGCGATGACAGTGGTGATTGTGGTTACGGTGATGGTAGTGGCGGTGGCACCTTGATGGCAATAGTAGTGGTGGCGATGGCATGGTGTGGTTGTATTATTGGTGATGACATGATGGTGCCGATGGCGGCAGTGGCTACAATGGTGGTGGTGGTGGTGGTGGTAGCCGGAGATAAAATTATCTCGAGCAGTTTGAGAAATGATAAGCCCATATATATATATATATATATATATATATATATATATAAATATATATATAGGAGAGAGATCATTTGACTCAAGAGTAAGACTTATAAGTCTTACTCTCCATCCTAACCGTTGATTTTCGTCCATCCAACGGTTATAATTTAGGAAGTTATATTAATTAATTAATTATTAATTATACTATTAATGACAACCGTTGATTTCCGTCCATCAACGGCTGAGATTTGGAGTAAGACTTAAGAGTCTTACTCTGGAGTCAAAAGAACCCTCCCTATATATATATATATATATATATATATATATATATATATATATATATATATAGGTAGGATCCTTTGACATTGGTGTCAAATTTGAAGTTTGACACCTCATCTGAGAGCCGTTAGATAAAAAAATCAATGGTGTCACATGCGTAAAAATCAGAGCCATTAATATTTTTTTATCGAACGGCTCTTAGATGAGGTGTCAAACTTTAAATTTGACACCAGTGTCAAAGGATCCTACCTTATATATATATATATATATATATATATATATATATATATATATATATATATATATATATATAGGATCTTTTGACACTGTTGTCAAACTTTAAAATTTGACATCAAATCATAACCGTTAATTGTCACTAATGAACTTTTATCATTTATTAAGAAATAATAATTGATTAATAAGTTTGATTCCCAATAAATGATAACCGCGGGTTGACGAAAATTAAATGTTAGAATTTGGTATCAAATTTCAAAATTTGACATAGTGTTAAAGGATCATATATATATATATATATATATATATATATATATATATATATATATATATAATGTATTAAAAAATAAATTAAAATAAAATAAAGAGAAGTATACTGTATACATCATCCTTTAAGGAGATTATTTATTATGTTTCGGGATCACCATTGATTGGATCCCGCTGTCAAAAAATAGGAAAGACGAAAAGCGGAAGACAGAAAATAAAGACTAAAAAGAAAAAGAAAAATTATGTGTTGAGAGAGACCCTCCAAATCTTTGTGTGATCCCCGAGTCTAAAAAATATTTTCTCCTTTAAGAGAGCCAACGCTATTACAGACACAATGATGAACCACCTAACCGTACGCGTACAATATTATTGGTAACTTTGCCGTAATTAGAAGCTGTTGTCCCATTCTCAAGCATGATCTTAGGTTGG
Organism: Gastrolobium bilobum; assembly: GCF_033153095.1. Lineage (NCBI taxonomy): Eukaryota > Viridiplantae > Streptophyta > Magnoliopsida > Fabales > Fabaceae > Gastrolobium > Gastrolobium bilobum. Next base: position 7,291 of record NW_026899797.1, on the reverse strand, counting down.
CCAAGGGGAGAACCTATATTCATGTCAAAAGAGGAAGCTTTTTGAATTTAAAAGGAATTATAAAAGAAAGTTTGAGTTAAAATAAAAAGAAATTTTTTTTTTAGTAAAAAAGAGTAGCGAGTTCGGTACTCACATGGTATTAAAAAATTCCGGGCCAAGGGAGGTTAAGTTCCAACAGTGTTTTGGGAATTTGGCTACAGTTTTATGGGGAAGTCCGGAACTGAACAAATAACTGAATAAGTAGTTCATTTGGCATCAGAGAATTGAGCAGGTGAGGGTGATAGTATGTGTTTGATACTTCTCAGTATTATTTTTGGGAGGAATTTAAAGCTTTAATTCTGAGTCCGCTGCGAATCGGACTAGTCACGAAACGATGAACCGATTGAAATATTGAAAAATATATATATATGGGAGAGAGATCTAATAAAAACAAAACCATGCTTTATGGTTACACTCCATCATCTAAAACAGTTATCTAATACAGGGCGCATATAGCAGTTGAAATTTCTAATACAAAGTTTGGGTGGAAAAAAAAAGGTAATCAACTCCTGCTCAACTTAAACAGTCCTAATTAGGGAAAAACATAAAACAAATAAAAACAAAATAATTTCGTTTTTGTTTTGATGAAAGCTCGAAGTGAGATAACTTCTCTCGGTAATCACATTTAACTAACTTCTAATTGAAATTGCACGTTAACGCCATCAAATCAATTACTAAAGTTAACCATTCATTGAAATATGTGAACACTTGTTAATTCAATTAATCACCTATTCTTTGTGTTCTCATCACAAGTCAGAAAATATAAGTGGAATACCTCTTAACAAATAAGTCGCTAATAGGCGCAGCATTGTACGATGGATTACTACTTCTAGCAAATATTCTATAACAATGCATATAGAAGAAATAATTTCAAATAAGATCTTCCGAAAAGATAGCTTTGATAAAACAAAATTACAAAATCCAATCTCAACAAACTAATTAAAACTATGTGCAAATACTCGCCACTAATAAGCAATCCATGCAGAAGAGAAGCTTGATTCAAACTTACAAAAACAAAAAACAAAAAAAAATGCCCGTTTTTCACCACTATTCTTCAAGTATGATCCCCTTCTCGCTAACATAAATACCATCAAGGAACTTCCGGGTATCCTTATTTTTAACATGGCATATCTGTTGCAAAAATAATAATAATAAAAAACTAAACAAGAGAAAAATCAAATAAGGTTTGAGCGTGGGCATGCGCATAAAGAAAGAGAGAGTGTACCTGTTTAATGAGAGCACAGGACCGAGAAACTAATTCAATATCATTACCATCCAAAACCAACTCATCCTTAGCCTTTTCAGATCGAACAACGGAGACGCCTTCAAGCATGTCCACTTTCCTCACCTAAAGGATATACAGTCACCAAACACATAATTCAAATTAATAGTAAAGAAACCATATTAACACAGTAATATACCGGTAAAAATCAGTGATTTTTACTATTCTCTGTCATCTATAGCAACCTTAACAAAATCACACACATGAAATTAAATTATTTGAAAATCAACATCAGTCATCAATAGCCACGTCATTCGATACTATTGTCTGTCATCTATAGCAACCTTAACAAAATCAAAAGATTCCACGTCATTTTCTTTTTATAATTCGAAAAAAAAAGAAGATTAACAGACCTCCTTTTCGCCGAGGAAATTTCGGATCTCCATGGAAGAGTTGTTGTTGGTAATGCTAACGTTGATGGGGAAGTGAAGGGACACGAACCTCATCTTGTAGCGGCAGCCCTTGGTGACGCCGGTGACGAGATTCTCGACGTGGCTGAGGGCAGTGCGTATGGCGTCGGAGGTTTTGCAGGATCCGAACCAGTCGTTGATCTTGAGCTTCTTCTGGCCGTTATCGTCGGTGATGAGTTGGAAATCGAGATTGAGATGCTTCAAGTCTTTGACCAACTTGCCACGAGGGCCTTCCACTTCGATGACCTTGGCGTGCACCTTGATTCTCACGCCATCGGGAATGTTCATCGTCTCCGAAGAAAGGATAGTCTTCATCTCTGCAACTACCTCCTTTTCCTCTCTCTCTCCCTACCGCCTTTGTGTTTGTGTCTCCAAAATGAAACGCGCAAAACCCTATATGAGAATGCTGTGTATTTGCCATTGGGCTTTAGGTGGTGTTTGGTTTGGAGTTTTTCAAGAGATATCTATGTTTCTCAAGTATGGCTTAGCTTTTAGTTCAAGATATTTTCACCAAAAACAATTTGTATGGATTTATGAGAAACATAGATATCCGCACTGTTTAGAAACACAATTTGAAGGTGAGATTTTTTAGAAAACCGGTTATCTCACTTTTAATGCATTGTTGATTTCATAAAGTTACCTAATTTTTCCAGTAAAAATTTTCTCCACCAAACAACTTTTTTTTTACATTTTTCTACCTATCTCACTTTATCTCACTTTCCAATCATTTCTCTATATATTACATTTCTCTGCTATTCCAAAAAAATTTCCTCGACCAAACACCCCCTTACTATATCACGTAGGATTTAGGGTTTAGCAAAATAGCATATGCTTGGGATTTGAAAAAAACTTATCTAAAGAGTAAGTCGATGAGCTTACACGTCCATTTATATCGCATTATTTATTTTAATTAAAATAAAATAAAATAAATATTTAAGTAATTTTAATTTATAAAATGATATTATTATTTGTTTTAATTCTTAGTAGATATTATATATTTGATAGACTTAAATAAGATAATAGTGTCTGTTATGGATATGAATATCATATCCCAACTACTCACCTAAGAATTTACTAAGAGATAGATTCATGAATATCTCAACAGCATTAAACAATCAAAGTATACAAGATAAGGGTCACATCCCAACAGAAAGGGAGCTGAACCCTAATGCAATCTGGGGAACTCACAAGGCCCAGGCTAGGAAGGTAATCCTTATAAATAAAGAGCCTAAGGACCCCAGGTACACACTTTTAACCTATTGACTAATATTGCCCACACTGTGCACACACCCACTCCTTGGCTATAAGTCTATTGCTTGTGCGCAGTGATTGAGACATCAGCTATAAGCCTAGTATACACCTGATTATACAATATCTCTGAGCGTATACCTCACGGTATAGCAATACGGTTTATCCAGGACCGAACATTGGCGCCGTCTGTGGGAAACGATAAATTTTGATTCCCATTCCACGATGACGAACACCCGTTCGACATCTAGCACTGCCCAAATGCTGCCACACCAATCCCAGCCTCAGCCTTATGGCATGCCTCCGCACCAACCTGCATTGGAACATCTCCAATCAGTCGCGACCCCTGTGCTGGTAGAGGTCCAGGTCGGCGAGGTCGGCACTCAAGGACTGCCCTCCACAACCCAGCCCAACAAGACAGCGGGCCCAGTGCGCCCACCTCCACATAATGAACAATCCAGGGACATAACCACTGTGGCCATGAATGCGATCCTCCACAGGATGCACGAGATGGAGAACAGGTTCATGGCTCAACAAGGGCTGAATGCCCAGAGGATGGAGGCGCTGGAGGCCGAGCTGCGAAATCAAGACCTTGCGGGACAAGCTGGAGGAGTAGGCCGAGGTGGAAGCGCAAGCCAGGCTAGTGAACCACAACATCAAAACGCCGCCACGGCAGAAGGAAATATGCAGAATCCCCGCCATGACAACCACCAGGAGGGCGGAGGACCAGTCAACTACCAAGGAGATAATTATCTCCTTGATGAGGAGGCTAACGATAGCCCATTCACTGAAAGGCTCATGAACTTGGCAATACCGTCGAGATTCAAGAGTGCTAAGATACCACCGTACGACGGAAGTCAAGACCCGGAGGCCCATTTAGAGGCTTTCAAGACCGAAATGTTTTTCAATGGGATAACTAGACCTATCAAGGCCAGAATCTTCGCGACGACGTTAACAGGCCAGGCAATGGCTTGGATAACCAGGCTTCCCAGGAACTCGATTAAGTCGTTCGAGGACCTAGCCCGAACTTTCCGGTTGAATTTCGCAACAAGCAAGGCGCATCCAATGTCGGCCTACGCCTTGGGAAGAATCCGACAGAAGGAGAATGAATCATTGAGGAAATACCTCGATAGGTTCAAAGATGTCGCCCTCAAGGTTCAGAATTTAACTGAGCCAATACACTTGCATCTGATCATCTCGGGATTAGATGGTGATTCTCCACTGGTGAAGTCAATTTACAAGAACCCGATCAATGACCTGGAGGAGTTCCGACGAAGGTCGGACAAATACATTGACGTGGAGGACATGCAGAAGGCTTATGTGGAATCCAGAGGTCGAAGCCCGAATCGCAGGAGGAAATAGAAAGTACCTGAAGGAGGTCATGTCAGTAAGAGACAGGCCAACCTTCAAAGGGAAAGCCAACAATCCTACCCCCCCCCCCCCCCCCGCCAAGGTTGTTCTTCACTCAGGAAGAACTAGAAATGGTTGTACCCGGACACACTGACGGCTTGGTGATCACTGGAGTGCTAGTCAACTGTCGGGTTAAGAGAATCTTTATTGATCTCGGGAGCTCAACAGACATACTTCTCTGGGATGCTTTTCAGAGGATGAACCTGGACGAGAAGGACTTGAAACCATGCATCACTGAGCTGGTCGGGTTCAATAGAGCGTCATCCCCCCCAAAGGGCTACATTGATTTGAAGCTGACCTTAGGGACGAAGGACTCATTCTGTGCTGGAAGGGTTCATTTCGTCGTAGTAGACACCGAGTTGTCCTACACTGTGATCATTGGCCGACCTACAATACACGACTGGGACATGCTGATCTCCACCAAGCATCAAGCCCTGAAGATGTCGGGGGCAAAGAACGAAGTTATCACCATAAGAGGGGATCAGGAAGAATCCAGGGAGTGCTACTATGAGACCCTACAAGACAATCAAGGAGGTCCGTCCTCTCCCCCTCGACACAAAAATGGAGGATGTAGGGACCAATCCCTACACCCATGTGGAAACGAAGTAAACTTGGTGGAACTGGACATGAGGGAGGAGCTCCAAGCCCCTCGTCCAGAACCCCAAGGAGAGCTGGAAGACGTCAGCATTGAGAAGGAAGGAAAAGGGCACACTAGGGTGGGAAAAGGCCTTGAGGACGAGTTCAAAAGGGAGCTGGCCGCTTTCCTAAGTGAAAACTCCGACGTGTTCGCATGGAAGGCTTCGGAGATCTCGGGAATAGACCCAGCTTTCTGCTGTCATAAGCTCTCTATGTACCCAGGATCGAAGCCAGTGTCCCAAAAGAAGAGGAAGATAGGATCTGACCGACGTCAGGCTTTGAACGAACACGTGGACGAGCTGTTGGAGGCCGGCTTCATCAGGGAAATACAATACACCACCTGGTTGTCCAACATGGTGATGGTGAAGAAATCGAGCGGGAAGTGAAGAATTTGCGTGGACTACACCGACCTCAATAAGGTCTGCCCGAAAGATTCATACCTGATGCCAAACATTGACCAGCTAGTTGACAATTCATCAGGATTTCAACTATTATCTTTCATGGATGCATACTCCGGGTATAACCAAATCCCGCTACACCCTGATGACCACGAGAATACCTCATTCATCTCAGAAAAGGGAAACTTTTACTACAATGTCGTGCCTTTTGGCCTCAAGAATGCAGGGGCAACCTACCAAAGGATGATGAACCGTGTTTTCCAAGATCAAACTGGAAGAAACCTAGAGGTGTACATCGACGACATGATCGTCAAGTCAGCGCATATAACTACACATATAGCCGACCTCAGGGAAACATTTCAGCAACTGAGAGCTCGAAAGATCATATTGAACCCGGCCAAATGCGCCTTCGGAGTACCAGCTGGAAATTTCTTGGGCTTTATGCTCACCAACCGGGGAATTGAGGTCAACCCTGACAAATGCAAGGCCGTCCTTGAGATGAAGCAACCAGAAAACAAGAAAGAAATCCAACAACTCACGGGTCGCCTTGCGGCCTTAACAAGATTTCTGCCCAAGTCGGCAGAAAAGGCTTTGCCTTTCTTTAAGCTCCTTTAAAAAGAGGCAGAGTTCGGATGGGGGGAAGAATGCAAAAGGGAATTTGAAAATATAAAGAGTTGCCTGGCCACCACCCCCGGTACTGTCCAAGCCAGAGCCTGGAGAAACATTGATCTTATACCTTTCTGTGGGCGAAGAGGCCATCAGCGCCGCTTTGGTAAGAGAGATCGACAAATCACAACAACCGATCTACTTCTTAGGCCGAATACTGCAAGGACCTGAACTCCATTACCAGAAGCTCGAGAAGGTGGCGTTTGCTCTCCTTACCACGACAAGGAGACTCCGACCTTAATTCCAAGGGCACCGAGTAGTCATGAGAACCAACCAGCCCATCAGGCAAGTGTTACACAAGCCGGATCTAACTGGGAAGATGATTAACTAGGCTGTCGAGCTCTCCGAGTTCGACATTTCATACGAACCTCGGCAGGAAATCAAATCTCAGGTGCTGGCCGATTTCATCTTAGAGTTAACCCCGTCCAAAGAAAAGAGAGAAGAGAATGAAGATCTCTGGACGATATACGTCGATGGATCCTCAAACTCTAAAGGGAGCGGAGCCGGGGTAATAATTGAAAGCCCAGAGGGAGTGTCCATTGAACATTCACTTCACCTAGCATTCCCAACCTCAAATAACCAAGCTGAATATGAGGCTTTCAAAGCAAGGATTGTGCAAGCAAAGGAGCACGGAGCAAGAAGGATAAAAATCCTCAGTGATTCGCAGCTGGTAACTTCACAAGTTGAAGGAAAATATCAAGCTAAGGGGCCTCTCATGATGAAATATCTCCAACAAGTCAAGGAGCTGTTGGCCGAATTCGACGAGGTAATAATCCAGTACATACCCCAAAATGAAAACAGCAGGGCAGACATCCTGTCAAAGCTCGCCAGCTCGAAGGGATCGGGAAATCACCGAACTGTGATACAGCAAAGCATCCTAGAGTCGACCTGCATCATGGTCATAACCGCGACTGAGGATTGGAGAAGGCCAATAGTGGCCTACTTGGAAAAAGGAGTCCTGCCAGACGAGGCCCAAGAGGCCAGAAAACTCGTAAGGAACTCGGCCTGCTTCACCATAGTAGAAGGGCAGCTATACAAAAAGGGCTTCTACACACCCATGCTGAAATGCCTAAACAAGAATGAAGCTGAATATACACTGGCCGAGATCCATGAAGGCATAAATGGGCATCACATGGGAGGAAAAGCTCTAGCCAGGAAGGCATTGAGGGCAGGATACTATTGGCCAACTATGGAGGCGGACT